>NC_058134.1:226918846-226982439 GCF_016433145.1 Gracilinanus agilis | reverse complement strand
CATATATATGTATATATATATATATATATATGTGTGTGTGTGTGTGTGTGTGTGTGTGTGTGTGTGTGTGTGTGTGTGTATGTATGTATATAGAGCTAAGGAGCACTTTTTGCCTGAGGCTACTTTGTGAGTCTCCTGGCTTCCACTGTCTGCTAGGCTTCTGCTGTCCACGACCCCTCTCAGCTTCACTCCCGTGCCCGAGGTCTGTGCTCCCCAGACTCCTAGGGTCTCTAGTCTAGCTGTTCTCAGGGTCAAGCCCCAGGTGGTCCTAGTCAGCTGCCCAGAGCTCAGAAATTGGCCCACACTTGCTCCTCCACCTGAGATTCTCCCCTGAGACTCAGCGTGCTGAGCTGCTTCCACTGTCCACTGCCTCTCTCAGCTCCACTCCCACGCCCAAGGTCTGTGCTCTCTAGCCTTTGGGATCTTAAGTCTTGCTGCTCTCAGGGGCAAGCTCCTGGTGGTCCCAGTTAGCTGCCAAGAAGCTAGATTTTGCCCTCTGCTCACTCTAACTCTGGTGCACAACCTCAGACTCTGGTTCTGTGGGTGGGGTGGGGGAGGGTTGATCAGCTCCCATTTTGGTGGGAACTATTTTCCACCCCCCTTATGGCATGGAAATGCCCAAATCCCACATACCTTTGATACTGTTCCCTATTGTGGGGTCCCTTCATTCATCTGGATTTGTTTTTTTTTTCCTTTGGAGGTATGCTGTATGAATCGGTGGGGAGGAGAATTAAGCACCCTGTTCTACTCTGCAGCCATCTTAACCCAGTTTTCTTCAACTTTAAAGTGGAATAAACACTGACTTTGGAATCAGATAACTTGCTTAAAATTCTGCTATTGTCACTACTTGTGCGACATTAGCCAAATTGCTTCTCCTTTATGGACCTCAGTTTCCCCAGCTATAAGATGAGAGTGTTCTACTAGATGGCTTTTAAGGTCCCCTCCAACTCTACATCTATGACTTATTATTGACATAGAAACATACCTCCTGATTCTCAACAGACAAGTGGTGGCAACTATTATGGAATAAGGAATCATCTTTGTAGTAAGTATGTAAAATGTGTTGTATTTTTTCCTTCATATTCATTACAAGATAAGATTGAATTTGATATACCAACAGACTATTTTGATATTTCAATTTGTTTGCTGAAGTACTTTTTTCTCATTTTTTAAATTCTTCATTTTAAGGGACACCTCTTTGGGAAGAGGCAGAGAAGGATATATTTGGAAATGAATATAATTTTTTAAAAAGATAGCAATAAAAATGAAAAAATAAAACAAACCATGAGCATAGAGGTGATCACTGAAAAAAATTAAGGGAGTCATTTTGGGATGAAGGGGGTATTTGTGGATTGACAGTGATGAATAAATACAATATTTTTAAAGAAAATTCATAACCAAGTCATACCCCAAAACAAATTCTTATGCCCAAATAGATAAGGGGCATTTTTATTGCCTTTCTTGTACCTCTATGCCTTTTTGTATCATCTCTCCCCCAAAATATTTTCAGCATTCTCAATGATGCCATCATTTAGAACTGCCCCACTGCTAAAACTAATTCACACTATAGGGTTAGTGAATAAAATTCAATTCATTTCATTTACTAAGTACATTCCATGTGCTGGTCTGGTTGCTTGGGGAGATATAGAGATGAAATGAGACATAGTCCCTGTCCTTAAGGATTTAGAATGCAGGAGAGAAGCAGAGACGCCCATTTGATTACTTTGATAAAAATGGGTTCTTGCTGATGTGGGTACTCCCTCCATTACTGCAGACTGAGATCAATTTCATTCTGTTTCTTTGCCATGTGCTTCCATACACTACATAGATCATCTACCCACTCTCCTGGAAGTCTTCTTTTTAAAAAAATTTTAATATTCAATGGAGTAAATTGAAGTAACAACAAAACAATCATATGTGTTCTGTGAAATTATAATAACTAAAATTAGCCTGCAAAATATACAGGAAAAGGGACCTTCTCTTGCCTTTCTATAGGGGGACTACAGGTGTGGAACTGCATACAATTTCAGTCTTTTTCAATGCATTGGCTAGTTATTCTAAATTGGTTTTCCTTCTCTCCTTTTTGTTCAGTTAATAAGGTATTGCTCTCTGGATGGAGAGAATGGGAAGCATATATTTCTAAATGTTGGTGATGTAAAAACAAAAGCTATTAATGAAAACTTAATTTTAAAAAATTCAGGAGCAGGTAGGTGGCTCAGGTAAAAGAGAGACAGACCTGGATATATGAGGTCCTGGGTTCAAAACTGAACTCAGACACTAGCTAGCTTATGTGTCCCTGGCAATTCACGTATCCCTTGTTGCTCGTCTGCTTTGGAATCAATATTCAGTATTTATTCTAAGATAAAATGTAAGGGTTTTTTAAAAATAGTCTGAAGATTCCAGTGTAGCACTTGGCTTGATTGTCTTTTTACATTTTTACTCAATTTTCTTCTGTATGTCTTTCCTTTTAAAATATATCTTTATATCATAACCTACTTACACCTAACATGCATCTTGCCATCATCCTTTGGGCAATCTATTAAAAGAAAACAATATAAAAACAAAAGAATACTGGTGTGAAAAAAAATGAGTTTTTGTTGCTGGGAGAAGGTTGGAGACACTGAAAACTTACCATGGGAAGATAAATCAGGTAGTGAACTGGAATTCATGAAGATCTAGGTTCAAATAATGCCTCATAAACTTACTAGCTGTGTGAGCAACCACACAACTGCTTTATGCCTCAGTTTCCTCATCTAAAAAAAGAAGATCAAAGCCCCTTCCAGCTTTCCATCTATGATTCTGTGATTTTGTGATTTCCCCTAAATGTGATCCTGGATTATCTTTAATTCTGGGTCCAGATTCTTGTCCATCTGCTGTGCCTATTCAAGATAGGCTGATTGAATAGGCTTCCTATCTAAATACATTCATACTTTGAATAATACATGCTCTTTAATCTATATGAATTTTTGAGTGGATTATCAGGTTGATCTCTTCTGAGTGGTCTCAAGGATCACAAGATCCTAGATTCTGAAATGGAAGGGACTTCTAATCTGACTCCCTAGTTTCACAGATAAAATTAAAGAAAAGAGATTAATCCAATCACTTGGCTTGAGCTTACCCAGATAATTAGTGAAAGAGTTAGAATTTGAATTCAGTTCCTATAAATGTTCCTCTCTTTGGTAATACAAGGACATGATACAGTCAGCATTTTGAGGAGTATCTAAAGACAATGAGCATCTATCAGAAATCCTTCTTCTATTTGAATTTGGCAGAAGTAACTCTCTAATGACTGAGGGAATTTCTTTGGCAAAGAAACATTTTCCTGTTTTCTGACTTGCTTAATTCAGGATCTTAAAGGCTTATTGAGTAAAATGATCTCTCTAGTTATATTAGTAATTGATTCTTTTATAAACTCAATATATACATGAGAGGCATCTTGCTTGAGCAGATTTTTTAAGATTGTGTTTTGTTCTACTGAGTCAAATGGCTTTATTCCTCTAAAAATAACAATCACAAAACTCCAGTGGAATCTTAAATTCTCTAAACCTCTTAGAAAACTATGTTTTCACATAATATGAAAATGTGTTGCTTACTAAAATTATCTGTAAGAGCTAACCTGTTCTCTTCTAATATTTTCATCAAGGAGACTCAAGGTATTCTTGGACCTTTCTCCTGAACAATTAAAATTAAAATTAAATGGGCATATTAATCATTTAACATTTATTATGTTTTTATGTGTGTATTTCTCCTCTAAAGCTATCTTTCATTTATTTTTAAAAAAAATTTAGCACATATATTTTTCCTTGGTGGAGGCAGCATTGTAGATATTATAGATATTACAGAATGATAGATAGAGAGCTGGCTTCATAATCAGGTAGAGTTAGATTCAAGTCTGGCTTCTGTCACACACTACTTGGGAGACTAGGCTCTTGGACTTTCCATCTGCGTTAATATGTACTCCAATATGTATGTGTATATACATATATATATATACATATATATATATACACACACACACACACAATATGCATATTGTGTGTGTGTGTGTGTGTGTCTGTCCCAGAGGCAATAGGAACATCAAAGTTTATTGCACAAGAGAGAGGTAAAAGGTGACATTACACCTACATTTTAGGAAAATCACTTTGGCATCTCGGTGGAGTTTGGATTGAAGTGGGAAGAAACATGAGGCAGTAAAGGCAATGTGGAGTTTCTTACAATAGTGCATATAAGAAGTGATGAACTAAGGTGGTAGCTATGTGAATGGAGGGGAGATGATTTATGCCAGAGAAGGACAGGAAACAACAAAATTTGGTAAATGATTGGAATAATCAATAGAGAAGAATTGAGTAATAGTAATGGAGAATTTCTGAAGAGGTGTGTATTGTGTGGACAATGAGTTCTATTTGGTTCCATTGCGTTTAACATATGGGTAAATAGCTGCTCTTTTCAGTAATAATACTACCTTTGATCCTTTTCATTTGGGGAATATTTTCTCCTCTAAAAACCTTTTAAGATCCATTTCTGAATGTATTTAAAATTCTTTTACCTCCAACAAGAGTTTCTTCTTCAGAGATTTGGTTGGGCCCAACTTTCTTCTTCACTTTATTTTCTGCAGTGATATTTCAGCTTTGAACAGGTCCTGAAGTGTTAAGCCCAAATGTGATAGCCCCATTATCATCACTGATGTGAATAGTTATGGAAATATAGAATGACATGTCCCCTTTTAATATCTTTTTATTGTTCTATCAGCTTAAGCTATGCCTCCTCTTGGTATTATCTATCTTATCCAACTACTCACACATTAAGCTTTTTTGTGGGTTCATTTTCTCCCCTATAACTATTCACTATCCTGACACAGAATAGTGCCCAAAATATTGGTTATCTTCTTCTGTGATGTTTTGCAGATGAACTCATACTCTAAATCAGTGTTGCCTTGTTTCTTTGTTTGGCAAGAAAATCTAATATGTCCTGGCATATGTAATTTGGGGGCTCTTTAGTAGACACTGGTATGTGATTGTTGTTCACATAAATAAGCCCATAAAATCATGTTAGCCAACCAAACTATTCATTCTGGCAATTTTAACATCAGTATTCCAAGATTCTTAAAACAGATCATGTTCTTGCTAAGCCATAATTGGCCCTTCTCAGGAGAACCCTTTCCATCAAGATTGGAGGGACCTCTGTTTTCTAGAAAGATGACTCAAAACAAGATAAAATAACCTGTTTCCAAATTGAGAATTTGTCATTGAAATGAATAAAAAAATTAAAAAAAAAAGAGTTGTTTAAAATGGTTGACTATTAGCTGGTTTAAAAGCAAGAGTCTTCTTCACATGTTCTATGATGGATTAATCAAGGCTGTTGTGTGCAGTTAATGTCATTGGTGTGGGCCTCTCATTTTCTAATGTTACTATAATAACTTTTTTTGTCCATAGCCCACTGTGAAGAGGTCAGCATTCTGTGATCTGGGTTGACTCAGGACATGGGTGACATTTATTTAGCCCTGTCCTTTAGATAGCGGATTTGGAGAAACAGTTTATTATTGACCAGAAAAAAAACAAGAAAATTTGCAGGGTGTGCAAAAAATAATGACAAAAAGAAGGGAATGTTTGCGTCTTGGCATAATTCTCTTCCAGATTAACCAGGCCTATCGATAACACAATTGTACCCTGAACTTCAGTCCCGCCAATAACGTCCAAGAACGAAGAACACGTAAAAATGGAGTTCTTTCCCCTGGTTTTCTAATGTAGAGCAATGCAAAAAGGAAATCAAAGGCTGATATTGCCTACTGGTCAAGAAAAGCCTGCCTCAATTTTTTTTTTTGGGGGGGAAATCATTGAATCTCCAAATTGGAAGCAATTATTAATGCTATCTAAAGCCTCAATTCCTCAGCATAGTAAGAAGAGCTTGGAGTCAGGAGACTTGTATTATAGTCTTACTCCTACAGTTACTACCTGTGTGGCCATTGTAATTCCTTTAACTTCTCCAAGCCTCAGTTTCCTCAACTCTAAAATGTGGATGAACAGTACATGTAAATGTTTTCTCACACTGTTGTGAGGAAAATGCTTTGTAAACTTTCAAGTACTTTAGAAATTTGATTAAAATCTATCCACAATATGGTCTGAAGTTTGGTCATACAATTTCTTAATAGATGATTCATTCCATTTTTGTACGTTTCTAATTCTTAGGACATTCTTCCTTCTATGTCAGTGCTTCAGTGATTTTGTGATCACATTGATACAAGTAGCTCCCCCAAAATGGCATAGATTCTAATTTACCCATGCCCTGTGCAACTTTTATTGGGATATTTCTATAAATCCTAGATAGAGATTCTGTCCAACAAGCTAGAGGTTTTTCTTTGGGTCTTTTTCATTTTTCTTTAAGAACAACATCAAATGTTGCTGTCTTAAACTCTTGATATATGACAAACCCATCTCCTAAGAGCACTAAGAATCAATTGGTTTTTAGATTAACTATAACCATTAATTTTTGGAAATCTAAAGATACCAACTCTTTGTCTGACACCCATCAACCAGAGAAGCCAAAAATGATTCATCTCACCATAACTGAAACCAGTTAGTCAATTAGCAAGCATTACTAAACACCTATTATGTGTCCAGTACTGTGCTAAACCCTGGGGGCATGAAAAAAGCTATAAATTAGTCCTTATCCTTAAGGAACCTTTGCATAAATGATAGGAATGGGAAACAAAATGCTAACATGCTATATATATGTGTATATATATATATATTCAGGATAAATGGGAGATCTTCTTACAGGGAAGACATTAGATTAAGGAAGACTGGGGAAACCTTTATATTGAGCCCAAGTCCAACATTTAGCTTAGACCCAAAGTTCCTTTTTCTACCTTCTTTAGCTAAATAAATCTAATGCCTCTTCCACACAACAATCTTTCAAATAGCTGAAGAAAGTTGTCACGTCTCCTAAGTCTTTCTCTAGTATAATTAGAAACAAGAAAAAGAAAGGAAGGCTATTTGACAGTGGTTTACTTTCTGATCAATCTGATGCTTGGCATATGATTCACTTAAGATGTGAAGGCTTGTTTAGCTTGGGATCTTATGAGAATATTCTCTCCTTGGTAGAGGTGTGAGGGGTGGTAAGTGGTTTAGCAGTAATACAGTCTTCTGGAGCCACACAAAATGGATAATATTCATGACCCAGAATTATAGACTCTGAACTAGAAAGGATCTAGGAGACCATCTAGTTTAACCCATAACTACACAAGAAGTCCTCATACCACATACTTGAGAGGTAGTTACATAACATTTGCTTGAAAAACCCAAACCAAACAGGACAGAGGGTGGAGGTGGGGGAAATTACTTCCATCTTTTCCATTTTGCATAACTCTATTAGTGAGCAAGTAATGTGGAACCCAAATGTGACTTCCCAGAACTCTCCATTACTTTCAATTCTGAGTTGGAAGTTCATGTCACTACCCTATTCAATAAATTCCACTGGTTTCATATTTTCTCTAGGATCAATCAAAAACTTCTCTGTTTACTTTTTTTAAGTATTTCCCAACCTGGCTCCAATTCATCTTTACAGCTTCATAATATATTACTCCCCTTATCACATTCCACTCTTCTGCCTTTGTGCCTCCTACACAGCACCCCAGGTCTCATCATAGCACCTTTAGACTGGCACTGCCCTTGGTTTGGAATGTACTCCTTCCTTATCTCTTCTGCTTAGAGTCCCCCTCTTCCCTTAAGATGTAGTTCAAACACCACCTTCTACATACAACTTTTTCTGATTCTCTCAATTGCTATTGCTCTCTCTCCCAATATATCTTGCATTTATTCTCTTTATTTTTATTCTGTACAGGCATCCCTTCCACATTGCAACTTTCCACATTCCAGTTTTGATATAATATAGGTCAACACATGAAGTGAAATAGGAAGTTTTTGGGAATTTTTCTGACACACAAAAGCCAGCAGATAACACAGAAAAAGTTTAGGAATTCAGAAATGCAGAAAATACGTGACTAGTATTGTATGTATGTATATATATTTGATCTTTTAATACCACAAGTATACACAATTTCTTTCTTCAAATTAAAATAAAGAAAAAGTTCGAGTTTGCAAAAGAAAATGAAAGACAGCAGATGGCACACAAAAGAAGCTAGAAATGTAAACATTGACCTGCATAGAGCCTATGATCAAATACTTAACTCGAATTTTTAAATGAGCTACTGTAAAACCCATAAAAGAAAAAGAAAAAATTCAGACTTCTTCTCTGGCATGAAGGGAGAGCCAAAATTTTTGTGCAGATTTTCTAGATCATGGGGCTACCGAGCCACACTGAGTCCCTAATTCCCATGATGTGGATGAGATTCTGCATATATATATATATATATATATATATATATATATATATATAATATATATATATACATACACATACTATATTGTGGTAGTAGGGGGTGGTTGTGCTTTGGACTTGAAGAAGACCCAATGGCATCACTAAATTGGGGTCAATGGAGAGTATGTCTGACTGTGGTTGTTTGGACCAATACTAAATGCTCAGAAGATTCTACCATTGGTTGGGCACAAATAGCCCATATGAACATTTAGGATGGAGATGTCTCTAAATTTGCACTATTGCAAATGGATGTATAATATACAAATATATATGCATGCGTGCATATATACACATGTATACATATACACACATTTTCCTCAATGTAGGGGTTAGTGGCATACCACTCTTGATCTGGAAAATCCATGTAAAATATTTTGGGCCTCCCTTTGTACCAGAGAAGAAGTCTGATTTTTTTTCTTTTTCTTTTATGGAGGGTTTTCAGAGCCTTCTTGTAAATGCTGGGTTAGAGTTTCTAACCTTTTTTCCGGGTCATCTGCTGGCCTTCCCATGTCTGCGGCTCCCACAAGACTCCTCAAAAATTCCCATTTGATTTTTTTATGCTGACCCGAAACCAAGATGGGGAAAGCTGTGATGCAGAAGGAATATATATGCAAAGACACACACGTACAAAAATCTTCATCTACATAATCCATAACAACTCTGTGTAGTAGCGAGTAGAGATAAATCTTATATATGTCTATGCACATCTACATCTCTGTGTGTAAAGATGTTTGTAAATGTGTACACATATACATATGTGTATGTGCGTGCATATAATTGTTGTTATTGTTCTTATCTCTATCCGTTGAACTTGAGTCCCCAAGACCTAGTACAATGTCGGGCGCATAGTTGTGCCTAAATATATGCTTGGTGGTTGCTTCTGGCTTCTGGGGCCAAGCAGAAGAAGCTCACTCTCTCTCTCGCTCCTGCATTCCCAGCCTTCAAATGTTCCTGGAGTGTTGGCATATCCTCCCTAAGCCCCGTCTTCCCCAGGCTAACCAGCCTCAGCTCCTTCAACTAATCCTCAAATGCCAATTATTCTCCAGTCCCCCTCATCGTGCAAGGTGCCTTCTGGTGCACGTGCTCCAGTTTATTAATGCTCTGCCTACTATGCTGGGCACAGAACCCAACACAATGTGCCAGTCTGATCAGAGCAGAGGACAACAGTTTAATCACCTTAATAGTAAAACTCATTTCAACAAACATTTATTAGTCACCCACTGTTTGCAATGGATTTTGTTAATTGTTGAGATACAATATAAACAATTAAAAAGTCCCTACTATAAAAGCCTCCAAACATAAATCCTCATCATTTAATATTTTTGTGTCTTTTTTAAATTCTACTAGATAGCTCTTCCTTTGACTCTCTTTCACTCCAGCCTTGCCATGGGACAGCTAGGATAATGGAAAGGATAATGATAGTGAGAGTGGGGAGAAAGGCTTAGAGACAAGCATACCACTTCATACCCTTTTACAAATGAAGATACTAAAGATAGAAGGGACAAAGTGATGTGATCAATGTTGGGACTTTGGCCACAAAACTTCATTTGTTTTTTTGAATATCAGAATGGTACAATGGAATGAAGACCTTCTCAGAAGCCAGTAGACCTGGATTCAAATCCCACCTCTGTTCTTCACTCCCTGTGTGATCATGGATGAGGTACTTACCCTTGATGTACAGCATGACATCCTCCCTCTTTCGATCAATTAAGCAGAGAGGATTTGTTAAGCAGCTATCATGTTGTAGGTACTGAGATTATAAAGGCAAAAATGCCACAGTCATATTCCTCAAAGAGTTTAAACTCTATCAGAAGAGATTACAGTCTTGTGGGATTATCTGGGGCATTTAAGGGGTAAGGTAACATGCTCAGGGTCACATAGCAAGCATGAGCAAGAGAAGACAGAGAAGACTGGAGTATTCCTGAATCTATGGAAAATTTCTATGCATTATGAAGCACTGGCTCTCTGATACTTAAAGTGGGCAAATCACTCTTATTTGCATTACCTCACGG
The DNA here is from genome assembly GCF_016433145.1 of Gracilinanus agilis. Classification (NCBI taxonomy): domain Eukaryota; kingdom Metazoa; phylum Chordata; class Mammalia; order Didelphimorphia; family Didelphidae; genus Gracilinanus; species Gracilinanus agilis. Next base: position 226,972,051 of record NC_058134.1, on the reverse strand, counting down.
CAACTTTGATAACCTTGAGATAGATGTTATAGGTATTGTTATCCTCATTTTGCAGATGAGAATACTGAGGTTCAATGAGTTAAATTGATCTGCCATGGTCATACAGCTATATCTCAGAGGTGGCATTCAGATCCAAATACCTCTTGACTTCTAGCATAGTCTTCTATCCATTACACTACATAGAAGCACCTACTATGTTCTAGGAACTGAGAATAAAAGGGCAAAACTAATAGTCTGATTTCTACACAGCCACTCATAAACTTCCATCTTGGAATGCCCAGACCAATCCCCAATGCTTTTTCCCACCTTTACTAGGAACTGATTGCTTTGAACACAGAGCTAATGAAAGCCCAAAGTGTCACCTTCTGGGGAAGAGAATTTTCCTATACCACTCTAAATAATTTCTCTTTGATTCAGTTTCCCTAGCCTTTATAGCCTTTTCATAGCATTCACTCATGGACTTCACAAGGACCATGATTGCACCATCTCTGTGGTGACCATCTAATCTCATGTGGATACTGAAGGGAAACTGAAGCCTAGAAGGTGACGGTGTGATGTGCCATCCTTTTATCTGTCCCAGGTCAGGAAGCATCACAGATCCAGAGATGAAAAGAACCTCAGAGGCTATTTAGTTCAACTTCCTCATTTTACAGATGGGGAAACCTAAGCTTAAGGTTAGGTCCCTTGTCTAGGAATACACAGGGAATAAAGGACAGGACAGGATTTGGATCCAGGTCCACTGACTTCTGAGAAAGTAGTCATTCCACTGTACCATTCTGACTTCTAACATGCAATGGTTTATGCTCTTTATGTCTAGCAAAGAGTAAAGTCAGTTTTTAGGTTTATAAGACAGCAGATTAATATGTTAACTTATCCGAACATCCCTGATTGGACCAGTGACCTAAGCAAACATTTTTCTGGGCATTCAAAAATGATGGTGCCTTTCAACTTGAGATGGTTTTTGCAATCTGGAAGAAATGAAAAGTCATGAAGGTGGAGTAATAAGATTGCTGGTCTGTAGCTGGGTTGCTACAGAGCTTCACAGAGCCTTGGAGTTGGAAGGGACCTCAGTGGACATCTAGTCTAACTCATACTTGAACATAAATCCCACCACAACCTACCAGATTAAGAGGGAATCCAGATATGCTTGAAGAATTTCTGTGAAGGAAGAATCAATTATCTCCCCAAATAGCCCACTTGATAATTTTGTTTCCTGACATTTGTGTGAAGAAATTTGAGACTTCAATTCTAATTCCTTCTATTAGTGAAGTCATTGCAAACATATAAGGAATTGTTGTATTCCTTCAAATGCCCTACATCCCCATGCCAGGACTGGAAGCTCTCTTTGCTGCCATAACCCTAAGAATTATTTTTGTTCAGTTGCTGAAGTTTCCCTGGTTTCCCACCAGTCATTGGTTGTCTTCAATGACCTCAGCCCAGCCCACAGGTAAAACTGAGGCCTATAAACTCACCACCCATCACACCACCCCCTTTTTGCCTCTCAATCTGGTATTGAACAAATTGAAGCAAACTCATCCAGCAATCATCAAATATTTGCACAGTACCTAGAGTTTTAAGGTAACAGCATCTTCTCAGAACAAATAAAGATGTCAAAATGAAGGCTCTCCCTAGTTCATGCACCCAGACATTGTCAACTAAAAGTCAGATACATTGGTTGGCACATAGTAGGTTATTAATAAATGTTTGTTGCACAGGAGTGGAAGTAGGGCTGGAGGTCAGATTTATCCTCACCATGCCAAAAAGAAGAAAAAGAAAGGCAGTCATTGAGTATTTTTTAGAAATAGAGCAGAAGGGCAGCTGGGTTGCTCAGTGGACTGAGCTAAACCTAGGTCCTAGGTTCAAATCTGACCTTAGATACTTCCCATCCATGTGTTTCTGCACAAATCACTTAAATCCAATTGCATACTCTTCTGCCTTGGAACTGATACTTAATATTGATTCTAAGACAGAAGGTAAGAGTTTAAAAAACAATAAATGTTTGTTGTGGAACCAATGCTCTGGGGATCCAGTCCATCAAGGGAATGAGAGGAGCTGAATTGCCATGCCTTGTAAGCAAGAAGCTGACTCTTTCCCTTTCCACATTTGGAAATGAAGTTGGTGAGTCAAATGTTTTATAGCAACAAGTTTAAGTTTGAGCCCATTATCCCTAAGATCTAGAGGTGGTAGACGAGATATTATGCCTGGCTTAAGGGGGATGAATTTGTCCTTCTATTCTCACAATATCTTCTTATTGAACGTCCCTTTGTAAATGGAACCATAGTAAGACACTAATGGCCATGGGCTATGGAATAGAAAAAATGGAATATGCTTCTAACTGGAGCTGGCTTGAACCCCTATTCCATGTGTTCTAGTTACTTCTCCCCTATTTCACTAATTGATGCAGTGACTAACTATAGACAATTAATCTATGACAATTGAGTAAATCAAGTCAATTTCATTCTATTATCTCTTTAATGAGGCACAAAAGAAGAGTTATTTTCTCCTGGAAAGGGTATTATTGCATTTCAGATGGCTTATTCTATTTCAGGAGTACCACTACTTTTTAAAATGATGATAGGAAGGACTGTAGGTCTATCAGAATTATGCAATTCCAGAGACTAACAAGTGAGTTTCCAAAGGTTGTGTACAAGAGATAAAAGGGAAGGGGTGTATGTAGGTCATTCTCAGTGGATTCAAAAGAGATAATATAGTCCTGGGATAGTAGTACCAGGAAAGTAAAGTCTAATCTGAAATGTCTTCTGTAAAACATGTTGAAGGTAATTAAAGGGAACATTTTAAATATCCTGAGGACAAGAGGAAAATGAAGGAAGACACAGTGCCACTGTTTAGTGTGGATGAAAAGATGAAAGACAAACAACAGAGAAGGTGGAATAACTCAACTCCTATTTTGCTCTTGTTTTCCATACCAAGGAAAATAATCTTCAAACTAGGAATCCAGGGAGTTCAGATGAAAGATAAGTAAGGAGATGGTAATAGAACACACAATTAATTTCAATTCATGCAAAACATTAGATAAATTAGATCCCTGAGATACTCTAGTAAGTTTGACTGAACCACTGTGGGTTATCTTTTTGAAAAATTAAGAGGAATATGAGAGGTGTTTCAGATTGGAGATACATGTTCCAGGTTTCAAGAAGATAAAACATTGAGTTTTCAAACTATTGGCTGAGGTTTGTTTATAGTAAAATTCCAGAACCCATTGTTAGAAGAAAATTTGTAACTATTTAGAAAGGATGGATGTCCTAGGAAATTCATTAAGAACAAATTATCTCATAATCGTTCAGTCTTAATCAATAAAAATTATTTTTCAATGCTTCTCTATCTCAAGCATTGTGTATGAATCTGGAGAATACAAAAATAAATCCCAAATAGTCCCTTTTCTCAAAAAGCACAAATTACATTGCATTCTACTAGTGTTAACCAAATCCATTTTGAATGAATGATTACTTTCTTGAAATGTTTGGAGGATCTGTTTATCCAGAAGAAAGAACTAGGATCAATGAACAAAATGTATAATGAATGAGAAAGATTCCAGATGAGTGTAGGAGAAGCTATAGTTGTATTGGGAATTGAGAATGAACAGCTCCCTTCAGAAGCAAGATAATGAATTTATTGACCCTGGGAAAGAGTTTCACTGAGGCTGGTTGATGCTTTTACGGGATTGCTATAGTTAAGTCCATAGAATAATAGATCTAGCTGGAAGGATCTTAGAGAGTCCAGTTTTCTTTTTCCTTCACTTCTCATTTAGAATCATTACTAAATATCAATTCCAAAAAACAAGAATGATAAGGGCTAGGCAAGTAGAGTTAATATCTTGCCAAGAGTCATTCAGCTAGGAAGTGTCTGAGTCCAAATTTGAACCCAGGACCTCCCATCTCTAGGCCTGACTCTTTATCCACTGAATCACTTAGCTGCCTTAAAACTCTTGAAATTTACAGTTGAGGAAACTGAGACATAGGGTAGTGAATAATTTGCCCATGGTCACGTAAATATCTGAGGCAGGAGTTATATTCAGGTCTTCCTGACTCCAAAAATTGTGCTCTATCCACTATATTAGTGACCTGGGACTTATGACTTGAATGAGGGCTGAATTTTGTTATTTCTAAGCTCGCTTCTAATAACAAGTTTTTATTATTTAGAACTACAGCCTCCTCTCCATCTCTATATGTAACCCCATCCTAAAGTTAAATGCAATCAGAAATGTGAAATAATCTAGTAATTTAATATACATTTATTTCCAAACACTTTCACATACATGATGCTAGAATTAGCCCCCAAACACAAAGGAATAGCTGCAGATTTGAGGGATAACAAGACCCTTGCTGCAATATCACAGTGGACCCTCCCTCTCCATCATGGCACCTTTTCTCTGTCTGATATTTCCAGTGCTATATATATTAAGCCTTCTCAAAAGTTATTTGCATGGTCTATTCCTAGTTGGGGGATGAGGTAGAGAGGAATAAAAATGGAAAGAGTTATAAACATTTTCCCCAAGCACCAAAAGGTTCAGTAAAAGATGCTGACTTTGAATGGGGCACATTTCTTGAAACATGAGGAAGGAAAGAGGTTGACTGACCAGTTCACCCCATTTCAGCCAGGAGTGAAAAGTAGGAGCCTTTGTTGGAGAAAAGCAGATAGGCAAGTCAAATTTTTCAAGTGAAGGACCTAAGTGTAATAAAAAGAGATGGGGTAAAGGACATAGAGGCTCTCAGACCCATTGACCTGATTGAAAGAATTAGAAAGATGTTTAACATCTCAGATTTATGTTGGCCTTCAATTACCTCATTTTTATAGCTCTAACATCTTGTTGAGGAAAAGTGCAAAAGGAAACAAGATGCAGTGAATGGCAGATTACTCCATTGGCATGAAGTGTCAAGGAATCAACAAAAACAGAGAGACGAGGCAAAAAGTACAGCAAGGAACTGAGACAGGAGCAGGGGTCAGAAATTGTAGAGGTAATGATGTGGAGAGATACACTGTGGAGGAGTGAAGCTGGACCTTGCTTTTTACCAGTACTGTGAGTCACATGGGCTGTACAAAGTCCCATTTTTTTCCCTGTAAGAGAATCCTATAAGATGAAAGCACCTGTTTAAGTCCCTAGGTAAAGTGAATCCCGAGGACCAGTAGGTAGCACTGAAAGCCCAAAAGAATATGTAGATTCCTATGGGAAGCAACACTTTGACTATTTTCTAGCATCTATCCTTTGTGGACTTTGGGGTATTACAAGTAAAATCTGTAAAAGTATCTATGAATGGACAGGAACTAGGAGGGAAAGTTGGAGGGAGAGCAGAACTTTTTTTATGTCCCTCAGTCCTTGAAAAAGGATTACTTTGTGGCTACAATGAGCAGCTTTGACCCATAAATTGTATTCTGAGATACATGCCCTCCTTATTCTGTTCCTTCTCTACTCTACTTTTTGAGTTGGAAGGTGGGATTGAGCTGTGATCAAGAGACACATGTTGTTGTTCAAGAAAAAAGTCTAAAAGGAAGAAGGGGAGACCTTGACAGCTGAGCTGGAAAGAACAAATTTGCAGAAGAAAGAAAAATTGTGCAGCAGCAAGAGTTAGAAAGAGAAATTCCATTTAAAATCACCCTAGTCAATATAAAAAACTTAGGAATCTATCTGCCAAGACAAACACAGGAATTATATGAACACAATTACAAAATACTTTCCACAATTAAAACTAGATCTAAGCAATTGGAAAAACATTGATTGCTCATGGCTGAGCTAACATAATAAAAATGACCATCTACCCAAATTAATTTGCTTATTTGGTGCTATACCTATCAAATTACCAAATAACTTTTTTACTAAATTGGAAAAAATTATAATAAAGCTCATTTGGAAGAACAAATGATCAAGAATATCAAGGGAAATGATGAAAAAAAAATATGAACGAAGGTGGCCTAGCAGTACCAGACCTTAAACTATACTATAAAGCAGTAGTCATCAAAACAATATGGTAATGGCTAACAGACAGAAGGGAGGATCAGTGGAATAGACTTGGGGTAAGTGACCTCAGCAAGACAGTCTATGATAAATCCAAAGAACCCAGCTTTTGGGATAAAAACCCACTATTTGACAAAAACTGCTTGGAAAATTGAAGAACAATATGGGAGAGATTGGGTCTAGATCAGTGATTCCCAAAGTGGGCGCCACTGCCCCCTGGTGGGTGCTACAGCGATTCAGGGAAGCAGTGATGGCCACGGGTGCATTTGGAGGTGGTGAATAACTGTAAGGGGGCGGTGATAGTATGTGACAGGGAGCACTAAGTAATATTTTTTCTGGAAAGAGGGTGGCAGGCCAAAAAAGTTTGGGAACCACTGTTCTAGATTAACATCTCACACCCTATACCAAGATAAATTCAGAATGTGTGAATGACTTGAATATAAAGAAAGAAACTATAAGTAAACTAGGTGAGCACAGAATAGTATACTTGTCAGATCTCTGGGAAAGGAAAGATTTTAAAATCAAGCAAGAGTTAGAAAAAATTACAAAATATAAAATAAATAATTTTGATTACATTAAACTAAAAAGCTTTTGTACAAACAAAACCAATGGTACCAAAATTAGGAGGGAATCAACAAATTGGGAAAAAATCTTTATAACAAAAAACTCTGACAAAGGTCTAATTACTAAATATATAAGGAGCTAAATCAATTGTACAAAAAATCAAGCAATTCTCCAATTGATAAATGGGCAAGGGACATGAATAGGCAATTTTTAGATAAAGAAATCAAAACTATCAGCAAACACATGAAAAAGTGTTCTAAATCTCTTATAATTAGAGAAATGCAAATCAAAACAACTCTGAGGTACCACCTCACACCTAGCAGATTAGCTAACATGACAGCAAAAGGAAGTGGTGAATGTTGGAGGGGATGTGGCAAAATTGCAACATTAATACCTTGCTGGTGGAATTGTGAATTGATCCAACCACTCTGGATGGCAATTTGGAACTATGCCCAAAGGGCTTTAAGAGACTATCTGCCTTTTGATACAGCCATAGCACTGCTTGGTTTATACCCCAAAGCGATAATAAGGAAAAAGACTTGTGCAAAAATATTTATACCCACCTTCTTTGTGGTGGCAAAAAAAATTGGAAAATGAGAGAATGTCCTTCAATTGGGAAATGGCTGAACAAACTGTGGTATCTGTTGGTGATGGAATACTGTTGTGCCCAAAGGAATAATGAACTGGACGAATTCCATGTGACCTGGAATGATCTCCAGGAATTGATGCAGAGTGAAAGGAGCAGATCCAGGAGAACATTGTACACAGAGACTGATACACTGTGGTACAATCTACATAAAGGACTTCTCTTCTAGCAGCAATGCAAAGATGCAGAGCAAGGCTGAGGGACTGATGAGAAAGAAAACTAGCCACATTCAGAGGAAGAACTGTGGGAGGAGAAACACAGAAGAAAAACATGGGCTGATGGGGATATTATTTGGGATGTAGACACTAAAAGATAACTGTAGTCCAACTATCAATAATATGGAAATAGGTCTTGATCAATGATACATGTAAAACCCAGTGGAATTGTGTGTAGGCTATGGAGGGTGTGGGGGACGTTGGGGGAGAGGGAAAGAACGTGAAACATGTAACTATGGGAAAATATTCAAAATTAAAAAAAATAAATAATAAATAAATTTTTTAAAAAAAGAAAGAAAAATTGGGCTTTTTATTTGTTTTTGTTGTTGTTGTTGTTGTTTGGTGGGGTGGAAGGATTTATAAGCTTAACTGCTTACAGCCACTGAGGGCCTAAGTGACTTATTCAGAATCACATAGGCAGGAGGGTGAGTCAAGATGCGAACCTATGTCTTCCTGGCTTTGAGGCTGGTTCTCTGTCTACCAAACCATGGCCTTTCTTTTCATCTTAGGCAGCTGGCAGCAAAAGGGTTAGAGCTTTGGGGCTGGAGTCAGAAGATCTGAATTTAAATCTTTCCTCAGACACTTACTAGCTATGCAACCCTACGCCAGACACTAACCTCATTTTCCTCAACAGCAAAATTAGTATAACAACATGTAAAAAGTAAAAAAAGATGATAATAATACCTATCTAATAGGATTGTTGTGAGAATCAACTGGGAAAATATTTTAAAAATACTCAGCACAGTGCCTAGCACATAGTAAACACATAATAGATGCTTAGTCTCTCCCCTCTTCATATCATATGTCTACCATGAAAGAACTGATAAATAGAAACAAACAACACAATTTTATGTATGCATTTTTTTGGTCAAATAATGTCTTCTCTGATGGAGGGAAGGGAAGAAAGGTGGGAGGTAGCTGGGAACTTTAATGTAAAAACAACAAATAAGTAAATAAAAGATCACAAAAAATCAAAAACAAAATAAGGAGATAGCTAGAACCTTACATCTTCTTTCCCTCTGATATGTCTTTACTGATATTGTATCATGTCTTTCATCAATTCTTTGTTTGGAACATTTTGCAGGCTTTTCGTGTCCATCTTTTGATTGTCTCTTGCCTTTTGTGTGATCTTCACTGCCTTGTGGTTTCCAGACTTCACCCTCTTTCCTTGTTGGGAAATCAGGACATGCCTTTCTCTTCTTTAATAACCCCTTTTGTGGCCTCCCCAAACTTTTAAAGAATATTGATAGCTTCTCTTCAGCTTCTTCTGCCAGCTTATTCCCTCGATTTTTACTATCTTGCCTCCTACACATTAAACTATATTAATTTGTGCGTGCTCTTTATTTATTTAATTTGATGCATCTTGTTTTCTCCTGTAGATTAAAAGCTCTTTGGATTTGTATCTCTAGTGCCTAGCATGAAGCTGGGCACATAGAAAGTGCTTAATCAACTTTTTTTCATTGATTGTGTCTTTCTTCAACCCTGAGGTGTAATTTTTCTTCCTTGAACTCAACATCAAGGGTAGTCAAGTGATTTTTCTCTTCTTTCTCTCTCCTCTCTCTTTCTCTCTCTCTCTCTCTCTCTCTCCCCCTCTCTCTCTCATCTTTCTCTCTCTCACCATCTCTCTCTTGTCTCTCTCTTCATCTCTTTCAGTCTCTCTCCCTGTCTCTCTGTCTCCATCTCTGTTTCTCTCTCCATGTCTCTGTTTCTGTCTCTCTGTCTCTATGTTTCTGTCTCTGTCTTTGTCTCTCTCTCTCCCTCCCTCCCTTCTTGTTAGTCATTTTTGTTTTGTCCTCTTTTGATTAAAATTCAACTTTCTTGGTAAAGGGAATAGAAACAAAATAATAACTTCATAGGTCTCACTTTTGCCTATCATGTCTACAATTCATAGAATACAGGGTTAGAAATAAGGGTAAGATAACTTATTCCTGCTTTGGGAGGTGGTTGTACTTCAGTTCTTGCCATACCACCTCAGGAAATACCTCTTTATAAAAACTGGTTGACTTTGATTTGTTAAATGATATTTGGAAGATGCAGACTGGTAATCAGTGTGGGGCAGGAGCAAACCATCTGGGGGCTCATGAAAAATAGCTTTAGAAAGTCAGTCTTGGTTCCTCAGAGGTACCCCAGAACCCCCAAACGGGCAATAGTCTTGCTCTGGAGACCCACCCTCATTTTTGCATTTATGTGAGGAAAGTGAGCTCAGAGTTCCATGAATTAAGTGAATTAAGTACAGTAATATCTATTAAAAAATACTGTTTATTATTTCACAGTTTCATCTTCTGCAATGGGATTCGGATAGAAAGGGCACTGGGACAAGTTGCTGCCCTACTATTTTTAGGAACAGGTAGGTGGCACAGTGGATAGAGCACAAGGCTCTTTCAGCAAATCTGTCCTCAGACACTTACTAGGTATTGGACCCTAGGCAAATCACTTACCATTCATTGACCTCTGTTTCTTCAGCTGTAAAATAGGGATAACAATAGCCCCTACGTCCCAAGGTTGTTAGGAGGATCAAATGAGATAATATTTGTAAAGTGTTTAGCACCATCTGCCTAGCACACAGTAGGCACTTAATAAATGATCATCTCCTTCCTTTCTCTTTCTTTGCAAGAAGAAAATAGCCACTAATACAATTACCTTAATTATGATTCCAATTAAAAAAAAAAAAACACTAAGAGATTTTTTTCCCCCAGAGTGGCAAAACCAGAGGGAAGAGAATCTGGCTATCTTGTCCTTCCCTAACCCCGAAAGAAAGCCATCCCTTGTTATTTTCTGTTGTGGAGGCTTGCTCTCAGATAGCCACCCTTCTCAGGAATGTCATTTCTCTGGGGTTTAGTGAAACCAAAGAACATTCAGATGCATCAAACTGAAATGTCTTCAGTCTCCGCTCCTCTTCTGTACCATCTGGTTGGGGAGGAGCAGATGGACTGGGTCAGCAGCGGTGGAAAGAATGAGAGAGAGCCTGTATTGTTCCGTGACCCACCGGGCCAACACTAACAGACTGTCCCCAGTGACCACGCTATTTTTAGCCAAGCGATCTAATAAGAATCTGATACTTACACGGATTTGCCCTCAGGTAATTCTCTCATGTGCAGTCTAATCAGGATAACCCTTGTGTTACAGGGCTGCTGGTCCCGGCGCCCCACAATTTGAAGCACGCTGAAGCCAGATTCTCTAATGAGAGATTCTCCGTGGCATTTCAAAGTCTTTTGTGCCTTTAAAATTCAGAACATGCTACAGAGCAGGCCAAGCCTTCTCTCCAGCACTAGGAGGGCACCCAGCAATGAAAGACTGGAGGGCAAGGCGGCTAAATACTGCATCCTGCTTGTGGATCTGGGAAAAGAAGAGAGGGAAGCAGTGCAAAATATTACCGACTAGAAGCATAACTGCAATGCTTGGGCTGAAATTTAATTAATTGTGGGGGGGAGGCAAAGGTTGTATTTGAAATGAAATGAGGGTTATTTTCTAGAAAATTCAGACAAAAGCACTTTCTGCTAACTGGAGCCAAATTATGAGGTTTTATTTTCTTATATTGTCTGGAAAATTGCCTGGCTTTGCTCCTTCATCCTGTGTGTATAGACTTAGCTCTTGGGTCAGGGAAAGCTGCCACTTGATTATGTTTCTGAGATCCTCAGCCCAAAGGGACTGGATGATGAGGTAGTAAGTGCCAGCCTTTGAGGGTATAGAGGGGAGAGGCAATGGAAATGTAGACCTGGGGAACTCTGCAATGATCTGACTTTTTGGCAGGATGTACCATACACCAAGCATGCTCTGGGCATCATGACATGAGATGTCTGGATATGTGAGGAATTCAGAAAAACTTGGGAAGAATTTTCTAAAGGGGAACAGAGCAAAGGCAACAGAACCAGCTGAACAATTTCTATAAGGACAATAACAATGCAAGTGAAAATAACCTTGAATCTGGAAAAAAGGAATCTATAATCACATGGTCAATATTGATGTTAAGAACAGATAATGGAACATTCCTCCCTTCTGTTAGCAGAGAGGTGGGCAACTTTGGGTGTAGAATGTCAAATACACCATCTGTCATGGCCACTTAGTTTATTCTGTTTTGTTACAAGTGTGGATTCTATATGGTAGGGCAGACATTGAGCTCAGAAATGAATGTGAAAATGCATCAATAAAATGATTTTTAAAATAAAATTAATTCTATGGAAAAGTATTCTATGACTCCAAGCAAATACCAACTAAAGAATGTCAATATTAAAAAGGTAGACTGTTAGATATAAATGGGCAGTTTTCAGAAGAAGAAATTAAAGCATTTTAATTGAAAAAGTTTAATTAATTAAGAATCTTTTTTCCATGGTTACATGATTCATGTTTTTTCCCCTCCCTCCAACCTCTCTCCCCCATAACCAACATGCAATTCCACTGGGTTTTACATGTATCATTGATCAAGACCTATTTCCATATTATTGATAATTACACTAGGATGATCATTTAAAGCAGTGATTCCCAAAGTGGGCTCTTCTGCCCCCTGGTGGGTGCTGCAGTGATCTAGGGAGGTGGTGATGGCCACATTTTTTTTTTAATTATATTCCATTCTGAGTTCAATAAATGGTTTCATAATTTCCAGAGCACACTAAGTAATCTTTTTTCTGGAAAGGGGGTGGTAGGCCAAAAAAGTTTTGGAACCACTGGTTTACAGTCTACATCCTCAATCATATCCCCATCAACCCATGTGTTCAAGCAGTTTTTTTTCTTCTGTGTTTCTGCTCCCACAGTTCTTCCTCTGGATGTGGACAGCATTCTTTCTCATAAGTCCCTCAGAATTGTCCTGGGTCATTGCATTGCTGCTAGTAGAGAAGTTCATTACATTCAATTGTACCACAGTATATCAGTCTCTGTGTATAATGTTCTCCTGGTTCTGCTCCTTTCACTCTGCATCAATTTCAACTCTGCATCATTGCAGTTTACATGGAATTCCTCCAGTTCATTATTCCTTTGAGCACAATAGTATTCCATCACCAATAGATACCACAATTTGTTCAGCCATTTCCCAATTGAAGGATATCCCCTCATTTTCCAATTTTTTGCCACCACAAAAAGCATGGCAATAAATATTTTGTTCAAGTTTTATTCCTTAAGATCTCTTTAGGGTATAAATGCAGCAGTGGTATAACTGGGTCAAAGGGCACACAGTCTTTTAAAGCCCTTTGGGCATAGTTCCAAATGGCCATCCAGAATGATTGGATCAATTCACAACTCCCTCAGCCATGCATTAATGTCCTAATTTTGCCACATTCCCTCCAACATTTATGACTTTCCTTTGCTGTCATGTTAGCTAATCAGCTAGGTGTGAGGTGATACCTCAGAGTTGTTTTGATTTGTATTTCTCTAATTATAAGAGATTTAGAACACTTTTTCATGTGCTTATTGATAGTTTTGATTTCTTTATTTGAAAATTGCCTATTCATGTCCCTTGCCCATTCATCAATTGGGGAATGCCTTGATTTTTTTTGTACAATTGATTTAGCTCCTTATATATGAGTAATTAGACCACTGTCGGAGTTTTTTGTTATAAAGATTTGTTTTCTCAATGTGTTGTTTCTCTTCTAATTTTGGTCGCATTGGTTTTGTTTGTACAAAACCTTTTTAATTTAATGTAATCAAAATTATTTATTTTATATTTTGTAATTTTTTCTAACTCTTGCTTGGTTTTAAAATCTTTCCTTTCCCAAAGATCTGACAAGTATAATATTCTGTGTTCACCTAATTTACATATAGTTTCCTTCTTTATATTCAAGTTCTCATCATTCTGAATTTATCTTGGTATAGGGCTTGAGGTGTTGATTCTAGCCCTAATCTCTCCCATATTGTTTTCCAATTTCCCTAGCAGTTTTTCTCAAATAGTGGATTTTTATCACAAAAGCTGGGTTCTTTAGGTTTAACATAGACTGTCTTGCTGAGGTCACTTACCCCAAGTCTATTCCACTGATCCTCCCTTCTGTCTCTTAGCCATTACCATATTGTTTTGATGACTACTGCTTTATAGTACAGTTTAAGATCTGGTACTGCTAGGCCACCTTCCTTCACATTTTTTTTCATTAATTCCCTTGATATTCTTGATCTTTTGTTCTTCCAAATGAACTTTGCTATAGTTTTTTCTAATTCAGTAGAAAAGTTTCTTGGTAGTTTGATACATATGACACTAAATAAGTAAGTTAATTTGGATAGGATGGTCATTTTTATTATGTCAGCTCATCCTACCCATGAGCAATTAATGTTTTTCCAATTGTTTAGATCTAGATTTTAATTGTGTGGAAAGTATTTTATAGTTGTGTTCATATAATTCCTGTGTTTGTTTTAGTAGATAGATTCCTAAGTATTTTATATTATCTAGGGTGATTTTAAATGGTATTTCTCTTTCTAACTCTTGCTGCTGAGATGTGTTGGAAATATATAGAAATGCTGATGATTTATGTGCATTTATTTTGTATCCTGCAACTTTGCTAAAGTTGTTGATTATTTCTACTAGCTTTTTAGTTGATTCTCTAGAATTTTTTAAGGAGACCATCATATCATCTGCAAAGAGTGCTATCTTAGTCTCCTCATTGCCTATTTTAATACCTTCTATTTCTTTTTTTTCTCTAATTACTACTGCTAGTGTTTCTAGTACAATGTTAAATAATAGAGGTGTTAGTGGGCATCCTTGTTTCACTCCTGATCTTATTGGGAAGGCTTCTAATTTATATCCTCATTGCATATGATGCTTGTTGATGGTTTTAGATATATACTGTTTATTATTTTTAGGAAAGGTCCTTCTATTCCTATACTTTCCAGGGTTTTCAATAGGAATGGGTGTTGTATTTTGTCAAAGGCTTTTTCAGAATCTATTGAGATAATGATGTTAGTTTTGTTTGTTAGCTTGTTGATATGGTAAATTATGTGGATGGTTTTCCTAATGTTGAACCATCCTTGCATTCCTGGTATAAATCCCACCTGATCATGATGGATAACCCTCACGATCACTTGCTGGAGTCTTTTTGCTTTTATTCTATTTAAGATTTTTGCATCTATGTTCGTTAGGGAGATTGGTCTATAGTTTTCTATCTCTGTTTTTGGTTTGCCTGGTTTTGGAATCAGTACCATATTAATGTCATAAAAGGAATTTGGAAGAACTCCTTTGCTTATTATGTCAAATAGTTTGTATAGTATTGGGATTAGTTGTTCTTTGAATGTTTGATAGAATTAACTTGTGAATCCATCTGTTCCTGGGGATTTTTTCATAGGGAGTTCTTTGATGGCTTATTCAATTGAAATTAAAGCTTTTAAAAGTCACATAAAAATACTTTAAATTACTATTAATTAGAGAAATGCAAATTAAAACAACTTTATCATACCCCCTTTATACCAATCAGTTTAGCTAATATGACAGAAAGGAAAATGACAAATGATGAAGGGGATGTGGAAAAATAGGTACACTGAAGAACTATTGGTGGAATTGTGTACTAGTTCAAACCATTCCAGAAAACAATTTGGAACCACACCCAAAGGGTTAGGAAACTGTGTATACTCTTTGATGTAAACTACTCCCATTTTCATTATCATTGTCCATGTCATAGCCTATATCACAATCATCATCATCATCATAACTATCACCAGAACCACACTGTTATCATTCTCATGATTGCTCTTGTCATTATCATCATCACTCTCACCATTGTTAACATCAGTTTCATGTTGCCATCATTATTGTCAACATTTCTATAGCACTCTAAAGTTGGCACAATGTCTTATGTGGTAATTCACTTGAGTATCACAACTGATGAGGAAATTGAATTGCTGGTAAAAATAACTTTGCATAAAGTCACACAAGTCCTGAGTGCCAGATTCAAACCTAGGTCTGCTAACGGCAGTGTCATTTTCTTCCATTATATCATGATGGCTCTTTAAAGTAACACTTAATTAATTCTTCCTTTATTATTATCAGTCCGTAAGCATTTATTAAGAACTCACTATGTACTAACTGCTGGAGATACAAAGAAAGATAAAAAACAGTCCCTACCCTCAAGGAGTTCTCACTCTAATGGGGAAACACCATATATAAACAACCTGTATTCAGGATAGATAGAAAATGACTGAAAAGAGGGAAGGCTCTAGATCTCTGAAGGATTGGGAAAGGCACCTGGTAGAAGGTTGAATTTTGCCTGAGACTTGAAGGAAGCCAGGGAAGCCAGAAGGAAGAGGCAAGGAGGAAGAGTATACTGGGAAACAGGAGAAAGTTAGTGATCAATCTTTCTTCTCTCAAGGGTATGAATGCTTAGGCAGCTCAAATGTAAAAATTCATCAATGAACGTTGTAACTTGTGGGGGGGAAAGGCAAATCCTTTTCTATTCAACATGGAAATGATTCTTGTCTAAGAATTATCAGGAGAGTGTTTACTTTTGAAAGGAAAAGAGCCTCCAAAAAGGTGGAAAGAGTCCAAGAAAGTCAGGAAGTTGAATATGAAGATGCTACTTTCTCCACTGGATGCTTCTAATGAGTGATGAGTAAGAAATGACCTTGTGATGTTAACATTAACTTTCTCATTGCATTCATTGCATTCAGGGTTTCATTAATAAATTATGAAATTGCAAACATCCAACTTGCTGAGGACTTATGACCTTAGGTGAGGATATGAATCAATAGTCTGATAAAAGGCCAAAAACAGCTAATGCAGGAGCAATATTAGGCTGCGTGAATGGACTGATAGTCTTGTTATCCTTTGCTCCTGTCAGACTATATCTGGAATATTGTTTCAAATCCTGTACATTATGTCTTAGAAGGGACCATGACAAGACAAAATACAACCAAAGAAGAGCTGTCAAGATGGTGAGTGGACTACAAATTATAATATGTAAGAATTGAAGGAATTGAGGATATTTAGCCTCAAAAAGCACAAACAGGATAGCTAAAGGGGGAAAAGAAGGGGAAAATGATCACTGTATGCTAATAATTCATTGGCTTCCATGTTGAAGTAGGATGATGATTTCTATTTGTCTCCAGAACTAAGGGAAATAGTTGAGATTTTAAAAGGGATGCAGATCTCAGTTCATTGTGGAAAGAGTTGCCTCAGGAGGTAGTGAGATCTCCTTCTTTGGGGTTCTTCAGTTAGAAGCTAAGTGCTCACTGGTTATGAATGCTGACAATAGAATTTATGCTTTAAAAGGTCAGGGATGGATTAGATGTCCTTGGATTCATTTCCAGCTCTAGAATTCTTCAGCGCCTTATTATCCTGATTTGTGGAATAAGGATGTGAGAGGATATTGATGGGATATGAAGGGAAGCCATGAGACAGAAAGAAGCTTTAATTCAGGAATTATGAGGAGGGGCTAGGATGTGAACCAAAATACTCATGAGAGGTGCAAAGAACAAATCATAAAGTCTAGGAAAGGCATCTATAGAGGAATTTAGTTTGTATAGAAAAGTAAGCAGGAGTGACAATGGAATATATATTCTATAACATGCAATTTTTTACATATAGTTTATTATGTATAATATATTCTATACATTTTGTTCTCTCTATATATGCTACTTTGCATATGTGTATATATACATAAAGAGGGAATTTAAAAAATTTGAATAAATACATTTTAAAGAAAAAGAATATTGTCAAGTACCAAAACTGTATGTTGTTACATTTCATGAACAAGAAGAATGATTGCAGTACTTGACGTATAATATTTTAACTCTGAAGTCATGAGGATGAAAACACATGAAATAGAAAGAAATACAATAATTCCATTGCAGAAAAGTTACACGAAAGAAAAAGAAAAAGACTACAGTCAAAACAATTATTGGAGATTTTATTGTATTGCTCTAAATGTTTACTTAATTTTTTCTTTATACTTTGTTACTTAATACTTTAGAATGTTGACTACTATGAAGTATTATAAATTTGTAAGAGTTGGCATTTACAATACAATGTACATTGAAAATGTCCACTCATATACAATTATTAGGGAAATTCGTAATCCCAAGCACAATAGGAATAGCAAAGGACTAGTAATCAAAAGATTTGAGTCTAAATTTACTTACTCTTTATTTGACTTTGGGCAATTTATTTCACCACTCTTAAGACTCATTTTTCTCATCTGTAAAATGAGGCCAATAATATTAGCCTCATTTACCTTATAGGATTGTCTTGTAGGTCCACGATTCTTAATGAATAACTGATTGATGGTTAGACCCAAAAAGAAATATATTTACAACTCTTTTTGATGTTTGAAATGTTATACAAATGTAAACTATTATTAATCTCCTCTGCCCTTGAAATCTTGTCCTTCATTTAAAGTCCAGATCAATTCCCACTTCTTCTATAAAATCAGATCCAAGGTTGATCTCTTCCTTCTCTGAATTACTATACCAGTATTCTCTCTATACTGTAACTAAATTATTGATGGTTATTTAGTCCAAAATACCATGAGGAAACTGGTCTGGAATCAGCAAGATTTGGGTCCAAATTCTGTTTCTGACTCGAGCTGTGTTAACCTATACCAGTGTTGGTGAAGTAGTGGCATGCATGCCCAGATAGCATGGGGGGGGGGGGGAGACTGCTCTGTTCCCCCCTCTTCCCAGCACCTAAGGACATTTTTTGCATGCCCTGCTCCTCTGTCCAGTGACCCAAAGTGAGCACTTCCTCCCTCCTCTCTCTGTGGTAATGCAGGGGGCTCACAGACAGCTTGAAGTTGCAATTTGGGCAACCAAATTTGAAAACCTTCACCAATGCTGACTTGGACAAATCAGTTAAGCTCTCTTGGCCAGAAGAAACTCTCTGGGATTTGTCCTAGTGGGCTGTTGATCTGTGCTAATGGAGGGAATTTCCATGCCAGAAACTTTTCATGTTGGCAGAAATCACAGTTCTTTCATATATCTAACTTAAGAGACTATAACAATTCAAAATATGGTTATTATTCATCTCTCACTGTCTGACAATTCCAGCTTCCCAGATTGCAAATTTATTTCAGTGGTCTATACTTTTGAGAGACAGAGTGGCAGAGTAAGAAAAATTTGGGTCCTAGATTCAGAGAATCAAGATTCAAATTGTAGCTCTTTGTAAGCCTCAGTCCTTTCATCAGAGAAAGGACTTATTGGGAACAATAAGTTGTTATTGGGAACAATAACCTTCACTCTACTCACCTTGTGAGGAAGGGAAAGTCTTTGATGAACTTCATTCCCATGGAGATTTGAGCCCTAGGACAATAGGTCAATAGCTTTAGAGCCAGAAGTGTCCTTAGTGGCCCCAGAAGAAAGAATTCTAAATTTAGAGGCAGAGAACCTGAGTTTGAGTCCTACTCTACCATAAATTACCAGTGACCTTGGACAAGTCACTGAAACTCTGTGGGTCTCAGGTTCCTCATTTGTAAAATAAGTGGTTAGTTGGACTAGATAGCCTCAAACATTTTTTCCAGTCTTACATCTTCCATGAGCTTCATTTTATATATAAGGAAACTGAGGTGCAGAGAGGTGACTTAATCCAGGTCAGACAGGTAGTAAATGGCAAAGCCAGGATTTAGGGCCATATGTCTATGATTTCAAATCTAATGCCATCTCCACAAAAGTATACTATTTGGGACCTGATGAAACTCATGCATTTTCTCTTCTCCAAGAATACCCCTGAAGACTCATTAGTCTGATATGGAATTGATGATGAAACATCAAATAGAATTGCTCCTTGGAACCCAGAAAAACAAAGCAGTTCATAATAATACATAGCTAATACTTTATACAGTGCTTTAGATTTTTCAAAGGTGATACTTTTATTTCCATTCTAAATGGAAAAACTGAGCCTTAGAGGAATTAACTTGCACAAGACCACTCAACTAGTAAGCTTCCCAGGTTGAGTGATGGTTGGCTCTTTTTTTTTTTCAATTTGAAATTGGTTCTTTATTGACTAAATTTAATATATCCGTTGTGGATTAGAGCATTTCTCTTAGTTGACTAATAATTTACAAAATTTACCTGTATGGAATTTTAAAGTTATTTATTTTGTTACATTTCGAATTGTAAGTTGTCTCCCTCTCTTCCTCCCTCTCAACACCACATTAGAGAAGCCAACATTTGACTTGGGTATATATATATATATATACACACATATCTGTGGAACCATATAATTTATACTTCCATATATCAGTTCTTTCTCTGGTGGTGGAGAGTGTTTCTCTTCATAAGGTCTTCATGGTTGATTCAAATGATCATATTACTCAGAATAGTTTAGTCATTCCCATTTATTCTTAGAACAATATTGCTATCACTGTATGCAACATTTTCTTCTTTCTGCTTATTTCACTCTACACTATTTCAAGCAAATCTTTCCATGTTTTTTGAAACTCAACCTTCTTATCATTTCTTATAGCACAGTAGCATTTCTTCACAATCATATAACACAACTTGTTTAGCCATTCCCCAGTTCACGAAGAGAGCTGATACAAACATTTTAGAAAATTTAAGTTCTTTTCCTTTTTTTCTCTGATCATCCTGGGAAACAGACCTAATAGTGGCATTGCTGGATCAGACGGCATACACAGTTTTATAACTCTGGGCATAATTCCAGATTGTTCTCCAAAATGGTTGGATCAGTTCACAGCCTCTCTATTTTTCCATATTAACTCCAATATTTTTCATTTTCCCCTTCTAACATTTTAGTCAATCTGATAGGTAGGAAAGGGCACCTCACAGTTGTTCTAATTTGCATTTCTCTGATCAGTAATGACTTAGAGCACTTTTATATGACCATATATTGCTTTGATTCTTCTTCCAAAAAGTGGCTATAATCCTTTGACCATTTATCAATTGAGGACTGACTCATATTCTTATAAATTTGCCTCAATTCTCTATGTAATTGATATATGAGGCCTTTATCTGAGATACTACACAAATTTTTTTCTGTTTTCTGCTTCCCTTCTAATATTGGCTTTATCTTATTTATAGAAAAACCTTTTTAGTTTAATGTTATCAAAATTATTCATTCTACATCCCATAATGCTTTCTATTGTTTATTCATAAATTGTTTTCTGATCCATAAGTCTGATAGTTTCCATGATCTTCTGGATTACTTATGATATCTCTCTTTAGGTCTAGGTAATATGTCCATTTTGACTTTATCTTGGTAAATGGTCTAGATGCTGGTCTATACCTAATCTCTAGCAGTCTGCTTTCTAGTTTCTCCGGCAGCATGTATCACATTCAAAAAGTTCTCTACAATATTTGGAGAGAGAAGAAAAGGATAGTAAGACTAGCTCTTCCCTTTCAGCGAAAATAGCAAAGATGTAAGAGGGGGCCAAAACCAAATAAGTCTCTATTCAAGGGCATTAGACTTCAACATTCAGTATTGCAGACTTCTGTATTTCCCGCATTCCCCTGTAATATACAGTTGCTATGGTGCATTTACTGATATACCATTGGTTCATAGGTCACGATAAGTGACTTTTTCCATTCAGCAGCTGCTTACTCATACTGAGATTTAAAATATATGACTTGGCAGAAATTCTTGTCTTACTTTTTACTCCTTTACTAATTTGCCTTCTTTAATTTCTCATAAATTTATTTAGATTTAATTTTTAAATAATAAAAATATATTTTCTTTCCCTCTTTTCTCCCATAAAAAAGGAAAATGAAAATCTTTTTAATAAATATGTGTGGTCAAGTAAGATTAAATTCCTGTGTTGACAATTTTTGATAGAAACTGAGAGAGAGGCAGAGGCAGAAACTGAGATGAAGAGAGATATCTAATTCATCATGAATCTATCACTTTTCTTCCAGGAGATGGGTAGCATATTTCATTATTGGTCCTCTGGAATGATGGTTGGCCACTACATTAATCAGAGTTCATAAGTCTTTGAAAGTTGTTTGACTTCACAGTGTTGTTATTGTATAAATTATTCTTCTGGATCTGCTCCTTTTACTTGATATTAATTCATACAAGTCTTCCCAGATTTCTCTGGAATTATCCTTCTTGTTTTGTTCTTATTTATTATTTATTATTATATTATCTTATTATATATCCTTATCATTTCTTTTTTACTTTATTTTTAAATTTTTATTTATTTAATTAATTTAGAACATTTTTCCATGGTTACATGATTCATACTCCTTCCTCTCCCTCCTCCCTCCCTCACTCCATAGCCAATAAGCAATTCAACTGGGTTTTACATGCATCATCGATCAAGACCTATTTCCATATCATTAATATTTGCTCTAGGGTGATCATGTAGAGTCTACATCCCTAATCATAACCCCATCGAACCATGTGATCAAGCAGTTGTTTTTCTTCTGTGTTTCTACTCCCACAGTTCTTTCTCTGAATGTGGATAGCATTCTTTCTCATAAGCCCCTCAGAATTGTCCTGTATTATATCATTGTTACCAGTAGAGAAGTCCATTATGTTTGATTGTGCCATAGTATATCACTTCTTATCATTTCTTGCAGTACAATTATATTGCATTATTTTTCATTACCATAATTTGTTTAATTATTCCCCAGATCATCATTCCAGTTTATGCCCAAACAAAAAGAGCTACTATAAATATTTTATACATGTGAGTTGTTTTCATTTTTGTTTGATCTCATTGGCCTGGTGGTGTCATTTTTAGGTCAAAAGATATGCACAATTTAATTACTTTTGTAGCACAATTCCAAATTACTTTCCAAAATGGCTGTATCACTTCATCATTCTACTAGCATTCACACTACCATCTATGTTCCTGTTTCCCCAGAGCTCCTCCAACATTTTCCCTCTTATTTTTAGTCAACTATTTTTTTGCCACTTTGATAGTTATAATGTCTAATTTCAGCATGGATTTAATTTGTATTTCTCCCATTGTCAGAAATTTGGTGCATTTTTTCATATTGGTATTAATGGTTTATTAAGTGATATGATCAGTGGTCTTAATTTTATGATTTTGAATCAGTTCTTTGTATATCCTGGCAATTAATGCCCATATAGAGAAACTTTTTACAAAAAAAAAATTTCTAATGGTTACTTGCTTCCACTCTAATTTTAGCTACATTAGTTTTGTTTTTTCAAAAACTTTTAATTTTATGTATTCAAAATTTTCCATTTTACCTTGTCATCTTCTTTTCTTCATCATAAACTATTTTCTTATCCATAGATCTGAAACTAAATTTCTTCCTCTAATTCCTCTAATCTTTTTATGATGTCACCTTTTATGTCTATTAAACATTGATTAAAATCTTATGATGGTATTATAATGATAATTATAATGTAAGTATAATTAGATTAAGAATTTATTAAATTAATTAATTTGAATAAACAAAAATAAATAATATGAATATACTTAATATAATAAATATAATAACTTAAGCATAAAAACAAATAAATAAGCAAGCAAACCCAAAACTAATTAATTAATTGATTGATTAAGAGTAGATTGTAGTCAGTCATGGGGTTTATAAAGGTGATTGATATATATAGTATGAGATGTTAGTCTACCCCTAGTTTCTGCCAGATTGCTTTCTAGTTTTCCAATGGTTATTTCTTTAACGGTGGACTTTGCATGTTGCACAAAGGTACCAGGATGCCCTGACATTGATCTTTGACCAGGGATGAGGTAGCTGGGAAAGAAGACAGAAAGGGAGGCAAGGGGGAGATGATTTCTTTTGTAAATATTTGCTTATTTAGTTCATTCAACAAGAGCTCCCATGACCCTCAAATCAATCAATCAACTAACACATTTATTAAAAACCTACCATGTACCTAACACTGTCCTAGATGAATATTTTCACTATTGTTTAAAGATAACTCCTCTTCCCAGTTTCCTAGGCCCCTTGTGGCCTCATGTCCCAACTCATCCTATTCTGTTTACTGCTGGTACAATGGAAAGGGAACTTGCTTGGCAGTCAAAAGGCTGGGATTCAAATCCTACCACAGACTTATTACCGTTGTGACTTCAGGCAAGTCTCTAGGCCTCCATGGGCTTAGATTTCCTCATTCATAAAGTGAGAGTTGGACTAGATGCCTATGAGTCCTCTTTAGCTTCAGGTCCATGATGCTATGGATTTTCTAGGCACTTATATTGTTACGTCACATAATACTCTACATTTCCTTAACTTCCCCTGCAAAAAAATCAATGTCTGGGGAATAGCAAACTTTCATGATGCAAAGAATCCCCTAGACTGGATCTGATCTTAAGTCTTTTACTATTTCTTCACACTGATATCTCCTGGGGATCCACTAGCAACTAGGTCACACTCTTAACCCTCTTATTAAAGTATCTACTCTTAATTCCTTTTCCCTTTCAAGCCTAAAACAGCACAGGAATATTCATAATTTTTGTGCCATACTTACTCTCAATTGCAAACTCTCTCCCTCTGAAGGACCTCTCTGCTACTTCTTTCTAAGTAGACACTTACTACAACCATGAACTTCTCTTCTAAACTGTCCTTCTTGTTGTATCTGAGGCAGCCTGAAAACCAGAAAGATATTCAAAATCCTTGGGTAGCTTCCTGACATGGCTAAATCCCCTTACTCCCTGCAGAATTCGAGTCATGAAATCTTGGATCTGGAAAATCCTTAGAACTAGAATCTACCTAGAAGCCACCCTGCCCAAATAATTTAATTTCAAAGGAAAGATACTGAGGCCTAATAGTTTAGGAAGATGAAGAGCTGAGGAACAGAAAATCATAAATGTAGAGCTGGAAGTGATCTCAAAAATCATCTTACCCAACTACCTCATTTTACAGATAAAGAAATTGATGTTTAGGGAGACGAAATCACTTAAGATTATAGGACCATGAATCTAGAATTTGGTTATCCTGTCAGCCATCTCATTTTACAGATGAATAAACTGAGATTCAAGGGAGTTAAGTAACTTGCCAAAGGTCATATAGTGATAGAGGCAGGATTTGAACCCAACCATAAGGTTATAGATCTAAGTGGGATCTCAGAGGACATCTAGTCCAACCATTCTTCATATTAAATATGAGGAAATAGAGGTTATGGCTATTCCAAAGAGACACATAGAAAATAACAGAGAAAAAAAATCTGAACCCAAGCCCCTTGGCTATAGAACCAGTGCTTTATCCACTCTGCCATTCTAGCTCCAGATACATGCTACAATGCCGTTTGCTTCTTCTTTGCAACTGCTTTCAAAATGGTAGGATCCAGGGAAACCCATTATCTCATAGAATCGGTATTCATGATTTTAACTTCCTCTCTCAGAATTGTAGCATTGAAGCTCCGGGCAAGGATTTTGGCCCCTCTTCCTAGTTCCTTGCTGCCCCAACTCCAGTTTCTCTTAGTTAGCTTCCCATACTTCTCTGTATTAATTTTCCAATGAGCCCAATGGGAGCCATGGAAATACCTTTGCCTCTTTTTAAGAACTACTATCTGGGGCAGCTGGGTAGCTCAGTGGATTGAGAGTCAGGCCTAGAGATGGGAGGTCCTAGGTTCAAATCTGGCCTCAGACACTTCCCAGCTGTGTGACCCTGGACAAGTCACTTAACCCCCATTGCCTAGAACCTTTACTGCTCTTCCACCAAGGAGCCAATACACAGAAGTTAAGGGTTTGAAAAAAAAAAGAACTACTATCATCCACTACTGCCTGCTAGACTAGCTTGTCTCATTGTTTTCTGTGGATTCTTCCTCATGTTTCCCATCCCCTTCTTCCTGGATGTATACTAAAATACATAATAAAAACACTGAGGTTTTGTGAACCAGCCCCACTGCTGAGCCTTCTTTCTCTTTATTAAAACGGAGTCCAACAGCAAGGTAGAATAGCCTAGTCTAAGAAGACTTGGGTCTAAGTCTCATTTTAGTAATTTATTACTTATGTATTCTTGGTTAAATTGCTTAATATCACTAATATTCAATTTCTTCATCTTTAAAATTGGGAGATTAATAAATGTCACCCACTCATCTCACAAAGGGCCCACTATATTTGGGAAAGTGTGAACAGTTATCATTAAGGGAAAAGCATGAAAGAAGTAGGGTACCAGGAAAAGACTGCTAAATTTGGAGTTAAAGGATATGAGTTCTAATCTCTGCTTAGCTGCTTACCTCAGTATGGTGTGCAAGTCCCTTTCCATTTCTAGTTCTCAGTTTCCCAATTTTCCAAATGAAGGATTGAACCAGATAGTTTCTAAGGTCCCTTCCAAACTAAAAAAATTCCTACATGCCAGGGTCTTAAGCCTGAAAGAGACAACTCTCACTGGGGTTTTAATTTGTCTGCATAGGAGGAAAGATAAATCTCTCCAAAGAAAGGAAGAACCAGAAGAAGATTCCAAGAAGAAAATGTCTTCTAACCCCTGTTCTGAAGTGAGTCATAGAGGTCAATAAAAGTAAAACCTTCACCCAAAGCAATTTTCTGACAAGTTAACTATCCAGGGAGATCCAGAGCTGAATCTAAGAAAGCAGGGACTCCACCATATATCAGAAAATATAGGAAAGAGTTTCCTCTCCAATCCAAAGTCTTCAAGGTGTGATGTTATGTGAATGTAAAGGGAACTTCCAGATAGGGACTATTGGATTATGTAGGTGTAAGAAAATCCCTCAAGTAATGGAGAGGTATTATAAGATTGAGAGCTAGAAAGTACTTTAGAAGCCAACTAATCTATCCCCAATTCATTTAACATAAGGAAACACAGATCTAGACAGGTAAGATCTGATGTAAAGTAAGGGGTAAGATCCAAATCACACATTCTAAACTACTGTCATTATCATTATAGATTTGGAGCTAGGATGGACTTTTCAAGATCAATGCAATTTCCACATTCTTATTTTACGAAAGAGGAAACCAAGGTTTAGAGAGTAAAAATGTCTTTTTCAGGAAGAAGTTAAGTCCCTTTCATCTTAGACTCTTTATCCCCAGTGGTTGTTTGATAAATGTTTGTTGTTTCAAAAGCTGATTGATTGCAGAGGGAAAAATAGTTAGCTTAGTTCCTAGGAGAAGTTAGGTGTTATTTATATAGTTCACCTTCACGTGTAGCCATCATGAGTCTGTAATAAACAAGCATCACACTTATTTCTCACCTTTATTTTTGTTTCATTCCTATAGTGCTAAAATATTCCCTTTTACCTTCTTGTAGCACACCTGGGCATATGCATTTTTTAAAATTTTATAACCACTTTAAAGAACATGTAGTGTGTTTTTTTTAAACCAACCTTATTCTGAGTCCAAATGTTCTAGGTGTGTTCTATGCCAGTCTCTGGCCCAGTTTGACTTACTTCCCCAAGGAAAATTTGTAAGAATGTCAGTTCCCAACTCCTGGTTAGATCTTTGTAAAGAGCTGGATAGGAGGGAGAAGACAGGTATTTATTAAACTCTTATTATATGCAGGCATTGTGTTACATGCTTTATAAATGTTTATAAATCATTTGATCTTCACAGAACCTTGGGAGGTAGAGATATATTGTTATCCCTATTTTACAGCTGAGGAAACTAAGATACAGAATAGTTATGTGACTTGCCCAGGGCCACTCAGTAGTTTCTGAGACCACATTTGAATGTAGATCTTCCTCATTCCTGGTCCATTCCTCTAAAAACTGCATCTTTTAAAGGTAAGTGGGTGTTTAGACCTCTTAGAACTTCACTCCATCTTCTCCTAAGAACCCAGGGTCACTTCCCAGTCATTTGGAAGGCAATGGAGGAAAAAAAATTCATGAGGGTTAGGGTATCAAGTACTAGCTCTGAATTGGTGGATTGATGCAAAATATATTCAAAGTAATTTCAGTGGGGAAGGCATTGGCAACATGAGTGATCAAAAGAGATCATGGTAGGAGGTAATATTTAAACTGAACTTTGAAAGAAACTCAGGATTCTAAGATGTCCATTAGACTATAAGCTCCTTCAGGGCAGGGACTATATTTTGGCTCTTTTTGTATGTCTCAGCGCTTATCACAGCATCTAGCACATAGAAGCTGCTTAAAATTGTTTACTGATTGATTAAAGAAGTAGTGAGACAATTTCAGATATAGAGGACAGCTTGAGCAAAGGCATAATGATAGGAGATAGTATGTTATTTTTGAGGGTGAGCAAGAGGATCAGTTCAATTGGCCTGGAGAGTAGGATAAAGAATTGTGTATAATAAGCCTGGAAAAGTAGGTTAAAGTATTACAGGAAAGAAAGGGCTTTGTATTTGAAATTAGAGGTAACAGAAGAGGAGGTAAGGAAGGAACTCTCACATCTTAGTGATAGGGGACAGTTTAGGCAAAGTCATAGAGATAAAAGATGTAATGTCATATACAACAAGCAGCAAGGTAAAAACACCACCATTCCCCCAGCCTCCCAGATTCATGACCTCAGTGTTCATCTTCTCTCCTCACTCTCCCTTAACTCACACATGTAACCAGTGTTCAAATTTGCCATTTCCTTCTCTACAACATCCCTCCTATTTTTACTGTTCTCTATACTCATCCAGCCACCATCATCACCTCATGTCCAGACTGTCACATTAGCCTTCTAACTGGCCTTCCAGCATCAGGTCTCTCCTCACTCCAATTCATCCTCCCTTTCACTATCAAAATAATTTTATTTAAGCACATGCCTATGCCATTCTCCTACTCAATAAAA
Source organism: Gracilinanus agilis (assembly GCF_016433145.1). Lineage (NCBI taxonomy): Eukaryota > Metazoa > Chordata > Mammalia > Didelphimorphia > Didelphidae > Gracilinanus > Gracilinanus agilis. Next base: position 226,944,121 of record NC_058134.1, on the reverse strand, counting down.
ACCAGTGGTGTTCCATTATCTCCAGGGTCAAACATAGACTTTTCTATTTATCTTTTTTTCTTTTTTATACCCTTCTGTCTTTGAAGACAGAAGAGTGTCAAGGGCTAGGCAGTCAGGGTTAAATGACTTTCCCAGGGTCAACGAGCTAGAAAATATCTGATGCCATATTTGAATACAGGTCCTCCTGACTCCTTCTGCTGTGGTACCTAGCTGCCCCTCTACTTAGCTTTTAAAGTCATTTATGACTTAGGTTGAAATTTTCTTCCCAGTCTCATTGTATACTTTCCATACTCAATGATTCAACCAAACTACCCTGATACTTGTTTCTTATATGTGGCACTCCCATTTCCCACCTCTGTACCTTTGCATTAGTTGTCTCCCATGCCTAGAATACACTCCCTTCTCACCTGTATCCTATAGAGTCCCTCTCTTCCTTCAAAGCACAATTCAACAGCTACTTACACATAGCCTTTTTTGATCTCCTATACTTGTATATGATATCTTTTAGTAGTGTTAATAAATGTTTTCATGACTGGTATTTTTATATGAATATATTATCTCCCTAGTAGAAGATAATCTCTCGGAGAGTAGGAATTGTTTCTCTTGTCTTGTCTTGTCTTGTCTTGTCTTCTTTTCTTTCCTTTTCTTCTGCATCCCCACCAACTAGCCCAGTGTTTGGCACAAAGTAGCTGCTCAATAAATGCTCATTAGTGGATTGAATTGGATGAGTTTGGTTAAACCAAAGAGTGTGTGATGGCTAGTATTGCAGGATAAGCCTAGAAAAATGGGTGTGAACCAGATTGTAGAGGATTTTATATAGCAAACAAATCGGTTTGTATTTGAGCATAGGGGTAATAGGGCAGAGATGAGGAGGGAGTGCATTTGGGGCATGAGGGACGGCATGTGCAAAAAAAGGCAAGATGAAGGGAGATGACATTTCTTATCAGAACAGATAGTAAGGAATCCTTTCTGATTAAAAGCCAGAAGAACGGCACTGGCCAGTGGCAGCACCTTGGTATCTGCATGAAGCCATCTCATTGTTTTAATGTCTCATTGTGGAATAGGGATGAATGGCAACCTCAGCTGACCTAACCAAGAATGAACGATCAGAAACAGCAAAGGGGAATATAGATACTCAAGGCAGCAAGCAAGCTGAGAGCCAACCTAAGCCTTTTAATTACCCGGGCCCCTGATAGATTGGCTCTTTTTCCTTTTGGATTCCTTTGTCAAGGAGGAGTTAAAATTCATGAGCGTCCATGCTTGTGAATGTTTACTGCAGTGCTGCTATGTTCAGAGCCAAGCTAGCCAACCCAGCAAAGAGTCGGAGGTCTGGCAGGCCATCTGTTACATAATCATCAACAATCTCGGAAATCTGGGCAAGCGGAGATGGAGAGAGCCAAGATGATGAAGGATTTCAAAAAGAACAGATTGCCACCTTGCTCACAGGGGGGGTACGGGGAGAAAAGAAGAAGATAATATGCTCTGATTGAGGCAGAGACAAGATTTATTACCATAGAGAACAAAACAAACTGGGGGCGGGGAGAAAACCTCATCCATGATCCTGACACACTAAAGAGATCTGATGTCAAACCTCCAGCACTGAATGGGAGGTCTCTAGGATCCCCGAGCATCATGGGGAGACATGGATGCATCTTAGCAAGGATAGTTGTCACGTCTGGAAGCAAGCATGCAAGATTCTGTGAGGGAAAGGCTAAGCATCCTGACTTTGGGAAAACTCTTTATCATTGGACTTGTTTTCAAAGCAAAACTTGGTTGTTGTTTGGGGGGGGGGAACAAAAGACAGAGAAGTGAGGAACTTCTTATTGCCCTCCCCCCACCCAGAAATGACTTGTATGTGCAGATGTGCCATGTACTCTTACTTTATATGTACATGCCTCTCTCATTTGACTATAAGCTCACTGAGGACAGGGAGCATTTCATTTCTATCTTTGTATCTTTAGTCCCTGGGCATGGTGCCTGGTACACAGCAAGCACTTAATAAACATCTGTGACTTCTCTTTATGAGATTCTCTACATCCAAGATCTCATTTGATTCTTAGGACCACCCTCTGAAGTATGTTAGACAAAATATTCTCATTCCTATCTGACAAATGAAAAATCACAGAATTGGAGATTTAGAAGGAGTCTCAGTCTCTCCAGTCCAACCCGCACCCAAATCAGAATCTCTACTATCAATACTTGGCAAGTTGGCTTTCATCTAGTCTCTACTTGATCTCCAATGAAAGGGATATCAGTCATTTCTGTTCAGTTGTTTTTAGTTGTGTTTGAGTCTGCTGACACCATTTGGGGTCTCCTTGGCAGAGATGTGGAGTTGTTTGCCATTTCCTCCTCCAGCTCCTTATACAGATGAGGAATTGAGGCAAACAGGGTTAAGCAACTTGCCCAGGGTCACACAGCAGATTTGAACTTAGGAAGATGCGTCTTCAGGATTCCAGGCCCAGCACTCTCTCTGCTCTGCCACCTAGTTGCTCCAAGCAGTAGAAGGTTGAGTAAGCACAAATTCCCAGGCCACTCCACTGTATACCTCCTTCTGCGATGGCAGAGAACCATTAACGTTTACTCTTGACCTTTGACCAATCATTCACTAACCCATGAAGTTCAAGGCCTATTGTGAGAGATAAGGGTGAGTTATATCAGGTTTTATTCTGGGCATACATGACCTCAGGCTACCACTTTTCTCTAGGAACAAACTCTGAAAAATGGGCATGTTCATCTTAAGCAAAAAGAATGACTGAATGAGGCCAGTTCAAATCACACAGGAAAATGTTCATTACCATCTTAAAAGCTAGCTTTTGCTTTTTTACCTAGTGTAGATGGAGAAGGGAAGGAAGATGGGAGGAGAAATATAGACTATTAGGGCTGGAAAGGGCCTTGGTAAGCTAGTGATCCAACTTTCATTTTAGGTATGAGAAAATTGAGTTCCAGAGAGGTGGTACTTTGTCCAAATTCATACAGCTAGGGAAATAGCATCTTAGAGAAGATAAGACACTTTAGAGTAGGACAGTAGAAAGGTGTAGGATTTGGAGTCAGAGAACTGCATTTGAATTCTGGCTCTCTGTCCCTTAACCTTATGAAGTCTCAGTTTCTTCATTTACAAAATGAAAGCATTAGACTGTTTGATCTCTAATATCATCTGTCTTGTCTTTGGTGGTAGTCATTGATCAAAGCACTCTGCCCTGGGACCTCTTCTCTTTCTGTGCTCTTTCCTTTGGCCATCTTACCTACTTCTTTTTAAAAGAGAGAGAGAGTATCTGGTCTGAGCCTTGAAAGATAAAAAGACTTCAACAAAAGCAGACAAAGATGTTCTCCGGGTTTGGGGAAAGGAGTGGTATCTGTAAATTCATGGACATACACAAAGAAAGGATAGAAATGGGGGAACTTGCCTTATCCAATGGGTGATGGGGAGTCACCAAAGTAGTAGGTAAGATGGCCAAAGGAATTCATCATCTTTCTTCCCAAGATTATACATCAACTTTTCTTGTGTTTTTGTTGTGGAACCAGAATTCTACACCTATTTTTGTTTCTTGACAGTACTACAAAGGACTATGGGCAAAGTAGACATTGCTATACAAACTAGAAAATATTTTCCTTTCCCATGGGAAATTTTGTTCCTGTTTAACCTGTTGTAACTATATCTTGTTAATATGTTACTTATTATCCTTATTGGTTTTCCAGTCCTGTACTACCTCCAATTTTCTTTTGTCTTACAATCCAGTTCAAAAGATTGTACCATGTTCAGATTTTGCCCAGCTAAAGGAGAATTTGACGATGGTGCTCATTAATATGTTTGAGATCTGTTGATCTTGTCATATGTTATAGCTCTAATTCATAAAGAATGTCTTCATCAAACAGTGTTGAATCAATTCTTGAATACCTCCAAACCTCCCAGCTTTCTGATTTCTGTTAAGGGCACTATCATTTGTCCAGTCACTCAGGCTTGAAACTTCAATAGCATGTCTGACTCACCCCTCTATTTTATACCTTACTACTATCGATTGCCAAGGTCCTATTGATTGTAACTTGGTATATCTCTTCTATCTGTGCCTACTTCTTAACTCGCCATGGCTATCACTCACTTCAGGGCATCATTACCTCTTTCTTATACTGTTAATTGGCCTCTCTGCCTCCACACTTGTACACCAATTCATGGTTCATATGGATACAGAGACATTGAAACCTGCTCATATAGACTTCAAAGAACCAACTATTAAATTTTTAGTGAGAGCATTTTTATCACAGAAATCAGCAAATGCTAAAATCAGGATGTAGTTTATTGTTTTGTTGATTATCTAGACTCAAGAAAGTGATAGATGTTAATGTTAATCATGTTAATGTTAAACATTAATAATGTAGATTAAACTTGAGCATCAGGCATACAGGTTTGTTTGCTTTTTCTTGGAAAGCCAGTTGCTAAAAATTTACCAGCATACTCTCTCATAGCTTCCTTGATAGTTTCCAAATCAACAAATCTAAGCCTGTCATTCCTTTGCTCAAATACCTTTGATGACTCTTCATTGCTCATCGGATAAGGAAAGTTCCTTTTCCTGACATATATAACCCTTCATATTTTGGCTCCTCTTTCTATCCTCATCTGATGTTTATCTCCCCCTTATATATTCTACATTCCAGCCAAGTTGAGACTGTTCTCCATTTATATCCTTCCTTTGTGTATGTCCATGAATTTACAGATACCACCCTTTCCCCCAAACCTGGAGAGCATCTTTGTCTGCTTTTGAAAGACTTCAGTCTTTTTATCTTTCAAGACTCAGAGCAGGTCCTCTTTCTTTTTTTTTTAAATCCTCACCTTCTGTCTTAGAATCAATACTGTGAATTGGTACCGAGGCAGAAGAATGATAAAGGCTAGGCGATGAGGATTGTGACTTACCCAGGATCACATAGCTAAGATATGTATGAAGCTCATTTGAACCCAGGACCTCTTGTCTCTGAGTGTGACTCTCAATCCACTGAGTCACCTACCTGCCCCCCCAGATACTACCTCATTCATTCTATCTTAACTATCCGGAGGAATAATCATAATCACTCTGCTTCCCCACCAAAAAAATTTATCTAAGAGAACTTTGCTAGATCTCTTCTTTATTCTGATCACATTCTATCTTTTTTTCCCTCTTAAAAGCATTACCTTCTGTCTCAGAATCAATAATAAATATTGGTTCCAAGGCAGAAGAATGGTAAGGGCTAGGCAACTGGGGTTAAGTGACTTGCCCAAGGTCACACATCTAGAAGTGTCTGAGGCCAGATTTGAACTCAAGACCTCCCATCTCTGGGCCTGACTCTCAATCCACTGCTGACCCACATTCTATCTTGAATCACAGGCTCATAGATGGAGAACTGGAAGGTATTTCAGAAGCATCAAGCCCAGCCCTGTGATTTTATAGATGAGGAAATTGAGACCCAGAGAAGTTGATAGGATCATATCCCTGGAGCTCAAAGGATCCTCCATCTAGTCCTTTCATTTTATAGTGGGTAAGCTGATGTTCATAGAAGTTAAATGACTTGCCCAAAGTTACAAAGATACTAACCATTATAAGTTGAATTTGTATTTATGTGTGTCCTTATCTCCTTCCATTTATTTCATTGTAATTTTCCTGAGAGCAAAAACTGTGGTTTTAATCTCTGTAAACCCAATGATTTTCAGACTTGCAAATAGAAAATGCTTTTTAAAAAGTGAATCAAAATGTCATTTAAATTATAGTCTGAATGAAAAAAGTACTATTACTCTTGACAGGGAACAATCATCACTTACTACTAAAGTGAGTTTAAAAAACTTCATGAATAGTTTTTTTTTAATTTTTTTAAATTTTAAATTTTTGTTGCTCTCCTCCCCACCAGCCCATTCTACTTCTCTATAGGGCATGATACAATTCTCTGCCCCAATGGATCTGATTGTTCTTCCCTCTCTGAGTCAATTTCAATGAGCATAAGATTTAAGTATTACCTGTTGCCAACCTCTTCCATCCTTCCATTGTATTGGCCCATGTGCTTATTTATGAAATATATATTTATTCCATTTAATCTCTTTTCCCATTTCTGTATTATCCTATTTTTTTACCCCTGGTTTTATATATATTGACATATCCTATATAGTTTGTCACTGTATTCCCAGAGAATACTTCTTCTAGCTACCCCAATGATAAAAAAATTTTTAAGAGTTACCAATATCATCTTTTCTTATAGGAATACAAATTATTTGAACTTATTGGGTCCATTAATTTTTTTTCCTTTCTTAATTACCTTGTGGTGATTCTCTTGAATTCTATGTTTGGGCATCAAAATTTCTGTCTAAGTGAGGTCTTTTCTTTAGGAATGCGTGGAAGTCTTCTATTTTATTAAATTATCATACTTTCCCCTGCAAGAATACAATCAATTTTGCTGGGTAATTGATTCTTAGTTGTAGATTCAGTTCCCTTGCTTTCCAGAATATCATATTCCATGTCTTCTGGTCCTTTAGTGTGGATGCAGCCAAGTCCTGTGTTCTCTTACTTGTGGTTCCTGAATGGTTTCTCCTTAGCAGCTTGTAATATCTTTTCTTTGATCTGGAAGTTCTTGAAGTTGGCTATAACATTCCTGGTTGTTGTCAATTGGGGATTTAATGCAGTAGGTGATCTATGGAATTTCTTTCAGGCTCTTACTTTACCCTCTTGTTCAAGAATATCAGGGCAGTTTTCTTGGATAATTTCCTGTAGAATAATGTCCAGGATTTTTCTTTTGTAATAATTTCCCAGTAATTTAATAATTCTTAAATTGCCTCTCCTGGATCTGTTTTCCTGGTCTGTTGTTTTATCAATGAGGTGATTCATATTTTCCTCAATTTTTCATTCTTTTGATTTTATTTTATAAACCTTTTCTGCCTTGTGAAGTCATTTGCTTCTAGTTGGATTCTAATTTCTAAAGACTGAATTTCTGGCTTTTTGATCATCTTTTCCTTTTGGACTGTTTTTCTTTGTAGGTCATCTTTCACTTTTTTTTTGCCTTATTTTCAAGATTGTCAATTCTGGCTTTCAAGACACTATTTTCTTGTTTTAGTTCATGTGCTTCTGCTTCCAGATGACCTATTTTGCTTTTTAAGTTCTTTTCCTAATTTTCATCAGCCTCTCTTAATCAATTTTTGAATTGTGTTTTGAGTTCTTCTAAAGCCTGTGTCCAATTTTCTGGAGTTCCTATATTTTTTCTTGGTGTTCCTTGGTTGTCTTCTATTCCATTTGTTCTTTGTTCATTACCTGGATAGAAGCTGTCGATTGTAATTTCTTTTTTCTTTTTCTGTTGTTTACTCATATTTTCCCCTTCTTTCTCCCCTTCCTTATTTGTATTCTTGCTCCTCTCTTTATTTGCTGACTCTGTGGGTTTGGGTTTTTCTGTCCTGAAGAGGCTTCTTCTCTGCTCTGCTGATTAACTGGGTTAGGCTGATGGAGCTGACCTGTTGAATTATTGAGTCCTGAGTCCAGATCTTCCCTAGCTTTCAGCAGAAGCTGAAGGTAAAGGTGAAGGTATGAAGGCTGAAGGTAGTTACCCTCATCTTCCTCTTTTTCTTTCTGCTGACTGCCTCCCTGATAATTGTCTGGCCCTGAGCTTCCTATGGTGGTACCAAGGTTCTCTGTCATAGTTGCAGCCTTTGCCCTGGGATTCCAGTCAGCCAGATTCTTATGGGGGTCTCCTGCAGTCAGTGGGGACATAGGTTTGGAGACTGAGCTTTTCTGCCCTCTGGAGGCTTCTTATCTGCACTATTAATACACTGGATTAAGCCAGTTGAGCTGATCTGCAGAGTTGGATGTGCCCTAGGGCCAAAACTTCCATAGGCAGAGGCCCAAGAAGGACCAGTGGTGGCTGAAAGCTGCAACCAGGTTTCCCTCCTCTCTGCCCCTCTCCTTCAGCAGCCTCCCTGCCAGCTGTGGTCCTGAGCCTCATGTAGTTGTGGTAGCAAGGCACTCCCTCCAGACTGGAGCCCTAGCCCTGAGATCCCACCATCTGCCCAAGTCTCAGCACAGTAGATGGGGGAAGAATCCTGGGACCTTCTTTCTTTCTTTCCTTAAATCCAAGAATTCAAACTTCTCTGTGTACCTTTTAAATTGAATTGAGCAGGAGAGTTCCTCAGGTCTGTGTTCTTGCTGGATTTGGTTTTCTGTCCCCCTTGAAGCACTTTGTTTTTGAGTTGTATGGAAGGGTTTTCAAAGAGGACTCAACTTTTACTACTAAGCTGCCATCTTGACTCTGCCTCCCAAATTTTAAGTTTTTTTAAAAACATTTTTACATATTTTTCTGTGGTTACATGATTTGTATTCTCTCCTTCCCCTCTTTCTTCCTCCTTCCTGGAGTTGACAAGCAATTCCACTGGATTATACATGTATTATTGCTTGATATCTATTTCCATATTAATGAATAGTTTGCTAAATTAAAGGGAAACAACATGGCTTATGAGGCAGCTAGTCAGGAAGAATCATCTTTCCGTGTTCAAATCTGGCCTCAGACACTTACTAGCTGTGTGGTCCTGAGCAAGTCATTTAATCTTGTTTGCCTTAGTTTCTTCATCTGTAAAAAAATTAATGAACATGGACAGACTTTGAGAGATAATGGAGGACAGAAAGGATCTGGCATGCTATGTATGGTCCACTGAGGGTCACAAAGAGTTGGACCCAAATGAATGAGTGAATGACAAAAAGAACATGGTTTGTGCATAAAGGATTTGACTCTGAGTCAGGGCAACCTGGAGTTGGGCTCTGCTCTCATTTAAACTGCCTCTGTTACCCTGGGCAAGTCACAGCCTCTCAGTTCCCCAGTCAACTCGAAGACAATAAGTTTCAGAACACATGTGGCTAAGTATTAGTAAAGGGAATGATACAAATAGATAGAAATGTGACAATAGCTAACATGTATATAGCATTTACTATGTGCCAGGTTCTGTGCTTTGCACTTTACAAATTAGCTCATTTGATCCTCACAACTCTGAAAGGTAGATGCAATTATTATTCCCATTTTACAGAGCAAGAAACTGAGGCAACCAGGGATTAAATGACTTTTCTAAGGTCAGGCAGTAGACTTAGAGGCCAACTTTGACTTCATATCTTTCTACTTACAGGTTCTCTGTCCACTACCACCTAGATGCCTAGAGAATGAGACTCAAAGCCAGAAAGTCCTGGATTCTAGTTCCCCCTCTAACACATAGAGGCTGTAAACCTGGGCAGGCCACTTAATCTCTCAGCATTCTAGACAACTTTCTAAGGATATAAATTGAAAGAGTAGGTAGGTGGCTCAGTGGTTAGAAAGCCAAGTCTAGATATAGGAAGTCTTGGATTCAAATTTGGCCTTGGGTACTTCCTAGCTATGTGACCCTGGGCAAGTCACTTGACCCCCATTGCCTAGCCCTCACCACTCTTCTGCCTTGGAACCAATACATTGTATTGACTCTAAGACAGAAGGTAATGCTGCTTCTTCTTCTTCTTGTTGTTTTTTTTTTTTTTTTTTTTTTTTTTTTTTTTTAAGAATATAGATTGAAGAAAAAACAATTCCAACCTGCTTGGAAGGGAACTTTCTTACGAGGTGTTCTTTATTCATTATTATCTAGCTTTTAACTTCATCTTATGTTTTAGCTCTTTATTTTGCAGAAGGGAAAGATCTGGACAATCCCCAAGTTGTTTCAAAGGGCTCATATAGAAGATCGTGTCTAGAACCAACTTGGCCATGTTTAGGAATGGGCCATTAAAAAAAGAAAATACTTTCCATAGGCTCCATCTAGATGTGGGGGAGGGGAGGGATTCTGAATGTGTGGACCACGGCCGGCCTTCTTTGTGTGCCCAATGAAGCCTCTGACCCATTCTTAGAACCATAGCTTTAAATGCCCCAAATAAAAACCCATTGGGTTACAAATCAAACCAATTGCATTGAAATATGCGTATTGGAATCTAGGTGCGTTTTTAAATTCCCGGACCCAGGTTAAGAACCCCTTTGCCACATTCCCAGGCTCTAGAGCTTTCCACTTTGAGTCAATAAACTCCCAAGCGGCAATTATTTGTGATTTGGCCGGATCTATAAAAAGCACACTATAGGGCACGGGAACATGAAAGATGGTCGGTGGAGGTAGGTCGGCGTCCCTGCTGCCCTTGAAGGGTTTTAGGCATCTCTGCTTATAAATGACACAGTTTTGCAACGGAACGTGACAGGGGACAAGGTCGTTGTCTGCCAGCCTTCTCTCTCCCTCCCCACTCCCAGGAAAAACCAGAGAGAATATATTGGAGCAACTTTACGTCTTTGAAGAAACAAGTCCCTAATAGTGAGCTCTGTGGGGCGTCATTGTTTTCAAGCCTGCAGTGGCGTTTTCAAGGCTCTTGACCCATGAAAGTAGGCGTCGTCCTAAAGGTGCTTGGGAAATAGCTGGTTTGGACCGTCGGGGTTTGAAAGTGGTCAGGTAGGAATGCATGCAATTTACAGTTTGGAATAGAGCTGGAGATTCCTGGGGAGACTGAAGGGAAAACACTCGGCTACAGCCTTCCCTCACTGTCCTGACCCCTGCCCCTCTTTCATCTTGCCCAGGCTCCCAGCCCACTTGAGAGGAGGTAGCCCAGCCCCGAGCCTCATCAGCATTCAGAGCGCCTCCCAACACTTTTCCAAGCACACAATGTTGTTTCAAGGAAGGCCTTTCCACAGTAATGTCATTAAGAAGGAGAGCGACGAGACCCGTGATTTCACTGGCAGAGGGAACTCCCCGGTGAGAAAACTCCCTCTATCAAGGCAGGTCACCATCTTATCTGCAATTTAGAGTCTTAAAGAGTTGACTAGAGCCCTGATGAATAGATCAAAACTAAATGCCCCTTCCTGGCCGGCTTCCCACCGGGCTGTCTGCTCTCCTTCCATCAGCCCCATCTCCCTCCCCCTAGAATTTTGGACTCCATCCCTGGGTCTGCCAGCTTTGATAAGTGAGATTTGGCCTTATCTTGCCAGTGCCCAGGCCTCCACAGCATTTGGAGGCTGCCTCCTCACCGAGCTGCTGCCAACCCCTCTGAGGTTAGCCTCTGTGGGTTCTGTACCTATCGCAGATGTACCCATTCACATACCTGGAGTCTTCTTCTCTAGCGCTTTAGCTCCTTGAGATCAGAGACCTTATGCTTTTTCTTTGGAACTCCAGACCTTAGCACAATCCCTGCCATATAGTGAACGCTTGCTAAAAGCTTGTTCATTTAGCTCATAGAAGCTAAGTTGCAGAGGAAGTGGCAATATGTATCGCCAGAGGAGGTTTTGCTCACTGAGAATTCCTTACATTGATGACATCTGTATGGAGGGACAGTGTGGAGAGAAGAGACTGAAGGCAGGGAGAACAACTGGAAGAAATAAGGAAATTGAGAGAGTTGCTTGGGGTATTGAGAGGTTAATGAGTTGTCCAGAGTCACACAGTCCGAGTGGATCAGAGGCAGGACTTGAATTCAGGCCTACTTGAATTTAAGAATTAGTGTCTCTTAATTCTCTTCTTACCTCTCCTGCCATCTAAGCTCAGTCTCCTTTGCTTATTCATTATCCATGCCCTCAGATTTCGGGTATTCTCTAAGGTACTGTCATGGGCCCTGCTCTCTCTCTGTTTCTCTCTCTCTCTCACTGTCTCTGTCTCTGTCTCTTTCTCACTGTCTCTGTCTCTTGTCTTTCTGTCTCTCTGTCTCTCTATCTCTGCCTCTCTGTCTGTCTCTGTTTCTCTCTCTCTCTGCCTGTCTCCCTTTCTATCAGTCTCTCTTTCCCCATCATTTTTCATCCTCTCCCCTATCTTCTCCCTTTCCACCTCTTTTTGGCTTTGTATGTGTATGTTTATATATACACATAGTGTGGAAAATGGATTAGAATGGGGAGACAGAGCAGGGAGAACAAAGTAGGGGATTGATAAAATAATCGAAAAAAGATAGGATGATGACCTAAACTAAAGTGGTAGCTAGCTGTGAGTGATCCACAGCATATACATACACATACCTGCACAACTATGTGTATATGTACACACACATATATGAACACATCAAATATACACACACATACAATGAAATATGTGTGTATATATATGCAAAGACAAATATAAGAAGATATAGATCTATGAGTATATGTGTGTATGTTGTATGCCATACATATATATGCATAGATACTCACACATATAATACAGATTTTCACATTTGTGTCTTCAGCTATATCATATCTCTATAGCTCTATTTCTATCTTTCTATCTATGTGACCTTGGCCAAGTCACTTAACCCTCTTTGCTCCAATTCCTTATCTGTAAAATGATCTGGAGAAGGAAATGCAAACCACTCTAGTATCTGTACCAAGAAAACCCCCAAAAGGTCATGAAGAGCTAGCTATGACTGAAAACTCAATAATAACTCCCCCCACTCTCTCTATTTATCATCTATCTATCTATCTATCTATCTATCTTTTATCACCTCTATCTATTTCCTCTATTCTATCTATCTATCGTTCTCTCTATCTATCTATCTATCTCTATCCATCCATCCAACTACCCAATTATCCATTCATCCATCCATGCATGCATCTATATCAATCTATCTTTTCTTTCTTTCTTTCTTTCTTTCTTTCTTTCTTTCTTTCTTTCTTTCTTTCTTTCTTTCTTTCTTTCTTTCTTTTTATCTCTTCCATCTATCTTTCTGTCTGTCTATCTGTCTGTATGTTTTTATCTATCTATCTATCTATCTATCTATCTATCTATCTATCTATATGTCTATATGCCTATCTGTGTCTGTCTCCTCTGTCTGTGGCTATCTCCTCTATCTATCCATCCATCCATCTATCTATCTATCTATCTATCTATCTATCTATCTATCTATCTATTTGTCTGTCTATCTATCTCCTCAATCCCATCTATCCCATCTCTTTCTCTTTCTTTTCTTTTCTTTTCTTTTCTTCTCTCTCTCTCTCTCTCTCTCTCTCTCTGTCTATCTATCTATCCATCTATCTGATCTCATGTTCTTGTCTCCTCTGTTAGAAAGTACACTCCCTGAGAGAAAGGAGTTGTTTCGTTCTTTCTGGTGGTATCCTCATTCATTGCTCATCGAGGACACACTAGACCAAAGTTTCTCGATTGACTGAAACTCCTCAAAGGTAGGAATGACTTCATGTTTGTCTTTAAACTCCCTCGCTCAGTGCCTGGCACACAGTAGGCACTAGCCGAAGGCTTCTTCTTATTCAATTGAAGCATCCTGGTGCTTTCACTGAATGAGAAGCGGCCACAAAAGACCCCCAGGACTAGGTAGGTCCTGAGAATGCCGGTCCTGGTGTTTGGTTAAAATGAAGTTGGAAGGGAAGAGGACAATTGGCCTACTTCTCCAGCCCTCTCCCGATTTCCCTGGCTCATTTTGGGCAATTATCTTCTAATGCGTGCTTCTAATAAGAACCTGCAGGTCATAGCGGTGAAAGGCGCCCCCTCAAATGAAGAACCAGCATTTTGCTGAGTCTGAGTATCCATCCTTTGATAGTCTCTTGCTGTGAATGGACCATTTCTCTGGAGAAAACCTATGACTGTGACCTTGAGGTTGGTGCAGCTTTGTTTCTCTGAAGCAACTCATTCCCGAAACAGCCCCCTCCCTCACCACTCCCCTTCTTCTTTTGGCCAATTGTCTTTGTGTGTCTCCAGCGCTGAATGTAGCCTACCGGACTCACTGCCGGCCCCTCCCTTGTCTGCTTTGCACAACAGTCCCAAGGGCACAAAAGTGCGTGCTGTAAAAGCCCCAATTGTGCCTGGCTGGTGCTTGCTCCGACTGTTGGTACAGTACATGTCACCGTGTTTAGCTCCCCGGCTCCTTTCTCTGTCTTTGCTTTCAAAACCCCTGTTCAGATGTTACAATGGAGAAAGAACAAAAAATGCACGGGGGCTGGCAGGGGCGGGGGGCCAGGGAGGAAGGGAGTGTAAAAGGCCTGTTTACTCAAGGCACACAGACAGGCAGCCCAAACAGCCTGATGGACCTCGAGGTTTCACATTCTAGCGAGCAGGAACTCCAGACAAAGGCCATGGGGAATAATGAGAGAAAGAAAGAAATGTCAGCAATCGTCCCTTTAAAATGATCACTGACCGCACAAAGGATGGGCAGGCACTTAAAGAAGGCACAGCCAGAGACCACGGGGCAGCCTTCTCTGCTGCTGTTTATTAATGATCATAAGCAATAACACCCGCAGATGGAAAATGGCGTTCTTAGATTCGCTTTTTTAGAAAGCCCTCGCCTCTGCCTGTCTGGGGCCATCTTGTGGGGATACAAAGGGCACGCTGAGGTGCGGAGAGGCTCTGATGGGGTCCAGTTCCCTGAGCATCCTACAATGAAATGATCACTGGGCACTGTGCCCACCTCGATAGAAAGAGCCTTGGGCCATTGGAAAGAACGGCAGCTTTGGAGCCAAAGGACTTGGGTTCCAATCTCAGCTCTGTCACTTAACTGCTTTTACGAGCTTAGGCAAGTTGCTCCCTCAACCTGGAACTAAGTTTCCTCTTTTGTAAAACTGATCTGCAAAAAAAACCCCATTTGATTGCCAGTTCCTCCAGAGGAGGGACTGTCTTCTGCCTTTCTTTAAACCCCAGCAATTAGTGCAAGAGCTTAATAAATGTTTTTAAAACCCTCATCTTCCATTTTAGAATCAATATTGTGTATTAGTTCTATTGTATTGATTCTAAGGCAGAAGGTAAAGGTTTAAGGAAAAAAAAGAGTGGTAAGGGCTAGGCATGGGGGTTAAGTGACTTGCCCAGGGTCCCACAGCTAGAAAATATCTGAGGTCACATTTGAATCCAGGACCTCCCATCTCTAGGCCTGGCTCTCAATCCACTGAGCTACCCAGCTGCCTCTTTAATAAATGCTTCTTGACTGACTAAAAAACAGGAGTTAGATAAGATGGCTCTTAGGGTGTCCTTCGGTGCTAACTTGAGGGTCCTTTGATGGGCTAACTTAAAATTAGCTTGGGCTCTCTTTGTCAATTTTAGTTCAAAGGGAATTTTGATTTTATATTACTAATAACGAGAACTTCTACAGATACAGCCCTCTCTGCCTACAAAGCAGTGTCTAGACCCTAAGCAACCCAGCTTGAGTTGATGAGAGAAGCAGGCTGGATACAATTATTTCCATTTTCCATAAGGGAAGAACCCAAAGAAAAAGATTTGTCTAAAAATATTTGCAGCCTTATCACATTGAAAATGCCAACTATCACTTCATTTCAATTTTAGTCTTGCTTAGGACTTGAATGGGCAACTAGATGGCACTACAGTACACAGAGAGCTGGACTTATAATAGGGAAGATTTATCTTTATGAGTTCAAATCCAGCCTCAGACACTCACTAGCTGTGAGACCCTGTGCAAGTCACTTAACCCTGCTGGTCTCAGTTTCCTCATCTGTAAAAATAAATGGATTGGAGAAAAATGGCAAAGCATTCCAGTCTTTGCCAAGAAAACCCCAAATGGGATACCGGAGTCAAATATGACTGAATAATGGCAAGGACTTAAATGGGACTTGTTTAAATTAGATAATGAGATGGCAGCGTGTCTAATTACATAATGAGACAGCTAGATAGATGGCAAAGTAGATAGAGTGAACTTAGAATCAGAGGACCCAAGTTTGAGATACTTATTAGCCACGTGAACCTGGATAAGCTATTTCACCTCAGTTTCTTCATTTGTAAAATAGAGATAATAATAATAGCAGTAGGGTTGTTATGAGGATCAAGTGAGTTAACATACATAATGTGCTTTGCTTAAGGTGCTTATATAAATGTTTGTTGTTAATCAACTAGCATCTATTTTCTAGTGTCTTTGGAGAGGTAAAGAAAGGCACAAAATAGTCCCTGCCTTCAAAGAGCTAACTGTATAATGGGTCTGAAAACATCCAAATAACTGTATATGAATGAGCTATGAGCAGGGCAAATTGGAGGTAGACTCAGAGAAAAGGCACTAAGAATGAGGAGGACTGAGACAAGCTTGGTGCAGAAGGAAGACTTCAGCCCAGACTCAAAGGAGACCAGGGAAACCAGGAGGCAGAGTTAAGGAGGGAGAGCATACCAGACGTGAGAGACAGCCAGTGAAAAGGCACTGATTTCTGTAAAGTGCTTTAAAATGTGCAAAAAGCATTATGCTTTTATTCATTACAATCTTGTGCAGTTACAACCATACTGTAGATACTACAAGCTTTACGGTTTTATTAACCCAAAGATGAAAAGAACTTCAGAGGCATATATCCAATTCCCCAAATTTCACAGGTGAGGAAACTGAGGCAAACAGGGTTAAGTGCCTTGTCCGGGGTCACATAACTCCTAAGCATCTGTGGCCACATTTGAACTCTTCCTCCCGATTGTAGTCCCAGCACTCTACCTCTGTCCAATCTTACACCTGGATATTTGGGTTGATGTGTCCCCAACTGTTGACTGAAATGGTTCCATGAATGCCTGACCAAAAAGAAACAACCGAAAAACCCGGGAAATATTAGAAGTTGTTGTCACTCACCTTGTGGCAAGGAATGATCATTGCCAAGTCCTTTATTCTCTTTCTAAGATTTCAGGCAGTTTATTGCATAACCCAACTCATAAGACTTTCTCAGGTCTTAAGTTAACAAACTTAACTAGAGAGAGAAAACTACACAGACTCCCAAGAACCACTGTTCTCAGGGAAGAAAAGGACATGCCATGATCTTTTCCCTGCAAAATCCTTCCCAATGCAATCAGTTATTGCTGTAGCCTTCCCCAAACCCTTACTCTTATCTGCTTGCCTGTAGACAGCCTCTGAGAGAGACTGGAATCCTGACTAAGACTACAGGCATCAGTTGCTTCCCTCCTGCTCCTACAGCTCAACTCTTCTGCCTCCATAATAGTATGAACAATCTGGCATGTTAACCTACATTTTTATTTTTGCAACAAAAAAAAATTGGGAGAAGGTGTGAAGGTATAAATAATGACCTGAACATTTAGCCATTTTTCAAAGAATATGTTATAAGCTTGAATAAAAGAAAAAAATTCAATTAATTTGCTCTGATTTTAGCTTCCAAAGCTTGTATATCCTTTCAGATAACTTCTTGGATGAGAAACTCATACCAAAGTTTCTAAGACGGAAGAATGATGGGTAAGGAACTAGAAAGGACCTTTAAGAAAAATAACTTTGAAAGACTTACTATGTCAACACTATGATCAACCATGTTTACTAAAGAACAGTGAAGAATTCTGCTTCCCACCTCCTGACAGAGCGGTGATGGTCTCAAGATGCAGAATGAGGCATACATTCTGGATTTGGCCAATGCGGATTTTTTTTTTTTGCTTGGCTATGCTTACTTGTTACAAGGATTTTGCTTTCCTTTATCCAATTTAGGAGAGGAAGAAATGGAATAATAATAGGGCTGCCCCCTGAAAAAGGGAAGGAATAAAAGGTCATTTGGAGTTTCCTTTTTTTTAAAACCTTCCATCTTAGAATCAATACTGTGTGTTGGTTCCAGGGCAGAAAACTGATAAGGACTAGGCAGTGTGAGTTAAGTGACTTGCTCAGAGCCCCACAGAGAGGTCAGATTTGAACCCAGGACCTGTCTCTAGGCGTGGATCTCAATCAAATGAGCCAGCTAGCTGCCCCCAAAGTATTTTTTTTTAACTCTTAACTTCTGGTTTAGTATTAATTCTAAGACAGAAGAGTGGCAAGGGCTAGGCAATTGGAGTTAAGTGACTTGCCCAGGGTCACACAGTTGGGAAGTAGCTGAGTTCAGATTTGAATCCAGTAACTCCCTCTTATCTCCAGGCCTGGCACTCTAGCCACTATGCTACCTAGCTGCCGTGGTATTTTTTTTAATTCACAGAAGAGAACATAAAGACCAGGAAGAAATATAGATAAAGAAAATAGCTATGAAATGGATATGCTGAATGAATAATTATACATTATTTACATGTAGTGTATTTTAAAATATATTACATATGTAATTATATACTTGTTATCTATTACTTACTACAAGTATATACATTTTACAGATGAAGAAATTGAGGCCCAGAGAGGTCCATCAAACTGACCAATGTCAAATAGTTGATAAGTATCTGAAGCAGGATTTCAACTGAGGTTCTTCTGATTCCAAGTTCAGTAATCTCTCCTTTCTCCAAACCATTCAAGTCAAAATGTCACACTACAGAATTTCACAACTTGGAATTCTCCAACTCTGGCCCCTGCAACTAATCCAGAGAATATGATAAATAATCAGGGCCAGTACTCTGATGCTCAAATGCATCTATGATCTTACTGATATGGGTATTCCCTCCATTGGCTCAGCTTATAACCCATTCACAGGAATTATCCATCTGAAATACATGGTCACGTTCTCCTAGAAATCTTCCAAATGGGGTC
Organism: Gracilinanus agilis; assembly: GCF_016433145.1. Taxonomy (NCBI): domain Eukaryota; kingdom Metazoa; phylum Chordata; class Mammalia; order Didelphimorphia; family Didelphidae; genus Gracilinanus; species Gracilinanus agilis. The sequence goes on along the minus strand of NC_058134.1, from coordinate 226,925,762 downwards.
CACTCACTATACTTTGGACCACAGTCTAGGAAGTCTGACATTCTGTGTATACCAGTGGAGTGTGTAGGCTTTCCATTGGCTATCCCTTGCTTTGCTACGTGACTGACACTTCATTTCGAGTCATCTGTCTCTCTTCTAATGATATAATTTCTACTACCTTCCCAGTTTCATTCCTTATTCTTGTAGTCTACTTATGCCTACTATGAACTTGCCCATTTCCCTTTGACCAATCCTCAACCCTCCCTCTATGGAAATTTTGATATTCTCAGATTTCATATAGTTGAAAGAAAAGAACTTTGACATTAAAAAGATGGACTTTTGTTTTGGGAAAAAGGTTGGAGTCATTAAAAGTTCTGTATGATTCCCCACAAGCAAGTCAGTCCATTCTCTTTCCCTTATTCAAGTCTAGGTCGAGTTCATTGTCCGTTCACAGTAGATATCCAAGTTATAGGTACCTTTGGACCAGCTCTGTGATCATCCATCTAACTCAGTGATTCCCAAAGTGGGCGCCATCGCCCCCTGGCAGGTGCTGCAGCAATCTAGGGAGGTGGTGATGGCCACAGGTGCATTTATTTTTCCTATTAATTGCTATTAAAATTAAAAAAAATTAATTTCCAGGGGCGATAAGTAATATTTTATCTGGAAAGGGGGCAGTAGATTTTAATTTTAATTTTGAATATTTCCCCCAGTTACATATCTCATATTCTTTCCCTCTCCCCCAGCCCCCCAGTCCCCCTTAACCAATGTGCAATTCCACTGGGTTTTACATGTATCATTGATCAAGACCTAATTCCATATTATTGATAGTTGGACTAGAGTTGTCGTTTAGTGTCTACATCCCCAATAATATCCCCAACAGCCCACGTAGAACCATATTTTTAAATGCAAAAAGTAAAACACAGATGATGACAAAGGAAACCAATTATATTGAAGTGCTATTATGAAAATATTGGGGAAAAAACAAGTTTTTTTTCTACCTTGAGAACTCTAGCCAAAGAACCCCATAGAGAAATGTATCCTTCTCATTCATCTAGAAATCTCAAGAATGTATATGGCCTGGAAAAGCATTACTGGCAAATTTTCAGATTTAAGTGGTATTGGAAATGTGATTTAGATGTCAAGATTCCATCTTTCAAAAGATATCACTATATGTGCTAATTCAATTGAACTCAACTGCTGTTAAGCAACTATCACTTAAAAGTAATTGTGTGGGGCAGCTGGGTAGCTCAGTGGATTGAGAGTCAGACCTAGAGACGGGAGGTCCTGGCTTCAAATCTGGCCTCAGATGCTTCCCAGATGTGTGACCCTGGGCAAGTCACTTGACCCCCATTGCCCACCCTTACCACTCTTCTGCCTTGGAGCCAATACACAGAAGTTAAGGGTTTAAAAATGTAAAAAAAAAGTAACTTTGCCAAGTGCTGGAGGACACAAAGAAGGATGAGAATCCTGTCCTTTGTCCTTATGAAGCACACAGGACAATAGAAAAGAGGGATGGAGACTGGATTTGGGTTTCATTTGGATCATAAACAAAGTTGGCAAGTTGATGTCAAAAGTCTATGACTAGACAATAGCTCATCTGAAAAAGGTCTGGGGGATGGAAAACTAGGTGGCTTAGTGGACAGAGCACTGGGCCTAGACATGGGAGGTTCTGGGTTCAAATTTAGCCTCAGACACTTCCTATCTGGATGACCATGAGCAAATCAGTGAATCCCAGTTACCTAACCCTAACCACTCTTCTGCCTTGAAACCAATACTTAGTAGTGATTCTAAGACAAAAGGTAGGGGTTTAAAAGAAAGATGTAAGCATTTGTGGCACTAGCATACTGCAAACTCAATATGTCAGCAGGATGTCATGGCAGATAAGAACGCTCTTAAGATCTTGGACTACTTTAAGAAAACCATCCAGAAAGAAGTTGGTGGCAATCCATGCTGCCCTGGCTAGACAACATCTAAGGTACTTTGCTCAAGTCTATGCCTCATATTTTTGGAAGTGATAATATGGAGAGTGTCCAGAAAATAATGACCAACATGGCGATCGGAAAGGGCAGCTTGTGTGGGTAATAGGTCTGTTCTTTGATGAACATCTTCAGTCCGAAGCTTGCTGACTATTTGCTGGATAGACTTCTGAGGAGTTTCCTTTTTTGGATAGATGCCGGACTTAATGAATTTGTTCCTCTCTAACTCTGTCTCTCAATGAATCTGCAGTTTGGTTGTGAGGAATCAAAGAATGACCTTTAATGTTTGGTGGAATTTCAACAGGCAGAGGGTTGGGGAAAGGCATGGCAACAGTGTGGGCAAAGGAAAGGGCTGGTGAGATGAGTATGGGAAGTGCTAAGTCCAGCACGGCAGGAAAGTGGCATGCAAGGGAGGTAATGGTAATGCCTAGAAAGATGAAGTCAAAGCCAGAGGGTGGGGATGCTTGAATACCAGGTTAATGATTTTTAAAAGTAGCATGGAGCAATGGCCTGGTCTAAAACCTAGATTTTAATCTGGGCTCTGGTATTACCTGTGTGAGCTTGGGTAAAGTACTTAAAGTTCCATAGCCTCAGTGGGCTTGAGGAGTGAAGACTGGTTCAGGAGCTTATTTGGAGGATCATATGCCCTTTTATTTGAGCATAAAGTCCATATCATTTAGGAACTTAGATGGTCCCTCTCTAGTACTAGTAGAACTAGATTCAGAGTTAGATGACCTTGGTTTTTATTCCTGGCCCTAGAGCTTGTACGATTTGAATGATTTTGGATAAGTTGCCTCACTTTTCTGGGTCTTGGTTTACTCATCTGTGAAATGGGAAGTTGAATTAGTTAGCCTATGTCTAAAGGTTCTTCTAACTCTGAATCCTCTGATCCTCTGAACTGATACTCTCTCAGAAACTCTTTATAATTAGATACTTTCCTAAACCTCAGTATATTCTCTTTCTGGGTGACCCAAGAGATAGAGCACTGAGCTTGGAATGAATATGGCTGAGTTCAAATGCACTCACAGACTCTTACTAGCTTTGTGACTGGTCAAATACTTAACCTATGACTGTCTCAGTTTCCCCATCTGTAAAAATTGGGATAATAACAGCACCCACCTCTCAAGGCTATTGTGAGGAGCAAATCAGACAATATTTGTCAAACACAGTGTCTGGTCTACATTAAGTTCTTAATGAATGCTTGTTCCCTTCCTCTTTTTCATTTAATATTTTGACAAAAACTTTTAGGCACCAGAGCTAGAAAGGCAAGAATAGAAAATAGTCCCTGTCTTCAATGGGTTTCCACTCTATTTAGGGATACAACATTAATAGAGGTAAGTCAATACCAGCTATTTTGAAGAGGGAATGCTCACTAACAAATGAGGGGATCAAAAAAAGGCTGATCCTGGAGCTCCCCTGACAAAGGAATGAGCCTCCCAGTTACAACACTGGGAATTAACCTAGACTAGTCTGGCCAACAGAGTGAGGGAACAAGGTACTTTTCTATGTGATGTTCCCCTCATGTTATTTAACAATTTATCAGCTGCTACAGACATACCAGGAGAGAGGAGTGAAGAAATGTCCCTTCTGGAGGAGAACTCATCCAATAAGAACAAAGCACAAAGCTAAGGTGATACTTGAACTGAACCTTGAAGAAAACTCAGAATCCTAAAAAGTGGGACTGAGAAGAAAATGTATTCTAGGCATAGGGGATAACTTGTGAACTTGTGCAGAGTTCCTGAGTTGGGAGATGTTCAAGTTCCAGAGAGAGACATAGTCTGACTAGACTTGAGAATGAATAAAGATGGAGTTATGTGAAATGCCTTGATGGGTAGGCTGGAGCTAGGCTGGGAAGGGCTTCCTGTCTTCTATTTTAGAGGTGTTCTATTTTAGAGGCAGTAGGGAGCCACTGAAGAGCCTACAGGAAGAGAATGATGTGGCCAGACTTCTGCTTTAAGATGATCATTTTGGCAAAGGTTTCAAGATAGAGTAGAGAGCAGAGACCATAAGCGAGAAGATTTTACTGTTCCCTTCACTTAGCATCTCATCTATATTTAACATATCCAATTTGGACTATTGCAAACTCCAATACAGTAGTTAGGTGTGGCTTTATTATTTATTAGATTTATTATTTATTCTTATTTTGTGCTTGATGTGTTAGTGATAAGCTCCTCTCAGATGACACTTGAGTTCTTTCACAGGGATGACTGTATTCTTTTTCTTCAGTTAGATGGCCAGATGTCTGAGAGTGGGGATCTTGTTTTTTGTTTCTTTCATACCTGAAAAACTAACTCATAGGCCAACGTGGTAAGCAGATAGTAGCCTGGAACCACCAAGATTAATGTCCAAAAGAGGGCAGAAGCTGATGGTTGTTACAACGATGCAAGGGGGCAGCAGAGAGCCAAGTGACTGGAACTCTGGGGTTGGAGTACCACACCAGGAAAACAGTCCTTAAACATCTGGAATGGAGTTTTTCTAGTGTAAAGGTTATTCTAGCCTGGGAGAGGAACAGGGTTCTGAGTCAACAAAGTTAAGAAAGAAGTACAAGAGAAATGTAGTCACATGGCAGCTTATTCCAGAGTAAATAAACACAGCATATCAGGACAGAGGGGGTCATGGTCAATGAGAACTGACAACTGCCTTGGGACATCATACTGCTTCACTGTGTTTTTGATTGACTCATAGACCTTTGGTCCCATTCCTGATCCTTGAAGGTCTTCTAATACTTAGTAGAGATCTGATAACCTATCACGTAGTAGGACTCAATAAATGCTGATTGATTAATGAACTTTGGTACTGCCCCCATGGCAAAGGAATAAGCTTTCCAACTGTACCTCTGGGAAGAGATTCAAACCAGGGTGGGACATCAGGATCAGGGAACAGAGCAATCTTCTATGTGGTGTTCACCTCATGATATTTAACAATTTATCTTGAAATTACTCTAAGGATAGTTTTTCCATATGAGATGACAGGTGATTTCAACTCTCCAGGCTTTGGTTTCTTATCTGTAAAATAGTGTAGACTGGACAAGATGACCCCTACGGTCCCTTGAAACTTCAAAATTCTATGTTTTAAAATATGCAGATGACCCACAGCCTACTGAGAAAATGACTGATTGACCTCAGGAGGTTCAACTCTGGAGAGATACCATGGATAGGTCACTGGAATTGGAGTTAAGAAAGTCCGTGTTCAAATCCTGTCTCAGACATTCACAAGCCAGGTGACAGTACAAGTCACTATCTCTCTGTAATTCATTTTCCTCATTTGTAAAATGAGGCTAGTTGGACTCAATGACCTCCAATATCCCTTCCAGCTCTCAATCTATAATCCTAAGAAAAGTAAGCTGACATTTTTTTTCAACCCAAACGAGTAAAAATAGCCTTGGATGATCAAACCATCAGGTGTTACATATTTAAAGTGGAGTATTTTGTCAGTCTGGCTTCTCAGAAGCAAACTTTAAACAGAAACCAAGCAAATAAACAAGCAATCTTTAGGTAGAATAATGGATAGAACACTATTCTTGGAGTCAGTAAGACCCGAGCTCAAACCCTGCTTGAGACACTTATCAACTGCGTCACTCTGGGAAAGTCATTTTTCCCAGGTTCTTTATCTATTAATTGGTTTTGAATTCAATCATCTTAAAGATTCCTCCTAGCTATAAATCTATGACTATGAATAAAGATACAGTAAGCATCTAGTATGTACCACTAAACTATGGTTTACTGACAGAAACTATGTTCTTTCATAAATGGCCTACATGTTGAATAATCTTGGGCTACTCAAGGTCTCCTTATCTGACTTCCTGAACTCCAGGACTTCTTTAGTAAATTAGGGTCATTCCTACGTTTTGGAGGTCTGATCAGCCCATAGTCTCCCAAAGGAGGTCTGCTTCCCACTACTTCCTTGGACTTTGAGGGAAAATGCTTCTCCTTTGGGAGAGGACAAAGTTTCTTGTCTCTGTCAAAATGGAACTAGATAATGCCAATTTCCAGATCAAATCTGTAGAGGATATCCAAATTCTCCCAGATCTCAGTATAGGATGGAACAATGGGCCAGATCTAATAGGATGAAATTCAATAGAGATCAATGTAAATTGCTATATCCAGGTTCAAAAAATCAACTTCAGAAGTACAAGATGAAGAAGACTGATCTATAATAAATAAGTTACATTTTCACAAGGCTTTAGACTTCTAAATCATTGTTAGTCAACATTCTATGTGAAAAGGGGAGTTTTAGGGGACTGTAAGTTCAATATGAGTCAAAGATGTGACATGGTAACCACATAAGCTAATGGACTGTTAGGCTGAAGAAATCAAAGAATAGTTTGCGGAATAGAGAAGTGATCATTGTCCCAGTCCTATGCCAGGACCTTATCTAGGATATTTTGTTGCACTCTGGTCATCATATTTTAGGAAAAAACACTGACAAACTGGGGCAACTTTTGTAGCACACCTCCAAAATGGTGAAACATTGAACATTATGCTATCAGAGGGCTGGTTGTAGGACTTGGGGGATATTTAAAACTGGAAAGCAAAGACTCATGGCAGGCAGTAGGGGTGATGTTATCTTTAAAAATACAAAGTGCCACCCACTGAACGCTGTGTCAAACTTATTCTGCTTAGGGAGAAATTAGAAGTTGCAGAAAAAAAATGTTTCTGCTTGATAGATAAGAAATATGCAGGAGCAGCTAGATAGGTCAGTGGACAAAGGGACAGGCTCTGAGATGGGAGGTCCTGGGTTCAGATATGACCTCAGATACTTCCTAGTTGTGTGACCCTGGGTAAGTCATTTGGCTCCTATTGCCTAGCCCTTACTGTTCTTATGCCTTGGAACCAATACTTAGCATTGTTTTGAAGACAGGAGGTAAGGGTTAAGGAAAGGAAAGGGAAGGGAAGGGAAGGGAAGGGAAGGGAAGGGAAGGGAAGGGAAGGGAAGGGAAGGGAAGGGAAGGGAAGGGAAGG
>NC_058134.1:226873288-226918499 GCF_016433145.1 Gracilinanus agilis | reverse complement strand
AAGGAAAGGAAAGGAAAGGAAAGGAAAGGAAAGGAAAGGAAAGGAAAGGAAAGGAAAGGAAAGGAAAGGAAAGGAAAGGAAAGGAAAGGAAAGGAAAGGAAAGGAAAGAAAGTAAACACACAGAGACAAAAACACACTAACGTTTTGTTGTTATTCAGTCATTTTCATTCCTATCAAATTTTTGTAACCCCATTTGGGGTTTTCTTGCAAAGATACTGGAATGGTTTGCCATTTCCTTCACCAGCTTCTTTTACAGACAAGAATCCTGAGGCAAACAGGGTAAAGTGACTTGCCTGGGGTCACAGAGCTAGTGATGTGATGTGAACTCAGAAAGATGGGTCTTCTTGACTCCAGACCTGGCACTCTATGAACTAGGATACCACCTAACAGCCCTGTGCAAAGTTGAAATAAACTACCTAAGAAGGTGATGAGTTCCTCCTCACTTGAGATCTTCCAATGGATTTTAATGCTATTGGGGAGAGGCTGTAGAGTGAATGCCTCATTTTGTCTGGGTTGAACTGCTCCTCTGAGGTCTCTTCCAAGTCTCAGATCCTCAATCTTCAGTGCCTGAAAGTTACCAAGACTACTTTAGTCTTTCAAGCTCCTGAAACAGCCTAGCAATTGTGATATAGCTTAGAATCATTGTGCCTCAAGCTGTAGGAAGAACCTCTACCCATGCTCTCCCTAACCTCTATCCAAAGCCAAAATGAAACAAATTAATTCTGAGTAGCTACGCATTCAATTGGGAAACATGTGTTTTGTTACACTATGACAAGAAGCACGATCAAGGACCACTCGAGCTCAGGAAGAGGTATGCTTAAGTCTTGCACCTGACATAGCTATTCGTTTTGTCTTAATATTTTAATTTACATTTTTCTCTTTATTCAGTTAAACATTTTCCATTTATATATTTTATCACACAAAACTTATTTCCATATAATTCATTTTTGTAAGAGAATAATCTTATAAAACTGAAACCCTAAAACATATATCCAAATAAATAAGTGACAAATCATGTGTTTTCATCTGCATTTCTACTCCAACAGTTCTTTTTCAGCATTCTTTTTCATAAGTCCCTCAGAATTATCCTGAATCATTATACTACTGTTAGCAGCAAAGTCTATCACGTTTGATTGTCCCACAATATTGCTCTTACTGTGTATAATGTTTTCCTCATTCTGCTTATTTCACTCTGCATCAGTTCATGAAGGTCTTTCCGGTTCTTTCTAAAATCATCCTGTTTATCATTCCTTATAGCACAATAGTATTCCATCACCAATATGTACTACAATTTGTCCAGCCATTCCCCAATTGAGAGACATCCTTTAGTTTCCAATTCTTTGCCACCATAAAAAATGCAGCTAGAAATATTTGTGTACAAATATGTCCCTTCCCATTTTTTTAATCTCTTTGGGATTCAGACCAGTAGTGGTATTATTGGATCAAAAGGTATGTCTGATGTAGCTATTTGGCTATGGTCAACTCTGAGTCAGAGGGGTAGGTGACACAATGGATAGAGTGCCAAGCCTGGTGTCCAAAGACTTGTCTTCCTGATTTCAAATCTGGCCTCAGGCACTTACTTGCTGTGTGACCCTGGGCAAGTCACTTCTCCTAATCTGACTCCATTTCCTCATCTGTAAAATGAGCTGGAGAAGGAAATGGCAAACCGCTTCAGTATGTCTGCCAAAAGGACCCAAAATGGGGCCATGAAGAGTTGGACAGGACTGTAAAAGGTCTCTTTGTGCCCCAGGCAGCTCTCCTATAGTTACAGAGGTGCCAACTAGCACCAGTGCATAACACAGAGGATTAGTACTCAAAACCAAATTAAATGAACAAAGCAAATCTATAATATTAAACCAAAAAGAATTCTTCAATGAAAGAGGGAGAAGAAGATGAAGCAACTCCCCATGGAGAATTAAAGTAAATGGAAATGGCAGGGCTGGAAATAGGTGGCATTTCCTCTTGCCAAAACCATCCCAAAGCCCTCTGCTGTCCAGTTACGACTCACAGGTAAGTCCTGACCTGGGCAAGCAGTCACGGTCTTCCTGACCAGCCATGTTACAAGGGTCATGTACACAAGAACACTCTATCTGTCCAGAAGCACGTCTGGCTTTTAGGAAGCACAAACACATTTAGTTTTGGCTCCATTTTGAGGAGCGATGTTGTTTTATTTATTTCATTCTGAAACTCCATTGTGTGCTTAGAGAATTTTCCCCTTTCCTGGTCTCTTTGTGCAGTAATCTGGTGTGGAATCTTTTTCCCACAGGTTAAAAAAAAAAAGCAACTCTCCCCACCCTCCCACCCCTCTTCCCCAACCCCTTTCAAGTGCCCCAGAGCAGCTGGTTGTGTTTATTGCTCTTCTTGAACATTAGGTCTGTTCTATACAGGGAGCAAGATTGATTATCCTCATTCTAAAACGTGAAGATTCAGCGTGTGCCTTTGTCCTGGGTCCCCCGAGAGGGGGATTGGCATCAGGAAGCCCTCCATCGAGAGGCTGCATCTTTCTGGGGCTGACAGAAGTGACAGCAACAGGATGGTCCGAGTGTGCTGCGGTGCCACCCAGAGTCCCCATCATCTTTGGCTGCCCACTTCAGACCCACTGGGATGGGCCAAACGAAGCCACAGACGCCTGAGCCTCATGCTGTGCCCGCTTCCCAGGCCATGTCTACAATGGCTTTCCAAATACACTTTATTTCATTTGGAGGTCCAAGGTGGGTCTAGACAGCTAGACCCGTTGGGGGGTGGACCATGTGTTCACGTCCGGTCTCCTTTCTTCCCTCTCTTTCTCTGTCTGTCTGTCTGTCTGTCTGTCTCTCTCTCTCTCACTCTTAAAGGCAAACCAATAAAACTATGCCCCATGATTCTTTGCTTTCACTCCCAGAGGCTGGCTCTGGATCTTCAAAGACGAATTACCCAAACCTGGCACAGGAAAAGCTTCCCCGGCGTGCTCCCATTTTTTTGTCACCGGTTTGGCTGGAGTTGAAGCTGAGAGACCCACAGGACGGAGCCAGCTTGCCAGACCCAGCCAAGACTTGGAACCAGAGTGGGCTGAGCTGAGCAGCGGGCAGGCCACCGAGGCGAGGGCCAATTGTCCTGCCTGGCGGCTGCATCCCCACAATTCTGCTTTGAATCCGAACAAGTTAATTTGGGAACACGGCCTTCTCAAAAGAAACGCTGCTCAGCTCAGCAGCCACAGGGTTCATGCGGAGAGATGCCCTTTTCACCAGGTAGAAAACAGTAAATTATATTTGAAATCCATTCTTGGTGGGGTTTTTTTTCCAAGTGAGTAAAAAAAAAAAATTAGCATTCACACCATCTCTTCGTAGCTGTCTTGCTCCTCTAACAGTGGCTGATATTTTTGACATGAATATTCTGCAGGACCAGGGCCTCTCCTTTTAGGTTGGACAGCCAGGGAAGGAGCTTGACTAATTGAATACAAATAGTCTATCTATTTACCCCAAGCTCACCAGAGGCCTGAGAAACAGATCTGAGCAGCACTAAAGTCAGGCAAACGAGCTAGGAGAGCCCTCGCCACTAAGATGGAAAGCATTGTGGGCAATTAAAAAACAGCAAATTGAAGTGTGACCTGACATGAAGGAAAGAAATGATGGAGATCAGTGTTGACGAGGCGAGGGGCAGGGGGCTTATGGAGCCCAAGAATCCCAGGCTCCATCAAACCATTTTAAAAACACAATTATTTAGACTCGTCTCATGCCCCCTAAGAAGCACGACTGGGACCTGATGCTGAACAGAGAAGGGAGCGAGAAGGAGGAGAAAGAAAAGGGGATGTTATTGGGAGACAAAATGGCACGGGTTCAGTGAAAAGCCTTTCAGACCTGCGTTTCGTCCACTCCTGCCAATAAGCCAATTCAAAAGTACTTATTGGGCATCTGGTGAGTGTCCAGGGCTTAGCTGTTGGGGATGCAAAAGATATTTATGACCATAGGATTGAGAGATGGGAGGAACTCCACAGTTCATAGGACTGCAGTACTATAGAATTAAAGCTGGAAGGGGTTTAGAGGCCATCTAGTCCAACCCCTTCATTTTGCAGATAAAGAAACTGAGGCACAGAGAGGGAAAATGTCTTATTAAGATCATATATGGAAAATAAGGAGGAACTTAAAAGTCATCTAGCCTAACTCCCTTAACTTAAAGAGGGGAAAACTAAGTCTTAGAGAGGTTTTAGGATCACAGATTTAGAGAAGAAAAGGTTCTTAGAAATCACATAGCCCAATCTTCTTATTTTATAGGGCAACTAGGTGCTATAGTGCATAGAGTGCCAGGGAGAGAACCAGGAAGAACCATCTTCTTGAGTTCAAATTTGGCCTCAGACACTTACTAGCTGAATGATCTTGGGCAAGTCACTTAACCCTGTTTGTCTCATTTTCTTCGTTTACAAAATGAGCTAATGAAGGAAATGGTGAGCCACTCCAGTATCTTTGCCAAGAAAAACCCAAATGGTGTCATGAAGAGTCAGACATTACAAAAAACACTGAAAACCAACCTCATTTTACCGATGAGGAAATTGAGACCAATCAAGATTAAAAGACTTGATGAAGGTCTTATAGGTAGTGACAACTGGGATTTGAACTCGGGTCCTGTGACTCCAAGTTCAATTGCACTATATATTGTCTGCCTCTTATACAATAATAGCAGATCTGGAATTTGAAACCAAAATCTCTGACTTTGGATCTTGGGTCCCTCATCCATCCATCCATCCGCCCACCTTTCTATTTGTTCATTCAACCATAAATTCAAAATTTACTGAGTTCTACCCAAAGGAACTGTTTCTGCCCTCAAGAAACTAACATCCTACTTGTGTATGGGGGTCAGAACAATATGCACACATATAAGTCAATCCAGAATAGATTCAAATTTAAATACAGAGAACTTTGGGGGTTGGGAGCAGGCAAGTGCATTCACAAATGGAGGATCAAGAAAGGCTTCCCTAGTCAAGCCTTGAAGGATAGAGATTCTAAGAATTCATTGGTAAAAGTGATCCATTGGAAGCAGGTGGATAGATCTCAGTGGATAGATAGCCAAGCCCAGAGACAGGCGGTCCTGGGTTCAAATATGGGTTTAGGCACTTCCAAGTTATATGACCCTGAGCAAGCCACTTAACCCCAATTGCCAAGCCCTTACCACACTCCTGCCTTAGAACTAATACCTAGTATTGATTATAAGATAGAAGGTAAGGTTTTAAAAACATTCTTCCATGATATTTAGAAAAGGAATTATGGGATTTTGGAAATAAAGGGAGCTTAGAGCTCAACTATCTAATTTCCATGTTTTATGGATGAGGAAACTAATTTCCAGAGTAGTGAAGTGACTTGCCTAATGTCACAAGATAGAACTTGAACTCCGGGTCTCTGAACTCCAATTGCTTTTTTACTTCATTTATTCAAAAGGTTTTAAATTCCATGTAATGAAAATTTTCAACGTGATCTTTTGTGATTGTCTATCCATTGTTATGTTAAGAATTCTCTTCCTAACTTTAGCTATGAAAGGTACCTGCTCTCATTATTTTTTGCTTTTTAAAATTGTGACCTTTTACATTCAGGTTACATATCCATTTTGAACTTATTGTGATATATGATGTAAGCTGTTGGTCTAAATCTAATTTCTGCCAAATTGTTTACCAGTTTTCACTGTAGTTGTTGTCAAATAGGGAATTGTCCTTCAGGTAATTTTTGTTTTGAGGTTTATCAAATACTAAGGTTCTGAGTTTGACTGTTTTTCTCCTTTTTAATCTGGTCTATTCCATTGATCTAGTTTTCTTTTTTTAAAATCAGTACCAAAAGGGGCAGCTGGATAGCTCAGTGGATTGAGAGCCAGGCCTAGAGACAGGATGTCCTGGGTTCAGATCCAGCCTCAGGTACTTCCCAGCTGTGTGACCCTGGGCAAGTCACTTGACCCCCATTGCCTACCCTTACCAATATTCCACCTATAAGTCAATGCACAGAAGTTAAGGATTTAAAAATTTTTTTTAAAAAATTAGTACCAAATACTTTTGATAATTCTTGTCCTGGAAAACAATTTGATAGATATTATTCCCCCTTAATTCCTATTTTTCATAAACTGATTACTTTAAATAATTTTATTTGATATGAAACATATAAAGTAATAAAATTAATGAGTAAATATGTTTAGTCTTTTCCTTCTCCTCCTTCCCTCAGATCTTAGTTCACAGAATTTCAGCAATGTAAAAAGCTTGAGAGATCATCTAATTCAATACACAACCAATCAGGTCTCTCCTCTTCAATACTCCTGATCGATCTCCTCTTAAATGACCCAAATATTAGGAAATCCATGAGTTAGAAGGCAGCATCATAGATTTCAAGCTGAGACCACCAAGACCAACCCCTTCATTTTACAGAAGAGAAAGTTGAGGATGAGAGAGATGAAATTATTTTTTTCAAGTATATACAGCTAGCAAGCAGCAGAGCTGGGAAATCAACCCAGATCCTCTAATTCCTAAGCCAGGTCTCTTTCCTCCCACACCAGGCACCCAAACTTGCAATTTTTGATGGCTCATTTTGAGATGTCTAATAATAGTTGTTGGTGATGTTTCAATAGAGAAAACATTACATGGCTTAACTTTCCAAAATCTCCTACCTGAGCCTGCCAAACAAATCTGGAAAAACATTAAGTCCAGAATCAAAGCCAATGATTATCCATGTTTACTCTACGAAAAGGACAGCTTAACACTTCCAAATTCCATGTTTTATCTATGCCATTTACATCCTCAAAAAAATCCAACACTAACAACTCAAGTAAAGAGAGAAATGTTTAATCGTCAGACTAAGGATAGCAGGGAAAATGGAGCATTCAAGATAGAAGACAACTCCAACAGAAACAATACCTTTTTTACCTGGATTCTTGAAGGCTCAGCAAGCAAACTGTGGGTGAGGTTACTCTTTGTGTCCATCCAGGAAGCAAAGAACTGACTTATTAACTCCCGTCTGCTTGCACTTTCATCACATCTGAGTGTAAGGTAGGAAATGTCTCTTATCTAGCCACTGCAACCTAGTCATCTTGGCTCTGTATGGAGCCAGAGGCTGCAAGGAGGATTGTACTTTGGAATCTGTAATTCTGGTACATATATGCGACTTGAGGTGTGAGGGAAGTCAGCTGATTTGCTTGACATGTTCCAGGGATTATGACAGAAGTAGGATGACCTAACTTTGATCCTGTCCACCTTTGAGAGAAAGGGGCAAATATCTGAGATGTTATTTATTTTAAGAAAAAAGATTAGAAGAGTGGAAATTGGTTTAGTTGTTGCATTGGACATAGAGACAAGATTCAATCTTTAAACCCACCCTCTTTACTTATCTGGACTAACAACCAGATAAGAAATCAGAGTGGTTCAAAAGGAAGAAATAATAACTGATACTTACATAATAATTTAGATCTCAATCATATTTTAAGTTTCATAGAGTCATAGACCTAGAGGTAGAAGAGAACTTGGGGCTATCTGGTCCAATTCTCCCATTTTTTTGGATTAGGAATCTGAGGCCCATGGAGGATACATGACTTGTCCAAGGTAATGAATATACAACACACTTTTATCTATATTGACAGATACTCACACATACACGTGTACACAAGAATATACACACATTCATGCACAGTACATTCACACATACAACATACAGACAGAAAGACACCCATGAAATATCAGAGATGGAACTTAAACACAGGTCACTTCTGATTCCAAGCCTGATGTTTTTACTGTACATCATACTCTCTCTTTCAAAGAAATCAAGATAGCCCTAAAGAATCCCAGCTTCCTTCAAGTGACATATCCTATAGAGGACCTTTCATGAACTCACTCCTCTCTCCAGTTATGAGTATCTTCTCCCTACTTTAATTACTTCATATGTAATTTCCATTTGCTTCTCTGTGTCTATGCTTTATACCCTTGCTTCCCATACCCAGTAAAATGTCAACTCGTTGAATACAGGGACTGTTCTTTTTCTCTTTGCAGTCCTAGAATCTTACATGGTTACTTACAGATGTCAGACCCTAAATGATCATTGTCCTTCATACTCCAAGTGGACCAAAATTACATTGAAGATACCTTTTGACTCATGCATAAATTGAATTTAAGTGAGGTAGAATTGCACAAAGTTGTCAGCCTCTCTCTCTTCCAGGGTCATCAAGATCGAGTGGCAAGAGAAAAGTCGGATGACTGGTGATGGCTTGGGATGCAGTGGATGCCCTTGATGTCTTTGTTGTCTAACCAGATTCTAAGTGCTCCACAGTGTCTGCTTCATGGCTGTTCGAACAAATTTTTCTCACCCGCCCCTTCCATTGGAGAAGTCTTTGAATGCCTTCACACTTATGTGTCTAATCAAGGGCACTAAATAAGACTGTTGAATAGATCTGGAAAAGCAAATCTGGCAGTGGGTTCCAGAGCAATATGATCTCTTCAGATTTGCTCTTATATTTTCTTTGGTCTAAGTTGTCCCCAGAATTTGGAGAGAATGATGGTAGAAAACTCGATGTAGATGGCAATGTTCTGTGTGAGAAATAGTAAGAGACAGTGAGGGTGGTATAGAGGGACTGAGGTGGAAAAATCAGAATGGGGAAATTCCAATTTTGCTATCCATATCAATTTCAGGATGCCTATGTCTCTTAAGCTATTCAGTCACAGTTTTCTCCTCCATGACTGTATTTCCAATATGCCTTTCCTGGAATAAATCAAGGTGCATGCAAGTATAATCTTCACCCAGTGGCTTAGTGTGTCCTCTAGATTCCACTTCAAAGCTTTTGGTCACCATCTTTCCCTGTTGTCCATTAAGAATTTTATACTTATCAAGTCTAAATGACACTTAAGATATCATTGGAGAAAGATTCCACGAGATGATTGAACTACTTAATGTGTGTGTGCATGTGTATGTGTGTGTTTTATGGAAACACATTGATTGATGTCATCCATGTGCATAAAGTTGTTAATAATATGTGTTGGTTCAACTTCTTTAATTTGCTTAGTTCTATTTAGAAGAGATGATCATAGATTTAAGACTACTAGTATTCATGTTCTTTATTAACATTAGGAGGCAACTAGGTGGCTCAGAGGATTGAGAGTCAGATTTAGAGATGGGAGGCCCTGGGTTTAAATCTGGCCTTAGACACTTCCTAGCTGTGTGACCCTGGGCAAGTCACTTGATCCCCCATTGCCTACCCTTATTGCTCTTCTGCCTTGGAACCAATACACAGTATTGATACCAAAATGGAAGACAAGTTTTTTTTTAATAAATAAATACATTTATTAATGTTAGTGCGCTATGTGCAAGTTTACTGGGAGTACCAAGGAGTAGCGTAGGGTAATAGAGAGAAAATCTTCCTGAGAGCCATGGAGATCTCAGTTCAAGTCTTGCTCTTGATATATACTGGCTGTATAGACTCTGAGCGAGTCATTTATAACCTTCTATAACTATAGCAATTGGGACTCAATCTATGATGTTATTAGCAGAGAGAACTGAATTTTGGTGGTTTATTTGTACCCCCAGAACTTAGCACAATGTCTAGCTCACTCATATCATGTGCTTAATAAAATACTTGCTACCGACTTTACCAGTGTGGAGAAATGAAGAAAGGAGAGCAAAAGAAGACTTTAAGATCATAAACCTGGCTGACTGGGGAAATAATATCAGTGACAGAAATAGGGATCTCAAGAGAGAGCTCAAAATGGGTCATAAATTTAAAGTCTTATTTTAGATGAGGAAACAGAACCCCTGGAAAGTCATAGGATTATAGCTTTAGAGTAGGAAGGAACATATAGGCTACTTTACAGGAGAAGAAATGGAGACTGAAGAAACTGAGAGAAGTGAAGCAATTTGCCTGTGGTAGTAGGTCTTAGAGGTAGGATTTGAACCTGGGTCTTCTTGACTTCAAGATCAACTCTCTTTTTGCCACGTTAGTGCAAGATAAAAGGTGGAAGTTTGGGAGTCATTTGTATAGATGTGTAAGTAAAATAGTAATCAACCAATCAGGTGGCCCCAGAATGTCATACAGTGGATGGCATGAGGCAGAGAAGGACAACCATATCCTGGCAAAGGTGGCCATTTGATAGAGTTGCCAGCATCCTTCCATGTTTTTTTATAATGTGATGTCCTGAAAGAACACAGGACTGAAATAAACTGGACCTAAATCTCACCTGTTAAGGGGCAACTAAGTGGTAGAGCAGACAGAATACTGACCCTGGAATCACAAGGATCTCAGTTCAAATCCTGTGTCAGACACTTACTAGCTATGTGATGCTGGGCAAGTCACTTAACCCTATTTATTTCAGTTCCCTCATCTGTAAAATGGCTTGGAGAAGGAAATGGCAAACCATTCTAGTATCTTTGCCAGGAAAATCCCAAATGGGGTCACAAAGAGTCAGAAATGGCTGAACAACGACATAATAATATCACCAAGGGCACCTAGGTGGTACAATGAATAGATTGCCAGACCTGAAGTCAGGAAGAATGAAATCCTTGGGTTTAAACATTGGCTTTAGACACTACTCGTGTGACCTTGGGAAAGTCACTCAATTCTGTTGGCCTAACTTTCCCCATCTGTAAAAAGAGCTGGAGAAGGAAATGGCAAACTAGTATCTTTGCCAAGGAAACCTGAAATGGAATCACAAAAGTGGGACATGATTGATTCACTAAACAAATGACATTTTTTTTCCTTCTGTGTACTTTTAAAATGTCTTAAAGGTACTAGCTTCTTTTAATTTTATCCTCTCTATCACTATTCACAAATTCACTCCTTCCCCTCAAAGAGATGTATTCCCTTGTAATGAATGAGTACAATCATCCAAATAGTCCGTGTCTAAAGACAGATGTCTCATTCTGCACCTTCCATCCATTGAGTCTCTGCCAAGAAGTAGAAAATGTGTTCAATCATTAATCAATATCCTGAAGGTACAGTTTCTTATTTGCTGCATGATCAGAGTTCTGAAACCTTTCAAAGTTCTACTCTTTTCCCTTATTGTGGCCATTGTAAATTTTTCTCCTGGTCCTTCTGACTTCACTTTGCATCAGTTTGTACCCATCTTCCCAGGTTTGTTAGCATCCAGTCCTTTCAAAACTTCTTTCACTGTAATCATACTACATTGCAATTAGAGACTGCATTTTACCTGTGAAATGCCATTCTCCAATTGTTGGGCACATACTTTATTCGGAAATATCTTCTTTTTTTAACCCTTACCTTCTTCTTAGAATCAATATAGTTTCAAGGTAGAAAAGCAGTAAGGGCTAGGCAATTGTGGTTAAGTGACTTACCCAGGGTCACACAGCTAGGAAGTATCTGAGGTCAGATTTAAACCCAGGTTCTCTCAACTCCAGACTTCTTGCTCTATCCACTAAGCCACCCAACTTCCCCTGTAAATATCTCCTTAAAGTATTGCTGTCATACCCCACAAAGAAAAGAAAACCTCCTCCAGGTGAACTCCAAACTCCCTCATGTGATTAGTAGATCATAGATCTGACCCTTGGCACTCACATGAATAAACATGGATTACAAAAGGTCAGAAAACAATTATTTTAAAAATTGTTTCTAGGGATCAGGTAGGTGATCCAGTATATTAAGAGCCAGGTCTAGAGACAGGAGGTCCTGGATTCAAATATGGTCTCAGACACTTTCTAAATATATGATCGTTGACAAATCACTTATCCCCATATTGCTAGTCCTTACCACTCTTCTTCCTTAAAACCAATACTTAGCATTGATTCCAAGATGGAAGGTAAGGGTTTAAAAATTGTTTCTACATGTAATTGGGAAAAAAGGCATAAATGATCCAGGACAATCCAGAGGAACTTAGGAAAAAGAATGCTATCCACATCCAGAGAAAGAACTGTGGGAGCAGAAATGCAGAAGAAAAACATAGGATCAATTACATAGCTTGATAGGGATATGATTAGGGTTTTGATGTTGAAAGATCACTACTGCAAATATGATGACAAGGAAGTAGGTTCTGAACAATGATACAGGCATAACTCAGTGGAATTGCTTGTCAGCTTTGGGAGGGGAAGAAAAGAGCAACAGGGGAAATCTTGAACCATGGATCCGTGGAAAAATATTCTAAATTTAAAAAATTTTTAAAGAAAATGAAAGAAAGGCATAGGAAAAGTTAGGATCAACCCTGGGAAGCAAGTCTTCACATCAGAGGTATCAGTCCTCTCTGAATACCTCATACACCCTAACTCTCATCTGTGGTTCCAAGAATTTGTAGAAAGCGCAGCAGCTACACCCCAGTAAAACTGTAGGGATGTCTATCCCAAGCATGTGAAGCATGTCTACCCTCTACAGAATGGGCAGTTGGGAACAACTTGTCCCAATGGCCATGAAGGCAACTGAAACAGCACTGTGGAATGATTAGAAACTGTTCAGACACAGACTATGCCAAGGTCATCCACTGCAACCTGGGCAATGACCAGTCATCCTGACTTTTGTCTTGCCACTGGACTTTGATGACTGGAAGAGAGAGGGAGGCCAATGACTTTGGGCAACTCTGCCTCACTTAAATCCAATCCATGAGCAAGTCAAGCCACCACCCCATAATGTCATCAGTCTTCTTCGAAAATGAAGGACAAGCAGCATGATCATAATGATCATAGATCCAGAATTGGAAGAGATATTGGAGATAATCTATTGCCATATAGATCAGGAAACTGGTTCAACAAATGTCATAGAGCTAATACCAAAGGAATATATGTATAGTATGTGTGTATATATATATATATATATATATATATATATATATATATATAGAGAGAGAGAGAGAGAGAGAGAGAGAGAGAGAGAAAGAGTGAGAGAGAGAGAGAAAGAGTGAGACAGACAGACAGACAGACAGACAGAGACAGAGACAGAGAAAGCTAGGAGATACCTCAAGAGAATATATAGTCCAATTTCTTCATTTTTCAGATGAGAAAACTGAGGCCCATGGAATGTAACAAAACCAAGATTTAAACCCCTGTCATCTGAATCCAAATCCAAATGCTCAGTCCACCTAAGGAATTCCAGAGGTAATAATGATCTTACTTATGAATAAATTATCATGTTGCAACTGTTTCAAATGATTAGCATAGCCTCTACTGTTTCATTTCCTAAATAAATGTCTATTTAAAATGTTCCTTATGCCATGGTGACACTAAATACACCGTACAGCCTTTTAATATGGTTATCTCTAACTACTCCCCTCCACCACTCTCAGGATTTTGCCCCAGAAACATTGTATGCTGACACAGTTCTAAAGTTAACATCCAAATCTTTCCTGTCTGGGATCAGAATGTGACTGAGGGCACCTTTTGGACTTGTACCATGTGAGTTAATAATTAAAGTTTCTCCCCCACAGTCTCATGCCATTGTTAACTTGTTTGGCTCACATGTCAGCCAAGGGAGTCTGCTTCCTTTAAAGAGGTTTTTGGTATGCTATTGCTCTCTTCTCATAAATATCTAACCATATCCCTCCCCAGATCAAAAACCTCCAATGGCTCTCTATTATCTTTAGGACAAAGCAAAGCCTAGAGTTAGAAAGTCCTGCATTCAAATCTGGCCTCAGAAACTTCCTAGCTGTGTGACCCTGGGCAAGTCACTTAACCCTCATTGCCTAGTCATTACCACTCTTCTGTCTTGGAACAAATACACAGTATTGATTCTAAGATGGAAGATAAGGGTTTTTTTTAAAAAAAAAACCTTCACAGTCTGGGTCTAGTCTACCTTTGCTAGTGTATTTACACATCTCCCCATCACATACCCAGCAGCTCTGTCAAACTTTACACAACGTTTCGTTTCTGGGGTCTTGGAAATCTTTTTTAAAATTGTTTTAAATGTTAATTTAAATTTTTTTCCATGGTTGCATGATTCATACTGTCTCCCTCCCTTCTTCCTCCCCCCTCCCAGAGCTGACAAGCAATTCCACTGGGTTAAACATGTATTATCACTCAAAACCTATTTCCCTATTATTCATTTTTAAATAATCTTTTAAAGCCAAAATGAGATCTTGGAAATCTTCTGCCTCCCATGGCTGGAAGGCCCTCCTCGCCATTGCTTTATAGAATCCCTAGCTTCCTTCAGACATCACTTCGAGTCATCCCCTATAGGAGGCTGTTTCCTTTTCTCCTCAGCTTCTCATACCCTTTAATTATTTTTTATTTCCTTTGCATATATTTTATATATGGGCAGGTAGTTCGTGCAATAGATAGGCCATTGGACATGGAATGAGGAAGAGCCAAGTCCAAATCCTGGGTCAGATACTTCTTAGCTGTGTGAATCTGAGTAAGTAATTTAACCTTTCTCAGCCTCAGTTTCCTCATCTGTATACAAGGAATAATAATAGTACCTAACTCAAAGGATTGTGAGGATCAAATGTTAAAATATATGCAAATTTTAAAGTGTTATATAAATGACAGTTATTATCATTAGTACTTTTTGTGTATAAACTGTTTGCCCTGATATAAAGTAAGTTTCTCAAGAATATTCACTTTTTTGTTTTTTGTGATTGTTCCCAGCACATTGTGCTTGTGCAGTCATGTTCAACTCAACATGGCCCCATGGACAATAACACGCCAATACCATCCATGGAGTTTTCTTGGTAAAGATACTGGAGTACTTGGATATTTCCATCTCCAGCTCATTTTATAGATGAGGAAACTGAAGTAAACAGGGTTAAGTGGCTTGCCCAGAGTCACACAGCTAGTATATGTCTTAAACTTGATTTAAACTCAGGTCTTCCTGATTCCAGGTCAACTGCTTTATCTGCCGAGCCACCTAGCCCGCCTTTCCTAGCACATGAACAGGCAAAAAATCTTAGATATGGAATTAAAAGGAACCTCAAGTTCCATCTAATCCAACTCTTCAATTTATCATTGGTGAAAGTAAGACCCAGGGAGGTTAGGGCACTTGCCCTAGATCACACCAGTAGTAAGTGGAAGGTTAGATTTGAACTATTGTTCTTTCATTCTAAAGCCAAGGTTCTTTCAGTCTTTTCAAGCTACTTCCAAGCATTTTTCATTGACATAAGTCCCCTTCCAAGTCCAAATGGTTTTCATTTATTTTTATTTCTTTCTTTCTTTTTCAGAAATATCAGATTTTTTTGATTATTTCTTTAATTAAATTTTAATTAATTAATTAATTAAGAATATTTTTCCACGGTTACAAGATTCATGTTCTTTCCCTCCCCTTCTCCCTCCCCCTCCCATAGCCAAAGAGCAATTCCACTGGGTTTTACATGTGTAATAGATCAAGACTCATTTCCATATTATTGATAATTGCACTAGGGTGATCATTTAGAGCAGGGGTCAGCAATGTATGGCTCTCCAGCCATATCTGGCTCCACCTCCTGACTGGCCAGTCTGAGCAGAGCCCCAGGATGTGCCCCAGGGGGCCCTTCAGCCCCAGCCCCATATTCCAGAGCGTTCCGCCTCCATCCTCCTCCTTCCACAGGCGTTTATGGCTCTCGCGGCCAAAAAGGTTGCCGACCAGAGTAAACATCCCCAATCATGTCCCCATCAAACCAAGTGATCAAACAGTTGTTTTTCTTCTGTGTCTCTGCTCCCACAGTTTTTCTCTGGATTTGGATAGCATCTTTCTCATAAGCCCCTCAGAAGTGTCCTGGATCATTGCATTGCTGCTAGTAGAGAAGTTCATTACATTCTATTGTACCGCAGTGTATCAGGCTCTGTGTATAATGTTCTCCTGGTTCTGCTCCTTTGATTCTGCATCAATTCCCAGAGGTTGTTCCATAATTCACATGGAATTCCTCTAATTCGTTATTCCTTTGAGCACAATAGTATTCCATCATCAACAGATACCACAACTTGTTCGTTCATTCCCCAATTGAAGGGCATCCCCTCATTTTCCAATTTTTTTTTGCCACCACAAAGAATATGGCTGTAAATATTTTTGTACAAGTCTTTTCCCTTATGATCTCTTTGGGGTACAAACCCAGCAGTGGTATGACTGTATCAAAGGGAAGGCAGTCTTTTAGCATCCTTTTCTTTTCCATTATTTCTAAAAGTTATCTTTAAAACAACAAGGAATAACAGCACAACTAAACTTGCCTAGTAATTTTTGAGACTGCAATTAATCTCAATGCATACAGTATACCATAATGATTTTTCAGTAGGTCCCTCTAAGTCTTCATCAGATTTTTTTTGTCCATTCTCCTTTATTTTCCATCAAATATGTATAGTTATTCGCTACTCCATTCTAGTCTTGTATTTCTTTTCTCTGCATTATACTAGGAAGGTCTTTTCATGATTCTTTTATTATCTTTATGGTTATGTGAATACAGTCAGTAGCCAGGGCATCTTTTCTCTGTAAAACAGATCTCTTATACTCTGTGGATTTGCTTCTTCATTTGTAAAAGGTTATAGTCTACTTTAGAACTTAGAACCCAGTAGAGTCCATTTTAGAGGTTATAATTATTATAGAGGTAAAAAATAGAGGTAATAAAATCCTTGATCTTAAGCTAGCCACTAAGACTCCTCCGAAATTTGCATCCACAATGCTATAAACCTTCATGGGTCTTAGTATCATCATCATTGGGGTCTAGCCAAATGGCTTCTAAGTTCCTTCCAGCCCTCTATATGTGATCCTATGAATCCGTCCAGGCCTCAGTTTTCTCACCTGTAAAACAAAGGCATTGGACTAGATGACCTTGAAGGTCCATTCCAACTCTATATTTATGATCCAATTAACTTGCCAATGAAATGTTCACTTCTGCCCAAGGTTTCTCTCACTTCTTATTCAGCAAACCCTTCTTCCTCCTTGATTTAAATCATCATATTGTCATTTCCCTTCATGACTTGTCTGTCTTCTAAAGGATAAGAATTTTCATATGACAAGATGAGCTTCTCTTAGAGTCTTCTTTGATCAAAGAAGTCTACACACTGTTTGGGCAGTGAGAATCTTCTATCAGGACTGAATTATGCCTTCATGATGCCATAGCTCATCATCTATTGACTCCTACCTAGTCAAGGAGCATTTTGATATTATTTGGCACGCTATTAAAGGCTATCCATACACACCTTAAATTCAGTTTGTGGTTCACATTGCCATCTTGAAACACAACAGTGGCCAATATACTTTTTGAATGGGCATATTCCTTATAATTTTAGAATAAAATTTGATACACAAGATTAGATTATATCTGATTTTGTTGGGAAATCTGTGATTGACAGAGGTATTTAGGAAGGAACATCCATATCCTGCTATTTTCCTGTCTTATTGATTCTCTCTCTACTAAATCTCTGACATTCATGCCCTTCTTCCCACTTATACATTCTCTACCACATTATAGTATACTAATGAAAGCCTCTATAGCAGATTTTTAATTACATAAAATATAAGATGTTATTTGTGCAATCATGTATAATTGTATTATATAGACTATTATAATATATGACATAAATATAATATCATGTGATATACAAACACAATATATTATATGTTGAATGTATATATAACATATAATTAAGCAATATCATTATTATCACTATTGCTATTATTATTATTATTGAGAGATAGGTTGGCATGGCAGCTACTGTAGACCGACAGAGTCAAGAAAATACAAATCCAAGTCCTGTCATATGTGACCCTGTAACAAATAAAATCTGCTAACTCCAGAAATGAGTCACAAGATGGAGTCTTCCCACAATTCCCACCACTCCAAGCAAGTCACTTCACCTCTCAGCAACTCAGAGAACTTTCTGTGATATTCCATCAGAGGTGCATCACTGATCTGCATATTGGAGGGAGTTTCCACACCTAGAGTTTCTCATTCCTCACCCTGATGAAATCACAAGCCTAGATCAAAATGATTATCTTTTGCATTTAACTTTTTTTTCAACAATCTTGATTTGGGGAAAATCCTTCTTCAAATCATAAAGAAGTCATGATTTTGAAGGATAAGGCAGAGAGATGAGGCCCAGTTCCGAAAAAGTTATTTCAGAAGAAAATCATATTTTTCACCTTAAAATGCCAAACTAAAAGGTTAGAAGAGACATAGAAATATTCTAAGAATAATATTTGTCATATGTTAATTATTGGATTCAAAGAAAGAAGCAGTTGGTATAATGCAAAGAATTCTAGATTTGGAGATAAAAGACCTTAAGTTAGAATTCTCTCTTCATTACTATCCATGTAAATTTGATGGTTAGTGCTTTCCTTTTTTTTTAAATCATCATGCACATGTCAATATGCTCACAAGTCGTATCCCTTGGAAAATAAGATCTTTGAAATCAAGAATTTTTTTTGGCTTTTTCTCTACCTCTAATTTCTACCTCAACAACTTTTATATGTTGTTTCTGTTGTTGTTCAGTCATTTCAGTCATAACCAAATCTTCGTGACCTCATTTGGAGTTTAATTGGCAAAGATAGTGAAGTGGTTTGCCATTTCCTTCTCCAACTGATTTTACATCCTGAAATTGAAGTAAACAGGGTTAAGTGGCTTGTACAGGTTCATACAGCTTGAAGAGTCTGAGGCTGCATTTGAACTCAAGTCTTCATGACTCCAAATTTGTTTCTCTATCCACTGTTCTACCTACCTTGTACATAGTAGGTGCTTAATAAATACTTGTGGGATCTAGATTGTTGGTCAGGTCACTCCACTTTGCTTGTTCTCAGTTTCCTCATCAATAAAATGTGGGGATTCTACCAGTTGATATTTATGGTCTCTTTCAGTTCTCAATGCTAAGAATGGATAGATCATAAGAGAGAGAGCTATTTTCTCTATAAAGTCAATAGAATCTGGGTACTCTCTCTGAAGCACATTTGCCTACCAATGTGCAAAATCCCAAAAAATAAAAAATGAAAATAAAGGGGTTCCATTTTATTCTTACCCCTAGTTTCCCAGAATGAGTGTGTAAATGATGAGAAAAGCAACAAGAGCATTGCACAACCGGGATTGATGGACCTTGAGAAGGAATATTTGCCAATTTGTCCTGTCCCGTAATATCATGTCCTGCAAGATCTGGACAAAATGGAAAGGGCATCATGACCCAAACTAGGAGAAGATTAAGCCGATTAGTCAACAAGTATTTATTCTGGTCATTACCTGTCTGATTTGGGCAGGAACAAAGAGCATTTGAGCAATTTTCCTTGGTTCCTTCTAGTTTGGCCTCCTCATAGCACACAAACTTTAACTCCCTTGTTTAATTAACCCTATTAAGGCTACTCCAATTCTTTGCCCAAACTACTAGATACTAAAAAAATATTTTCCTTTCTCTAGCCTTGCAAGAGACAAGCAACTAATATGGGTAACAAAAGCAGAGTTAAGTGTTTTTTCCCCTTTTCTTCCAAACTCTCTCCTTAAAATACTTCCTAAGAATAAAAATAATAATTCTGTTGTTGCTGTTTGTTCAATCATGTCTGACTCTTCATGACCCCATGGATCACATCTGTCCATGAGGTTTTCTAGGCAAGGATATCATATCAGTTTGCCATTTTCCCCCAGTGGATCCACTGGATCCTTTTATTAGACAATCAGTGGTTAAGTGACTTGCCCAGAGCCACATATATGAGAATTATCAAAGGATGGACTTGAAATCTGGTCTTCCTGACTCTTCCTTACTCCAGATCCAAGGTTCTATCTACCTCTAAAAATAATTTATAGCTAAAATTATATAATGTTTTGTGGTTTCTTTGTGTTTTTTTGTTTTCAAAGACCAATTTCATACATCACCATATTTAATGCAAAAATTCTTATTATTTTTGTTCCCATTTTATAAGTGAGGAGAAAGTCCAAAGAAATAAAATAATTCATCCAGGGTCACATAGCTAATAAGAGTTTGATACAGGATTTGGCCTTCCTGACTCCAAGTTCAATACTCTATTCCTTACGCCAAGGCTGTTTCTTCTAAGAAAAGATCAAAAGGAAATGTATAATATATCTAAAAACCCTTAAGCAAGTATGATTCATTGGAAAGTTCTCCATCTTGGGAATCAAGATTGTTTACATTGAAATACCTTCTTGTATATTACCTTGTGACCTTAGGCTAGCCACTCTATCTCTCTGAGCCTCAGTTTCCCCTTCTTAAAAATAACTATTTTGGACTAGATTATTCTTTGAGGTCTCTCTCACCTCTTGGTCTAGGATCCTCTGATATAGGCTTACTTGTTTTTGGTCACCTAATATAGAAGGCATAGAATAATAGCTGGAAGAGACCTCAGAGACCATCTAGTCCAACAGTCTCAAAGTTTACAGGAGAGGAAAGTGAGGTCCAGGGAGACTGAATAACTTGCCAAAGAACACATAAATAGTGCATCCCAGGTGGAATTGGAACCTGTGTTCTCTGATTCTGGAGCAGCAAAGCTTGCTAAAGCATAAATACTCTTCAGATCCTGACTCCTCTGACTAGGATTCCTTATTCCCTTCTCTCAAATACTTCCTCAAGTATTATTTGTGCATTATTTCTTTAAAAAGAAATTATGTATATTGTTATTAAAAGATAAAATGTGTTGATATTATACAATAATATATACTTTTATGCATTTCTGTGTTTCTAAACTTTTTTAATGTTGTTCACTTGTCCTTCATGTGTCATCTATGATTTCCACAAAACTCCCCCAAAATCCCAATTTAGTTTCTCATTGCTGACTTGCAATATATTGAGATCATGATGGTAAAAGTCATGATATGGAAGGGATACCTGTAATAGCATTTTTTCATTCAACAAATATTCATTAAGCACCTACAATAAGTAAGAAATTGTGTTTTGCCCCAAAGAAATGAAGACAAAAACAAACAAAAATCTCTTCCCTTAAGAATCTGCATTCCAGGGATGTAGAGGATTTGGGTTGGTGGTTCAGCAAAAGGGAAAATATATATGTCATTTTTAGAGAATATAGACAGACAGACAGACATATAGCTGGAGAGAGAGAGAAGGAAAGAAAGATGGATGGATAGATAGACATATGTATGGAGAGAGAGAGAGAGAGAGAGAGAGAGAGAGAGAGAGAGAGAGAGAGAGAGAGAGAGAGAGAGAGAGAGAGTCCCTGTGTTTCTTCTTTTGCATTCTAGGTAAAATGACCAGACTTTGATATTGAAAGTTTGAAAGTTCAAGAGAGCAAGGATTCTGGTATCCAGTCATGCTGGCATCCTTTGTCCCAGTGTCCCAGGAGGTTTGCAGCTAGTCCATCATCAGTTTCCCTAAGATCAAGTTGTGGACTTCAAGATGTTTAAAACAGAGACACAATGTTATGTAGAAATTGAGCAAAGTTTGAGCTCACTCTCTTCATTGACCAAAGTGATATAGGGAAGAATGTGTTTCAAGCTTCCCTGACTATTGGAGTCAAACTCAAAGATCCCTTCAGGCCACATTGACTTAGAAAATAAAAATTTAACATGATATGTGTTGTATTGTATTTTTTATTTCTTTTGTTAAACTTTTTCTGATTATCTTTTCAGAGACGAGTTTGATATTTACCCTAAAGTGTTGGGGGAGGAGATATATTTGCACTTTTGTTCTTGCTCCTAGCTTTGAAATAAACATCACTTTGTAAAATCACCTGATGTTAAATGGTTAAGCAGAACTGGGGTAGTACTTATTGGGTCCCAAAATGGAGGGGTGGAAGGGGACATAACCATAGGGCAGTCCTGGAATCTTGAGCAGATTTGGCTGGTTGAGCACCGGGAGAATGGATCTTACATGTGGCTTACAGGCAAGGAACCCGATGCCCAGGGAGATTCAAGGACTTGGACACTAGATATTGGCTTTATATTTGAAAGGACCCTCAGAAGTCTTCTAGTCCAATCTTTATCATTTTAAAGATAAGGATTTGCTCATGGGAGCCAGAGTCAGAGATGGCATCTGAAGCCAGGTTCTCCACATCACCAATCCTCACTAGGACAAGGAGTTTCCAGACTTGGAGCTTTACACACAGATTAAATCATAGCTCTAAACCAAAAAAAAAATAAATGAATGGAAGAATGAAAAAAATGAATGAATGAGGTTAACACTAGGGTATGGAGTTCTGAGAGGATCGACCACATCATAAAAACATTTCCAAGCCTACTTCATTAACCTGTCATTGCATCATATATCTTCTCCCTAGAGTCCCTCCCTACTGCTATCCAAGGGGAAAGTAGACCCATTCCCTAGATTTGGACCTTTATTGTTCTACATAACTAAAAGAGCCAAAGGATGATCTCTCAGCCATAAAAAGCCATCTCATCATCACGAGAGCCATTACCGAAAAGAAACCAAAACAGGAGAGCCATACAAAGGGGAGGTGGGGGTGGGGACAAAAATAGCCATTAAAATATAAAACAACCACTGTATATGTCTCCTTGTGGCCCAGCTGAAGAGTCCTGGTGAAAATACTGTCTTTCTTTCAGAAATCATCAGATAACAGGGCTCCTTTAAGAAGTCCAGAATAGTGAAATTCATCGCCATAATTTAATTGTCTCAAGTTATTAAAGGACCCGTGTGGCTGCCCTCCTCCTTCGGCGCTGCTTTTGTGTATGAAACTCAGACTAATCAAATTGGAAATTCCAAAAGTACTGTATTAGTCATCCCTAGCTAGTCCTTTTAATTTGTTTAATGGGCTGCTCTGTGTGTGTGTGTGTGCGTGTGTGTGTGCGTGTGCGCGTGTGTTCTGACTGGCTGTACATCGCTTAGCCTCACGCCATGTAAATAAAGAATGGAGTGGGTGTGTGGGGGGTGGAGAGTAAAGAGGGGGAACTTTGGGCCCAACAGAATAAAGCTAGCCTCCTTTCTAAAGTTACATTTGATGTTCGGGTAATTCAGGGGACGTGGGCAGCAAACTCTGGTGCTCATTATTTCTGCTTAACTGTCTACAGACACAGGAGAGGAGTCGGCAAGGAGGGGGTTGGAGGGGTGGGGCCAAGTGGAAAGGGAAGAAAGGAAGAAAAGGGGTCTGAATTTACACTCCTTTGCTTCCAAAGCCCTTTTGTACTTGGCCAACTTCTCCTGGCTGAGGATGCTGTATTTTGCCAAAAAAGTTGACCACAAGAAAGCACAAAAACAAAACCAAGAATAAAAAGTGTAAAATACTTCCATCAAAGGGCTCCCCTTCTGTCCACTCGCCTTCATGGTCTCTTTGGTAATTTTTCTTCAATATAAAAGACCCAATTTTACAAAGTAGGGTTCACTCGGTACCCTCACAAGGGCCACCATGATCAGAAAACAAGCCACCTCTTTGGAAAATTTTCTTGTTCCACTGAGCTTTCTGAGACTGTTGTCTTTTCACCTGGTTCAGGCCACTAAGTCAACGAGAACTGAAGAATGGGGCTCATTTAGCATGGGGGACACATTGGAGTACTCTGAAGTGCCTTTGTTGTTCTCAGCTGTGACACATTCATTCCTTTGTCTATTCAATTGGAGGGTGTCAGTCTATAGATTTGAATCATGGAAGTTGAAACAGAATGGCACATTGGGAAGAATTCTAGGTTTGAAGAAACCAAAGAGAACCCAAGTTCAAATCCTGGCTTCTGATCTGTGTGACTATAGATAAGTGATTTCATATCTCTGTGCCTCAGTTTCCTCCTCTATAAATGATGGAAGTTGGACTAGATCATCTGTAAGGCCTCTTTGAAATCTCTCTATATGATCATATGACTTTGGAGGCAGGCGAAAAAGTCTTCCAAATATATAGTTTGCTTACTGAAAGGCCTTCTCTTACAGGAAGTTGAGGGAGTTGATGGGTAGGAAGGAAAGGGAATGCAGAAAAAGCAAGAAAGGACAGGATGTATTTTGAGGTGGATCATCACCAACTGGAAAATGAAAACTCCCCTAAGCTGATTTTAAAATATTATTGTTGTTGCACAATAAGAGTTTTTATAATGATAAGATTTAGAACTGTAAGGGAACTTAAGAGATCACCTAGTCCAAACCTTTTACCATGTAGACAGGGTCCAGAGAAAGACATAGAATTTTAGAGCCAGAAAAACATTGGATTAAATATGTAGTCAGGTAGATTCAGTTCTTGCCTCAGAAGCTTTCAGACTATGTGACTCCAGATCAGTTGCTGAAATTTTCTGAGCCTCAATTTGGGAATAATAATATAATATAATAATAATGCCTTCCTACATTGTTGGGAATATCAATTATCTTGGTTGGTTGGTTGGTTGGTTGGTTGGTTGGTTGGTTGGTTGATGTTCTTTGTACTCAAAGAAGACCAAAATGACATCATTATTTCAGGATCGATGTACAGTATGTCTAACTGTAGCTGATCGGGCCAACATGAACTCAGAAGTTTCTGAGGAGAGATTTTAGTGTCTAAATTTGAATTGAGCCATTACAAGTATTCAGAGGAATTTTCTTTTAAGTTTTTTTGATGCTTTCTGTTTCCTACACTGTGATCATTCCTTTTTCTTCCCCCTCCCTTTAAAAACATCCTTCTTTGTAACAAAGAAAAGTGGCTTTAAAAAAGTGACTAAGCAAAGCCAACCAGGATTTCATCGGACAATATATACAACATTCTATGTGCAGATCTCCCCTCATCTCTCTATTGAGAGTACAGAAATGTTTTTCATGACCTAACTGGAAAATGTGATATTGGAATGGTTTTTTTTGTACTCAATTCACACCTAGCTCTTCCCAGTTAAGTTTCTACCATCTATAGAAAGGTTTTCAGGAAGACATTAATCTTGAGAAGAAAAATGAGATTCTATTTTTGCAGCATCGGGGGAATAGAGAGAATATCCATGGGACAACTTATTTCCAGGGAGTAGATGCTTAATATCCATACACTGATTGATGAATCCATGTCTAAATATGAAGAATGACTGGAAAAGTGCAAAGAACCAAATAAAGAAAACAAAGAAAGCTGAAAAACCCTGCTTGTCTTTCTACCTTTTATCTTTTTATCACTTCACTCTTCCTGATTCTGTGCTTTATCCTTAGCTAGTCGCCACTATAGTCGTTTACTCCCTGTCATCCCTTGTTCTGGTTTCAGTTACCTTCCTTTATAATTTTGACCATTTTTGTTGTTGTTCGGTCATTCACTCATGTCCAGCTCTTAAGGTTTTTTTTTTTGTTTGTTTTTAGGAGAAATCTTTTATTGGCACAAGGGCTCTGTGTTCCATTTAGTCACTAAAATCAACATTGACATTAAATTAAGGGACCATCCATGGAGTTTTCTTGGCAAGGATACAGGAATGGTTTACCATTTCCTTCTCCAGTGGATCCTTTTGTCAGGTAATGAGAGGTTTAGTGACTTGCCCAGAATAGAAGTCACAGTGGAACTCAGATCTTCCTGACTCCAGCCCCAGCAGTCTATCCATTAAGCCATCTAGCTTAACCCTATAGGTAGCCTAATCAACAAGCCGCCAGCTGCTTCCTTCCAGTGCATCCTCGATTAAGCCTCATCCCAACCGTCCATCTTATCCTCTCCTTTTGCCTGGTCTCTGAGTCACCAAACCATGGTGATTTAATCTCCTTTTTGGGAGATGGGACAAAGCATGAGTATGTATTTGTGATTTCACCAGTATAGGGTAGTCTAAGAGAGGAATTTCTCTACCTTGTTGACCAGCATCAATTCTACAGTTTATAGTTTTAGAGAGTTCAATGAGGAAATTGATATGCCAAGTAATTTGTCCGTGATCACCTGGTCACATTTGAACCCATTTCTTCCAGACTTTCTAGCCACTTGGTTAGCCTTTCACAGGTCTACCAATCTCTCATAATTATCCACTTGCCTTGTCACTAGTGTCTTCACTGCTGTGCATCAATCCATTTTAGTGGCTATAATGAGATCTCAGAAGAAGACAAATGCTATCTACCTCCTGACAGAGAGGTCATTGACTAATGAGACATTCATTTTGGGACATGGCCAATGTGGAAATTTATATTGCTCAGTGATTCATATTTCTTACAAGAGTTTTCAGGTGGGGAGGGGAGGAGAATAAACAAATTCTTTTTAACTTAAAAAAAGAAAATGTTACATTTATAGGCAGCTAGGTGTTGTAGAACATAGAATACTGGATGTTGAATAGGGAAGTCCTGAGTTCAAATCCTGACTGAGGCAAATCTCACTTACTGGCTGTTATTCTAGCCAAGTCATGTCTTTTTGGTTTCTTCATCTGTAAATTGGAGATAAAACTAGTACCTACCTGACAGGGTTGTTCTGAGATTCAAATGGGATTTTATAATATGATTTTCTTAAAACATAGATCTGATCATGTCACCCCCTGCCCCCATACTCAATAAATGGTCTCCTATGGCTTCCAGAAGTAAATACAAAATTACCTGTCTGGCATTCAAAGTCCTTCATAATCTAACCTCCTCCCACCTTTCTATTGTTGTTAACGCCTTACTCTACAACACATAATCTTCAACCTGGGCACACTGGTCTCCTGGATGTTCCATGAAAAAACATTGCATTTCTCAACTCTGGGCATTTTTTTCTGGTTGTCCCCTATGCCTGGAATGCTCTCTCTCCTCCACTTGAACTCTGGCTTCCCTAAAGTCTCAACTAAAATCTTGCCTTCTACAGAAAGTCTTCCCAAAACCCCACTTAATTCTAAGTTATTTCTTAGAATTCTTCTAATTATTTATTTATTAATAATATTTATCATTATTAATTATTATTATACTATATATTATATTATATGTTATATATTATATATACATAAATATAATATATCATTTTATATACTATATAATTAATTATTAATTATTATTAATAATAAACTCTTCTAATTATTTCCTTTTTATATTATATAATGCCTGCTTTGAATATTCCTATTTGCATGTTCTCTCCCCAATTAAATTGCAAACTCCTTGAGAGCAGAAATTCTCTTTTACCTTTTTTTAATCCCTCAGTGCTTAGCATAGTGCTGGGTACATAGTGTGTGTTTAATTGATAAAGGTTTATTGAATCAAATTAAAGCCCTTTGCAAGTCTTAAAAGATATTAACTACTATTTACTTTGTTTCTCTGAATTCTTCACATTTTCCATTTGTATTATAAAATGAACAACAATTTATTTAAAATATGGAAATTATTCTCAAAAACTTTAAAAAATAATCTTCTGCTTAACTGCTTTTAGGAGACAAATAGAGCTGTGATTCCAAAATGAGGAAAGGGGGAAAACAAATTAAAAGAACTATAGATCAATATAATTTTTTAAAAAAGGAAATAGACAAAGCCAAGAAAAAGTGAGATAAATCAACATAATTAATGAATATTGATTTTTGAAATCTAAGTAAAGTCCCGGGAAATGATTAGAGTGATCTATGAAAAAAATTATTCATAGCTGTCATTTTGGATTTATATCAAGGATTCAGGAATGGTTCAATATTAGGAAAACAATTAATATAATTAAGCTTATTTTACAAATCTTAAACCATGTGATTATATTAATATATTCAAAAAAAACTTTTGATAAAATAAAACAATTTATATTAAAAAACCAGCAAAGTATAGGAAAGGAGAACCTTTATTCAATATGGTAAAAACGTCTCTAAAAGTAAAAAGCTAAAATCTAAAATGGTGAAACATTTGAAACTGTCTAAATAAAAAAATCTGTATAAAGCAAGGATTCCTTTTTTCCTTGCTGTAAAAAAGCTATTGTCTCTGGCTCTTGACATGACAGCTTATGCAGAAAAATCCAGAGGAACAGAAAAAAAAATCTCAATTGGGAAAATTAATATCTTCAATAAAGTAGCAGTATACAGAATTAAAACATAAAAATCAAATTCATTTCTATAAAGCAATAGGACAACCTAGGAGTAAATAAAAAACTGAAATATAATTTTTAAAATATTCATAAAATGCACTAAATATCTGGGAATCAATCTTCTAGGGTACACTTAAGACCTGTATATGTAATGAACAATTTAAGTAAGCAAGGCATATTCAGTGCTTGTGTCTGTGATATCTGTGTGTGTATGTGTGTGTATGTATGTATACATACATACATATAATGAACATGATAATTCAATCTAATTTAATTTGTAGATTTAGTGCCATGCAAATCAGGCCATCAAAGATGGCATTATATGGCACTAGACAAAATACCAACAGAGTTCATTTGGAAGAATGAAAGATCTAGAAGTTTAAGGTGAAGAATTTTAAAAGTTAGATTGAAAGAGGAATAGTTTCCAGATCTCAACTTATATTTAAAAAATAATAATTATCAAAGGTATTTGATTAAAAAGTGATTAAAATAGAAAAATATATTAATATGATGCAATAGTCATTGGAGAAACCCAATGGAGGATGCATTTGGAACATAATAAAGCATCCGGGAAGATTTAGGTATTTGTTGGCAAAGAAAAGAATGGGAGTTTGCTTTGATTAGAAGCAATCAAATACATCCATTGTTGGAGTTACTAATTTGGCATTTGTGGATTTATTATTCAATTGATAACTGTATTTCAGCTATATCTATATTTACAATATAACCACAGTACCTCACTATATTTCAATATACTTTGTTTGCTTCAATATACTTTATTAGGAGCAGCTAGGTGGGACAGTAGAGTACTGGGACTTGGGTCAGAAGACCCAAGTTCAAATCCAGCTTCAGACACTTGCTAGTTTTGTCACCCTGAGCACGTCTCTTTGTCTTTGTCTTAATTGACTGGAGAAAGAAATGGCAAACGATTCCAACATTTTACTAAGAAAATTCTCTGTACAATATTGGCATGCTATAGTCAGTCCGTGGGCTCACAAAGAACTGAACACAATTCAACAACAACAGCAACATCAACAACAACCAACACATTTTATCCGATGCATTTACAAACATTAATTTGAAAAGATATCCATAAGCTTCACCCGATTGCCAAAGAGGTCAATGACACAAAGAACAGAGAAGGTTTGTGCTGATGGCAGGGAGGGATAAAGGATACACAGGTGTGACAAATGAGAGAAATTTCCAATACAGTATTCTATTTTCAGGTACAAACAGAAAATTGGCAGTAAGCAGGGGGTGAAAAGAAAGGGGTGAGAATGAAAGGAGAAGGGATTTATTTCATTTACTAACAAATGCTGAGACAACAGATGTACTCCTGGGCAGTGAGGCGAAAAAGTAAAGGTGAAAAATTAAACTGAGAGCCCCTTAAGCCAGATGAAGCCTTACCAATATCATATATCTCTCAAGAGCAAGCAACTCATAACTCCAAGGGACATATGGTTAATGTCTTAGGATAGATCCAAGGGAACTTTCATCAAAAATTAATGAAAAGAGAAATTAAATTAGAAAGGCATCTTAGTGAAATGGAGAGAAAGCTGGATTCCAAGTCAGACCTCTGAATCACAGTTCTGATACTTAATCCAAAACAATAAATACAGTGTATTTATTAAACACATAATATGGACCAGCCACCATCCTAAGCACTGGAAATATAATTATTAAAAAAGACTGTCCCTGTGCTCAGGAAACTTACAATCCAAAGGGGGAGACAACAACCAAAAGGATAAAGGAAAAGGGGGGGATGCCAAGGAGTACCTGGCATGGGGGCATCTTATTCTGTGGAGCTGAAACCTGGCAAGCAGCAGATACAAAAAGGAGTGAGCTAAGTCCAGTTTTTGCCCCCTATAAAGGAAAGCACTGGGTAGAGTTTGGTACTCTACCCTCCCCAATCAGAGAGAAGGAGAGGCTGAGGCAGGTAGAATCAACCAAGACCCCAGTTAGCAGCATGGCGATGAGTTTAAAAGGGAGAGGAAGTTTATCCCGAGAGGGGCATCTTACTCCATGAAACTGAAACAAAACAAAAGCCATTACAACAATCAGTAAGCTTCTGAGGCTCATTTTCTTCATGTGCAAAGCGAAGGGGGCTAAAGAAGATGATTTTTTTTTAAAGAAGAGGTATAATGAACATTTTTTTTCAGCTGGAGCAAGATGGAAGGGAGTGAATTAGGGTTATATGAAAGCTTATTTAGGGTGGGGCCATTGGAGGTGAGGAAGTAGTGCTGGGAAA
The DNA here is from genome assembly GCF_016433145.1 of Gracilinanus agilis. NCBI lineage: Eukaryota > Metazoa > Chordata > Mammalia > Didelphimorphia > Didelphidae > Gracilinanus > Gracilinanus agilis. The sequence goes on along the minus strand of NC_058134.1, from coordinate 226,888,612 downwards.
CCATGAAGATATTAAGCAGCCAGAGGAGGGGCGTGATCCTCAAAAGAGAAAGTGGTTGGTCAGAGGAAGAAACAGCCTAGGAAGATGCTACAATCACTCTAGTCATTGGCATCTAAGTTTTCTGCCCTTTTTGAAACCAAGCAGGTCAGCAGATAAAGTAGAATGAACTGAATCCAGTTTCAAACCTCTAAAAAGGAAAACATCACATCTGATACTCTGCTCTCCAGACCTTCAGTCAAAGGAGAGGAGGCTGAAGGAGACGGCATCAACTAAGACTATTTCTTGTAGCTCTCATTGTTATGATTCTGTGAACCTAGGCATAGTAATAGCCTTAGAAAACTAGGTAAGAGCAGTGGTGCCCTTCAAAGAATGGTTCTTTGATTTTATGACAAACACTCTAAGAGGAGGATACTGGCACAATTAAGACACAATGTCTGCTCTTGGTTCCTTTGAAAAATTAATCTATAGAGCTTTAGGAAGCTAGGTGGCTCAGTGGATTTAGAACACTTGGCCAAGAGTCAGGAAGACTGAGTTTAAATATAGTCTTGCGTAGCTTTGTGACCGTGAGCAAGTCATTTAACCTCTATTTGCCTCAATTTCCTCAACTATAAAACAGGATAATAACAGTACCTGTTTTGAAGGTTTGATATAAGGATCAAATGAAATAGTATTTGAAAAGTTTTAAAAAGACAATGAATTCAGAAGAGACCTGGATTCAAATTTGACTTCAGATACTTATTAGCAATGTCATCATTTCCTCTTCTATAAAATGAGTCTAGTTTTTGCTACTAGTAGCAATGCAACAAGCCAGGACACTCCTGAAGGACTTATGGGAAAGAATGCTAACCACATTGAGAGAAAGAACTATGGGAAAAGAAATGCAAAAGAAGAACATATGACATTACTTATCATATGTATATATGGGTATGTTATGTGGGGTTTAGGCTTTAAAAGATTGCTCTATAGCAAAAATGAATAATATGGAAATAGGTATAGAGTGATAACATTGTGGAGTGTAACCCAGTGGAATTGCTTGTTGGCTCTGGGAGGGGGGAAGAAAGAGGGGAGGGACAGAACATGAACCATGGAAACATGGAAAAACATTAAAAAAGGTCCTAGGTTCAAATCCGGCCTCAGCCACTTCCCAGCTGTGTGACTCTGGGCAAGTCACTTGACCCCCATTGCCTACCCTTACCAATCTTCCACCTATAAGTCAATACACAGCAGAAGTTAAGGGTTTAAAAAAATTTTTTTAAATGAAAATAAAATGAGTCTAGCAAAGGACTGTGCTATGGAAAATATATGGGTAGGAGTAAAGATCATCCCACGGACATTGTACTAGAGCTCCTCTGGAACAAAGGTAGCTCAAGGCTTGGTACTTTGAGATAATGAGGCAATTCCTCCTATTGGCTACTAAGCAAATAACTCAGTGGACCTTTAAAAAGAAGTGACATCACCCTACACCTCTCTTCTTTTCCTTCTACAGATGATGCCAGGACTATTTAAGCTTCGCCCTGGAAGGTCAGGAGAAGAGACTAGTGCCCTTCCCCATCCTGGCCACACAGCTATTGTGAGTGCATGTTCATTAGAGCATCTGCCCTGCCTGGGTGAACCTGAGACTAGATCTCAGAGTTCTTGCTGCCTTATTAGGCAGCCTTCCTTAGCATAGAGGACCAAGGATCAGTTTGGAGATGCCCAGGCTTTAAGACAGTCTTGTGATTTCAAGAGGTTGGGAGATCCTGAGTTTTCAGTCAGCTCAGGAAGTCCCATTCCCATTATCCACTCTAGAATGTTTTGGAAGAGAAAAGAACCATCAACTGAAAGATAAGTATAACTTGTGACTTGGCTTGCCAGAAGACCTAAACTTGGAAGGAATTTGTTTGAACAGTGCAGAGCCAAGATGAAATGTAAAAATATCACTCAATGTCTCTTACATTTAACAGTAACAGAAATACAAATTAAAACAATTAAAAGTTTGCATTTTATACCTTACATATTAGCAAAAAACAAACAAGTAAAAATCTTCCATCAGAAATAGTAAATGTTGTAGGGGCTAAGGGAAGACAGAAACACTAATACATTATTGGTGGAGTTATCAGCTGGTCCAGACATTCTGAATATCAATTTGCAATGACCTGGGTAAAGTTATTACACTAATTAGACCCAATGATCCCATTATTAGGCATAGACACAAAGTAGAAAAAAGGGGGAGGAAAAAGGTTAAATATGCAAAAAAAAAATTTCCTAGCAACACTCTTTTTGCTGAAAAAAAACAAAACTGAAAAGAAAATAGGTGTCTAATTATGGGGCAGTGGTTGTGTGGGGGTGGGGACGTGGCATATAAATGCAAATGAATATTACAATGCAGTAAGAAAAGATGATCATGAGGAATTCAGAGAAACAAGATTTATATGAATTGAGAATGGAAACACTACTGGGTGTGGGATCAAATGACTTAAGTTCCAGTGTCACCTCTGAAATGACCTTATGACCATGAGGAAGTCGCTTAATGTTCTCAGCATCCATATCTTCAAAATGAAGGAGCTGAACTGGATGTATCTCTCTAGATCTATGATCTGATAAGCCCATGAAGCATAGGGGACGACCTAGAAATACCTGTTGCCCACAGCAATGCCAGTAAAAAAGAAACTCAACTATAAATAATTGACAAACATGTCGATGGTCTTCCTGAATAGATAATGAAACATAATTCTCCTGATCATAGCAGACAAGTGGGGATACTGAGGCAGAGTTTCATAGCCATTGGCAGACATATGGTCATTATAATAGAGAGGCTCTACTTTCTTTGTTGCAGAGGATTCAGTCGGAACATGGAATTGTTTTTGTTTTGCCTAGAAATGATTATGATGTAAAGCCCAAAAAAAATGGCGACTAGGTGGGTACAGTGGACAGAGCACTGGGCCAGGAGTCAGGAAGACCCCTCTTCCTGAGTTCATATCTGACCTCAGACACTAACTAGCTTCTTCACTCTGGGCAAGTCAATTAACCTTCCCAGTATGCCTCATTTTCCTCATCTGTAAAATGAGCTGGAGAAGGAAATGGCAAATGACTCCAGGGTCTTTACCAAGAAAACCCCAAATGGGGTCAGGAGCAATTTGACACAATTAAAAATGATTGAGCAACAACAATGCAATTTCAGGCACTGTGCTAAATGCTGGGAATACAAAGGGGGAGAAAGTCCCTGCCCTTAAGAACCTCAGAACCTGATGGAGACCACACAACAACAACTTTGTACAAACAAGGCTAGATATGGGATGGATTGGAGATAATCACAGAGGGAAGGTACTAGCCACGAGGATGATCAGGAAAGGTTTCTGGCAGGTGAGATTTTGGCAGTGACCTGAATCTTAGAGAACTGCTCATGGGCATTAAGGAGCAAATGATTCGTCCAAGGCTACACCTCCAGTATGTGTCAGTTGTAGATTTGAATCCAGGTCTATTTGCATGGGTTTCTCTATTGTAGACCGACTGGCCTGGAACTCCCTTTATGACCATGACTATTCTCTCTCATATTCATCCCCAGTGGAAAGAGTTCCAGAGTTGGCATTTCTAACCCTGAATTCAAACTCTCCCTCTGCCACTTGCTGCTTAGGAGACATTGGGCAAATTACTTAGCCTATCTGAATGGTACAAAACCTAACTTTCCCTAAATCATAATCTTACCTAGGATTAGCCCCTGGTAATAAAATGCTGGATTTAGAGTCATGAATATATCATTTAAACCCCACGTGAGACAAGTAGGTAGTGGAAATAGTGCTTGGTATAGAATCAGAGGTGTTGATATTCATTCATTTTTAATCACATCTCTTTGTGACCCTATTTGGAGTTTTCTTGGCAAAGATACTATAATGGTTTGCCAGTTTTCTCCAGTTCATTTTGCAGATGAAGAAACTGAGGCAAGCAGAGTAAAGAGATTTGCCCAGGGTCTCAAAGCCAGTAAGTATCTGAGGCCAGATTTGAACTCATGAAGATGAGTCTTCCTGACTCAAGACATAACACTCTCTATACACCATCTAGCTGACCATAAGAGCCAAAAGATCTGAGTTCAAATCCTAGGTCTTCCACTGAAACAACAAGGTAATATAATGGATGGAGAAGCTATAAATCATGTTATTTACCTGCATGATCTTCGGTAGATAGATACCCTAACTTCTTTAGATCTGTTTTTTTCATCTGTAAAAGAAGCAGGTTGGACCAAGGGATCCCAAAGAACCCTTCCAGCACTAGACTTACAAGTCTATATTTTCCCTGGGACAAATTTCATCTCAGTTTTCCTTTTTATCAAATAGGGTCAATAATATATTTAGTACTTACTTCACTCAGGATTATTACCAAGTCTAAGGGAAATAAGATATATAAATCTTTACATTAAGCCTATAGAAATATGAGCTATTAATATTAATAGGCTTATTTAGCTAAAAAAAAAGACCAAATACTGACTAACTAGTATCCTAATCACCTGACAGTAGAAGTGATGGATGGTCACTCATTCCAAAGCCAAAGAGAAGATTTCACTGTTCCAAATGGGAGGAAATGACTAGAAAGACCACAGATCCCCCTTTCTCCTATCAAACATAAGTTTTTGGTTTGCTTTTATTTTGCCTGCAATAGTCCCTTGATGTGTGAGAAAAGAGATGGAATTGAGGTAGAGGATAAATTTTATTTTACAGCTGAGTACTTGTATTACTAAGGAGGTTTTAGAGAAACCAAGAAGTTAATAATAGCCCCAAAGGTTGAGTCACCATGGCGGCTCTATAAGCAATTATTGAACATCATGTGGTAACAGCTCCCTCTTCACACAGACACATACAGATATACACAGACACATATACATACACACACACACAGAAGTCTCAAAAGTCTCGATGCAGTTTTAAGCTTTATTACTTAAATAATGTAAACTAAATTGCTTATTAATTTAAGCTTTAATGGATAATATAATTTAGTAGCTTAAACTAACTTAATCAGTTTAATCTATTAAAGCTGTATAATATACATGTATTTGTATATATCATACCTCTGTATTTATATACACACACACACCATATATGTATGTATGTATAATATGTGAGTGTATATAGAAGCAAATCTGGACCAAGTCCTCTTTTCCCACTTTGAATTCAGCAAATTATATTGGTTGGGTAGTGAATCTGAGGTACTATAAGTAAAGCACAGTATAAATATCATATAAATGTGTATATATGTATATATAATATATTTAAATATATATATGTCCATATATTCACAAATCTATAAAATATAGACATATTTGAGACTAGGTGTAGATACGTAAGTATGGATATATGGATAGGAGCATACACATGTATGTGTCTGTGTCTGTGTTGGTGTCTATGTCTGTTTCTATAACTATGTCTATGTCCTTGTCCTTATATATATTCATGTCCATTTCTGTGTCTGTGTGTGTCAAAGATTAGGTAGAGTCAACCAAAGCTAGGCAGGATAAAGTATGAACTTTGCAGAGGCATTGAGGTGTATTAAAAACTAGGTTGGTCTTGGAGTAAAAAAGATCATAGAATTAGAATTTGAAGTTTCCATGAATTCATCTACTTAAATCTCCTCATTTTAAAGTTGATGCCACTGAGGTCTTGAGACTGACTTGCTCAAAAGTCCCATAATTAACAAATTAATGGAAAAGATAGGATTTGAGCACAAGTTCTCTATTTCCAAATCCAGGACTTTTTCAGGAAACAGGAACCTGAAACCTGGCTTTGATATATACTACCCATATAAACTCAGTCAAGTCGCTAAATCTGCATTGGTCTTGTTTCCCCATCTATAGAATGAAGGGGTTGGATTATGTTGTCCCTATGTCTCCTATCAGCTCTAAATCCTGTAATTCTATTTTTCTAAAGGACATTTAGAGTCATTTAGCATTTTGGTAGGATTTTTCCACAAAAAAGTAAAGGGGAAAAAAACTTTCTACAATTACTTTAAGTAAAAAATATTGGATAGGAAGATGTATTTTCATTTTTTCCTAAAATATCTTGGTTCCACTGATATTATACTTTTGGAACAAAATCAGTGTGAAGTTTTACTTTTAAGGTAAAATACTATGGCTGATTAACCTAGTCTCCCAAACAGAAAAAGTATAAGAATAATCAGAGAGCTTTATTTAATATAGTGTCTTCAGGTTTGCAGACCTTTTACACATGGTATCTCACTTGACCTTCATAATAGCCCTCTGAGTTAGGTACTACTATTATTTCCATTTTGTAGATGAGGAAACTGAGGCTGAGTGGTTTTGTGACTTGTTTAAGGTCACATAACTAATGAGGCATGATTCAAACTCAAGCTCAACTCATTGATTCATATATTTTAATACTCTTGACTCTGACAGTAACACCAAGAGACAGGTATGTCCTAAATGAGGGTTTTCAAAGTTCTATAGAATCATTGTGGTTGTCATCCTGGTATAATGGAAAGATTGCTGCCCCGCAATTCAGGAAACATGGTTTCTAAGGTTCATCTGTGCCATTTGGTCACTATGTACCCTTGTGTGATCCTTAATAGCTGTGTTAACCCCTGACTGCATAAAACTAGAGAAGGAAATAACAAACCACTCCAGTATCTTTGCCAAGAACATACTATGGACAGTTGGTCCACAGAGTCACAAGGAGTCAGACAAAACTGAACAACTGAGCAACAACATCCCATAAGCATGTCTCTTCCCTTTTTTAGACTTTAGTTTCTCTTTTGTGTTTTCGTGACCGAATTTACCATTATCTCTGCTCAATTTTTCAGTGCTTAAGTGAAAAACAAAACTCACCAGCTATGCCCAAAAGACTAATCTTTTTTTTTTTGTCTTTCAGCTTTTCTAATATAATGGCCCCAAGCACCTGTTTAATCTCCAGGAAAGGAGTTGAACCTTTATAAAGCTTAGTCAGCCTTGAATGGATTTTCTAAACCTTTTCAGGTTTATATCTCTCTATTAACAAGGTTGTCTGGTGCCCACAGTCAGTGCAGGTGCCAGGGATCAACAGTAGGCTTTGAAGACAAGAGGATAGCCTGAAGAAATTAGGACCCTGAGTATGGAAATCCAGCCACTGACAATATTAAAGCTTCAAGGCTGATTTCCAATGGGATTGACTTTTCTGTGATTTGGTTAACTCCTTGGCTTCCTAGTCTTGATTCTCTGGATTTCTTTCCTCCTTCTCTGTATGGAAGAAAGGAAGGAAGGGAAGGGAAAAAAGGAAGGAAGGAAGGAAGGAAGGAAGGAAGGAAGGAAGGACATGAGCAAACATTTATTAAGCTCCTATTTTATTTCAGGCATTGTTCTAAGCACTTTACAAATGTCTCTTTTGATCCTCACAACAACTCTAGAAGGTAGGTACTATTATTGTCTCCATTTTTTAGTTGAGGAAACTAAGGCAGACAGAAATGAAGTGATGTACCTAGGGTTACATGGTTATTAAGTGACTGCGGTCACATTTAAACTCAGGTCTCCCTTACTCTTTGGCAGCTATTCTTCTGACATGAAGAAGTCAAGAATACTCCTTTTCCTGAGTTCAAATCTGTCCTCAGAGAGTTACTACCAATGTGATCCAGGGCAAGGCACTTAACCCTGTTTGCCTCAATTTCCTCATCTGTTAAAATGAGCTAGAGAAAAAAAAGGCAAATCACTCTAGTATCTTCACCAGGAAAACCCTAAATATCATCACTAGGAATTGGACACAACTGAAATGACTGAACTACAAAAGCAACTTCCTTCCTCTAGGCCCAGGGCTATATTCACCATGTCATCTAGCTACCCCTGATGAATGAATGGATCTCCTCTTTAAGGCAGAATCCTCAGTGTACTACCTCCTTCACTTGAACAGCTGATGCCCTGAAAGTCACTCCATGGAGATGTTAAGTGGCCCAGGATGGTAGGATCAGTCTTGGGTGGATAAAAAATATAAGCATCATAAATATTGAGATGATCAGGGAAAAGTGGCATATGTGACATTACTGTGTGACTAGGATAGGAGTCAGGTTGATGTCTTGGAATATATATTTCTGAAGGCAGAAAGAATCTCCTGGAACTAGTTGCATGGGTACCTTAATGCTTGGTATTTCAAAGAGACAGAAGAGGAAAGAGACAAGCCGTCTCAGAAGATTGGACGAGCATGGGTAGGACCACTCTAGCTGGAGTAATTGAAACTAATTGGTAAAATGACAAAGAGCAATGGAGATGGTCCAGGGCAGTAATATTGAGCACCTAGATCTTTTCCTGGCTCACTGCTTTGCTTGAGCAAAGACTCCACACAGGAAGTGACTGATTGATTTTCCCTCTCCTGAGATACTACCTATAACTGGTACATTTCTCCATTCCCTAGTTTTCCTTTTTTTAATCATCATCTGGTATATGATTACTATTGGCTACTTCTGAATATTTCCTGCTTTTCAAATTGCTTACTTGCTACTTGGATAGCTATTAAATTTTGTTTACTTAGATAAAAATTAAGGTCTGACTTTAATTGCATTCTGAGGGGGTCTTTGCATAAAGTTAGTGTGTATGAGGTAAGTCTGGACCTAAACTTCAATTTAACAGGACAGGGATGCTAATGTCAGCTTCATGAATGGTCTGGGAACTCTGAAGTCTTGTGGCTTTTAGGAATAAATTATATTTCAAGTTCTCTGACTTTGAAAAAAATGAATTTAAGTAGATTTGGAGAAAATTAGCCTCGAGTCTAAGACAAGAAGCTAATATCTTTATCTGAAGGAGGCTGGGATTGCTTCAATTATAAGCAAGATATTCCCATTCTTTGGATGCAAAGGAAGGAAGGTGGAGGGAAAAGGGGAGAGTTGTGAACAAAAGGAAATTTCCACATAAACTTTTTCTAGTGGAGAAGAATAAGTATGATCTGGAAATACAGTTTATTCTGCTTTCAGAAAAGAGGTGAAATCAGTCGATCTCTGCTCCATAGAAACTTTGTGGTTATATTAGCCACAGCAAGAGGGAGCTCTCCGGGTAGTTATGAAGTTTTTTAAGTAGATGGGGGGGAGGGGGCGGGGGGCATGGTAGCTAAGTGGCTCAGTGGATTGAGTCAGGCCTAGAGACAGGAGGTCCTGGATTCAAATCTGGCCTCAAATACTTCCTAGCTGTGTGACTTTGGGCAAGTCACTTAACCACCATTGCCTAGACCTTACTGCTCTTCTGCCTTGGAACCAATACACAGTAGTGATTCTAAGATGTAAGGTAAAGGTTTAAAAAATAAACAAACAAATGAATTAGAAGAGATGGTGGTGGCTGGTGGCTAAGGTGCCTTCATACTCTAAGATTTTGTGTTTCTCCCATGAAGCTATCAGCATCCTCAAAAAAATAAAGCAGAAAATGATATCCACCTGATGGACAGATCCCACCTGGAAGATATATGGAAAGGCATGGATTGGGGAATAGGAAGAGATCTATGCCAATGATAGGAGGACCAGCATCCTATACTATACAAGGATCACATATGCCTGCAAAAGTTACAAGCTTGTGTATGTATAAATACACATACAGAAGGAGAAGAGAACAAAGCATTTTATTCTATGTGCTAAGCATCGTGCTTAGCACTTTACAAATATTATCTCCTTTGATTTTCACAACCACTCTGGGAGGTAGGCGCTATTATTATCCACTTTTATAGTTGGGAAACTAAGGCAGACAGAGAGTAAATGACTTAACTAGGGTTGTGTAGCTAGTACAAGTGTCTGAAGCAGAATTTGAACTTGGGTTGTGCTGACTCCAAGCCCAGCACTCTAGCCAATGTCAGCTAGCTGCCATAATGTCATATCTATAAGACATCAATACACCAAGTCAAGGACGACTTCCCGCTGACTCTAGGTCCTTAATTCCTCTGAGGATATCTCCTAATATTCTGGGAACTCCATAGTTACCAAGCTTTTCCACTGAGGATGGAGGCTTCATTTTTTCTTTTTTTTTTCTTTATTGTCTTTGGCTTGAGAAAGATTTTTGCAAGCGCTAAAGAAAGTGGTTACCTATGAGAATTTTGTAAAATGATATCTGATTTTTAAACTTTTATCACAATTCATTTAGGAGTATCCCAAAAAATGTTCATTTCCTTGATGTTTGTGAAAACACCACACTGATTTTTCTGAGACTCAAGACAATGGGGATGCTTTCAGCCTCATCAAATCATAGAACTGGCTAGAGTTTAGGACTGTGGACTTTACCAAAATTACTCCTTTGTTTTGTTGGGATCAATATTTCACTGGTATTAGAGTGTAAGGAAGAGGACAGCAAACTCTCCCTTTATAATCACAAGAGCCCCATATAAGAATCACAGCAGTCACCAAAACAATCAACCAAGAGGCCAAACAACGAAATTCCGTAGCATAAACTAGATGTTGAGGGATCTTCCTACATCTCTGCTACAGTAAACAAATAAGTCCTTAATAAAATATAGATTGAATTTTTATTTTTTAGAACATTTTTCCATGGTTACATGATTCATGTTCTTACTCTCCCTTCCATCTCCCCAAACCACCACCACCCCCATTATCCAACATGCATTTCCACTGGTTTTAACATGTGTCATCGATCAAGACTTATTTACATATTATTGATAGTTGCATTGGTGTGGTCCTTTCAAGTCTACATTCCCAATCATGCCCGCATCAACCCATGTGTTCAAGCAGTTGCTTTTCTTCTGTGTTTCCACTCCTGTAGTTCTTCCTCTAAATGTGGATAGCATTCTTTACCATAAATCCCTCAGAATTGTCCTGGGTCATTGCATTGCTGCTAGTACAGAAGTCCATTACATTCTATTTTACCATAGTATATCAGTCTCTGTGTACAATGTTCATCTGGCTCTGATCCTTTCACTCTGCATCAGTTCCTGGAGGTCTTTCCAGTTCACATGGAATTCCTCCAGTTTATTATTCCTTTGAGCACAATAGTATTCCATCACCAGCAGATACCACAATTTGTTCAGCCATTCCCCAATTGAAGGGCATCCCCTCGTTTTCCAGTTCAAATATAGATTTGGGGGTACTAAACTAAGACAAATGCCAATTCAAGATACATGTTAGGATTGTTTGACTCAGTTATGGTTCTTGGGTCTATGTATAAACATACCAAGAAAAGCAGTGGAACATTTGAGTTCGGAATTCATTTGTTAGGAAGTCAGAGGAAGAAGTGGAAGAGGCAGGTCTATAAAAGTGTCTGGGTTGAGGAAATGCTTAAGGGGGAAGGGGAGGAGGGGTTTTTTCCCTCTCTCCAACCACCAACCATGTCATCAGAGAGACTGTACCAGTCAGGAACAATGTATCCAGCTGAGATTAGAGAGACACTTATTGATGAGAGATGGATGAAGTAAGACCTGAGGAAGGAGGTGACCTCAGGAAGCATGATTCCTAAAGATGGGGAGATATAATAGCTATGGACTTAAAGAAGAGAATCTGGGATGGTCTTCATGTTCTCCATAAGAACTCACTAAAGAGAAAAAAGAACTTTTGAGTTGCAGGAGTTCTGAGCTATTTCTTTGCCACATGGATCAACAGATAAACATGTCTTACTATCCTTGTACTTTAAGTCTGAGCCCACTTTTCCAATGAATGATATTTGTATTTGTGGGACAATGACTCCAAAACTTGAGGAGTGAGTAATGTTTGTATCCTTATATATCATCCTATGAAATGCCTTTTGCTAAAAGCTAATTCTACTAGCTGATTATAAATAAGAAGCACTTTGGTGGGGGCAATAATAGGAAAAGTAATCCATAAAGTTACCTTGAGAAGTTTAAGAGAAGTAGTGAATCCTTTCCTGAGGAATCCAACCTCTGATAGCATATGTAAATTGAGAAAGTGATCCCCAGGGGTTCTTACATCTTTGTATATCCAGAGACTCACACATGAACATGTACATATGTATACATGATTGCTGATAAACTAATGATTTCTAGGCTTGGTATCCTGTCTCCATGTATTTTCACTGCTTTTCTTCTATCCTTCCTCATGCACTTCCTTCTTATCTCCATTGCTTAGAACCTCTAATTTCCTTCAAAACTTCTTTATGTTCTAAAGGAAAGATCCTACCCTCCCATTTACTAAGATTTTCTCCTTCCTCCTCTAATTCTCAAATACCAATGTACATGTCATTTCTTCCCAGTAGAACATAAGTTTCTTGAGGTAAGAATTGTTTTTCTTTTTGTTTTTGAATCCCCAACACCCAACATGGTAGCTTTTGCAGAGTAAATGTTTAATCTTTTTTTTTTTTGAGTTGACACATAAATCTGGAAGGAAGTATGAGAGAGCAAAAAAAATCTTGACCATGAAGCGAGTAGATGGACCCAAGTTCTGGCTTTGGAACCTAGGAGTCATAGATAGATAGATAGATAGATAGATAGATAGATAGATAGATAGATAGATAGATAGATAGATAGTTGGATAGTTGGATAGTTGGATAGATAGATACATAGATACATAGATACATAGATAGATAGGTGAGTGGATGAGTAGATGGATGACTAGATAGATGAAAGACAGATAGAAAGATAGATAGATAGATAGATAGATAGATAGATAGATAGATAAGATTGATAGAAGGATGGGTGGATGAGTCAATGGAGGGCTAGATAGATGAAAGACAGACAGATAGATAGATAGAAAGAAAGAAAGAAAGAAAGAAAGAAAGAAAGAAAGAAAGAGAAAAAAGAAAGGAAAAAGAAGGAAAGAAAGAAATTCTTAACAAATGAAACATAGATTGGATTGTTTTGGAAACAGGAATTGAGGAATTTGGAGTAGGATTTTTAAAACAGAAAAACACACAGGGGAATTAGAAACCCATAACTGATCGTGGATGTTGACTTAGCACTGAGGGACTTCATGTTTGGTAATGCCAAGCTTAAAACAGCCTTACGTGGAGTGGAGTACCACTCTTTTCTAAGGTCCCAGCTTTGACTACTGCACCATCATAGGGTGAGGTTTTGGTCTAATGCCAAAACCTGCTTTTCCATCTGACTGTATCACTTGAAAAGGCCCCTTGGTACACCTGAGCCTCTTCCTTGAATGGCCTGTCTGAACAATAACAGAGAAGGACACACTGTGATGAATATTTTCATCCCAGGTCCTGATCCACAGCCTTATTAGAGAGGGAGAGAAAAGCTCTAGTTCAGCTGGATTAATTCCTCATTTGCTTCAGCTCCCTGAGACAGCTGGTGGAAAACTTGATCAAATCACCCCAATTCAAAAGCAGTGACTTGGGCCTCATCAGGCCCAAATGGAACAGCTTTTGTTTCTGTAGAACCAAGGCCTTATCAGAGCAGCGTGTCACTCAGCCTGCCTCAGTCCCCCTCAGAAATCCTCCTGGATTTATTGCAGCCGTAGCAAGCTTGCTGGAAATAATAGTACAAGCAAAGAGGCTAGCCGGCTATCGACTCCTAGCTTCCAGTAATACCGAAGGGAAATGATTTGTACAAAAGGTGCGCTGGGGTGACAAATGAAGGGAGCGCTTTGGCCCATTGAGGATGCTGGGACTGAGACAAAGCAAGCATCCTAATACAGGGCGGCCCGCTTTATCTGATTACATTCTGGGGCTTGATGCTCCCCACAGCCCCTCCCAGACATCCCCCACCCACACACTTTTGCTTAAAGGACACAGGTTGCTTTCTTTGGAGTGCAATGTAGCATGAAATGGTAATCTACAGAATCACTACATTAAAACACACACACACACACACACACACACACACACACACACACACACAGGATTTTGTCTCCACCTAAAACAATTCTCAGATCTCCAACAATTTTCTTTTTAAGTTGTTGATCAGATAAAGTACTAGTTATAGCTCAGGATTAAATGATTTTTTCTTTCCCTTCTTTTCCTTTCCATTCTACCTTCTTCCTTCTTTCTCTCCTTTCTTTTTCATTTCTTCCTCTTTTCCTTCTTTTCTTATTTTTTTCTCTTTCTATTCCTTCCTTATTTCTTTCTTTCTTCTTTCCTTCTTTTCATCTCAAAAGGGACAAAAAGGATGAATTCTGATTTAGAAAAGGTTGATATTTCTTCTTTGGGGAGAATTACATTATCTTTTAGATTTGCTATCCAACTTAATCCAGGAAAAACCTTGGAAAAACCAGGATTTCCTCCCTTGTCCTGATTTTTTTTTTGAAGGCGAAATTGTAGTTTGCATTCATAGCATTTGATCTTGAAATCATCCCCCTTTGGGAGAGAGTAACTTCTTGCATTCATTTTGGGTCCTGCCTGTTTAGTTTTCTCCCTCTCCAAGCAGGTGGTGATGCTGAGGTCTGTGTGATGTAAAGTGGGCTTAGTTGTCGACATTCTGAGTGCCCTCCGCTGCAAGAGTGTCAAAGAATTATCCCCCAATTCAGAGACAGAGTTTCTTTTTTCCTAGTCACCCTCATTTTCACAAGAACAAAGATTAATTGTTGATGTTGTATGTGTGTGTTTCTGTAAGTTCCAAAGGAACTGGTAAGTCATCAAACTCTTTCAAACCCCACAAGCCAATCCTTTCCATTTCTTTTCCATAGGCATTTGGAAAATTCCCCCGAAGGCCAGTGAGACCTTCAAAACTTACTCCACATTCGGCTTTTAAGATAATAACCAAGTAATCAAAGTTTGTTTGTTGTTTGGCATTAAGGGCTTCCAAGACTCAAAAAAATCCAAATAAGAGAAACCATCCCTTAGAATATACTGTGGAAGAGTTGCCTATTTACAACAAAGGCACAAAGTGGACAGACAATACAACAGAGCTAACAAGGCACCGGTTAGAGAGACAGAAAGCCTTGAGATTTCATTTCAAGCACAGATACTTCCCATCTTTAGAAACATAAGCAATATAATCTAAGTAAAGTATTTGTTATGTACCAGGCACTGTGCTGAGTTCTGGAGATACAGAAACCAATAAGCAATAAACCAATAAGCAAAAAGCAATACCATTAGGCAATATTGTACCTGCCCTCAAGGAGCTTACATTCTAATGGGAAGAACAACAAATAAAGGGGACCTGCAAAGGGAAGATA
The DNA here is from genome assembly GCF_016433145.1 of Gracilinanus agilis. NCBI lineage: Eukaryota > Metazoa > Chordata > Mammalia > Didelphimorphia > Didelphidae > Gracilinanus > Gracilinanus agilis. The sequence goes on along the minus strand of NC_058134.1, from coordinate 226,873,603 downwards.
CCAAAAATTGACTTATCAGAGCAAGGGTAAAATCTACTGTTCCTTTGAGAGGGAGATGAAGATGGCACTTGTAGCAGAATCCCTTCATCTTCCAATGCCTCAATTTCCTCCTCTATAAAATGAGAGAGTTGAATTTGATGGCCTCTTACAGTGCTACATCCATCTTTCTATGATAAATCCATCCCTAGGAGAAGCTATGTACTCCAAGCTCTACCAGAAAAAGAGAAAGAAAGAAAGAAAGAAAGAAAGAAAGAAAGAAAGAAAGAAAGAAAGAAAGAAAGAAAGAAAGAAAGAAAGAAAGAAAGAAAGAAAGAA
>NC_058134.1:226837988-226873192 GCF_016433145.1 Gracilinanus agilis | reverse complement strand
AGGAAGGAAGGAAGGAAGGAAGGAAGGAAGGAAGGAAGAAAGAAAGATACATTCTTCCACATTCTTGATAAGTGGTCATCCAGCCTTTACTTTGAAGACCTCCAGTGAGGGTGAACTCACTACCTATATAGGCACCCTATTCTACCTTGTTGTTGTTGCTGTTCAGTTATTTTAGTCATTTCCAACTCTTTATGATTGCATTTAGGGTTTTCTTGGCTAAGATACTGGACTGATTTGCCATTTCCTTTTCCAGCTCATTTTATAGATGAGGAAACTGAGGCAAACAGGATTAAGTGACTTGCCCAGGGTCACACAGCTAATGAATATTTGAAACAAGATTTGAACTCAGGAATATGAGTTTTTCTAACTCCAGGCTTGGTACTCAATCCATGCTGCCATCTAGATGCCCTGCCTGGCACATATGGGGGTGCTTAATAAATGTGCATTAATCGATCATTTATTGATCTTGACTTATTTATTGACTTGAATTTCATTAGATAATTTTGAAAAAGAATACATGTAAAATCTTAGACTTAGGGTTAGAAATTATAATTCATCTGAAAAAGACTGGAGTGTGCAAAAGGATTTAAGAGGGCACACGGAGAATCAATAGTGTTTTAGGGCGGCCAATTTTTTTTTCTTTACTTAACAAACATCAATTAAAGAGAGCATTTCCATATATATTGTAGAATAGGAGAAGATTGCCCTCAAAATCTTATATCTCCATTACAAAGAACATGCTTTTCTTTTTTTTTTTTTAAACCCTTGTACTTCGGTGTATTGTCTCATAGGTGGAAGATTGGTAAGGGTGGGCAATGGGGGTCAAGTGACTTGCCCAGGGTCACACAGCTGGGAAGTGGCTGAGGCCGGGTTTGAACCTAGGACCTCCTGTCTCTAGGCCTGACTCTCACTCCACTGAGCTACCCAGCTGCCCCTTTTCTTTTTAGGTGTAAAATAAATCCAGTATATAATGTATAAAGTCTTGCTTGCCCATGATTTATTTTGGCAGTCCTGTTCTGTTCTCTCATGAGGGTAAGTAGAGCATCTAGGTGGTATGGTGGATAGAGTACTGGGCCTGAGAGCCAGGAAGACTCATCTCCCTGCGTTCAAATTAAGCCTTGACACTGAGTAGCTATATGACCCTGGGAAGGTCATTTAACTGTGTCTGCCTCAGTTTCTTTTTTTTTTTTTATTTTAAACCCTTAACTTCTGTGTATTGACTTATAGGTGGAAGAGTGGTAAGGGTAGGCAATGGGGGTCAAGTGACTTGCCCAGGGCCACACAGCTGGGAAGTGTCTGAGGCCGGATTTGAACCTAGGACCTCCCATCTCGAGGCCTGGCTCTCAATCCACTGAGCTGCCCAGCTGCCCCGCTCAGTTTCTTCATTTGTAAAGTAAGCTCGAGAAGGAAATGACAAACCACTCCACTATCTTTGCCAAGAAAACTCCAAATGGGGAAACAAAGGGTCAGACACAACTGAGTAAAATAATTGAACAACAAAAGGGAGACTCTATCCCAGTGATGTGATGGTGAATGTTTAACATCTGCATCTCAGAGGGATGGAAAAGAATTCATGAAACATTTTTAATTTTTATCTGCATTATTAACATTTTCTCCATTGCTTTCTTAAATCTAGACAATCAACCAACCCTAATATATAGCATTTACCACATCCAGGAGGTAAGCTCAAACTATAAATTTAGCAGTTAACTCTCCCACTCTTGAGCTGGCTCTAGCACACCTCTGCCCCATCCCTGCTCTTTTCTCCCTCAAAACTTCCTCCCCACCCCAAGCAAATTAAATCTTCTGCTGAATTAAATGGAATGTAGCACTGAGCACATGGGAGTTAAGGCTCCATTGTACACTACAATTGTTAGACCACACCTAGAAAAGTGGGTTCACTTCTGGGAAGCACTGACAAGCTGGAGCATGTCCAGAGAAGAGTATACAAAACAGCAAAGGAGATTTAAGATCATGGAATGTGAGGACTGGTGTAGGGTACTGGGGCTTTCTAGCTTAGGTGAGAAAGAAAATGGAGCTATAATGGCTATATTAAGGAATCTGTCACAGGAAAGAGATATTAGAGTTGTTCTAATTATTCCTAGAGGACACAAACTAGAAGCAGGAAGGGGAAAAAAAAGCAAATTTACAGTTCGAAAAACAGCTTACTCAGTAGAGTTATCCCCAGATGGAGTAAGCTAGGGCAGGAAGGTAGTGGAGTCCTTTGCCCCTAAAGGGCATTAAGAAAAACTGGGGAATCACTTTTCAGAAATATTTGTGGAGGGAATCTTAGTTCCAGGCCTGGACTGGAATAAATGACCTTTGAGGCCCCTTCTCAGTCTTGTTCTCTGATTCACAATACCAAAGGATATTGATACTTGGAATGAATCACAGAGGGATGTTTGTCCTTTCAAAGACTCTAATGTCAATGTGCATTATCATCATTGTTGGAAGCTCAGGGACTAGCCAGCTGGGTGGTAAAGTAGATAAGAGTGTTGGATCTGGAATCAGGAAGGCAGGAGTTCAAATTCTGCCTTAGACATTTACTAGCTGGGCTACACCCAATAAGTAAGCCATCCTCTATCTGCCTTAATTTCTTTATCTGAAAAATGAGGATAATAATAAATGAGGATAAATAATAAATGATAATAAAATGAGGATACCTACCTCCCAGAGTTGTTATAAGAATAAGAATGAGCTAATATGTATAAAACAATTTGCAGACCTAAAAGAGCTTGATAAACTCTGTTATTATTATTATTCATGTGTAGATTTTGTCAAAAGAAGGATGGAAAAACCTCAACTGCCCACTCACATACCTCTCTTCAGACTCCTGCCCAGTGATAATAGAGAATAATAATGGGTAATGCCCAGAAGCATTCATCTCATTATTACACTTGAGGAAAAATTCTTTTTTAATTTAGAATATTTTTCCATGCTTACATGATTCCTGTTCTTTTCTTTCTCTCTTCCCTCCCTCCTCCGGGAGCTGACAAGCAATTCCACTGGGTTATACATGTATCATTGTTCAAGACCTAGTTCCACGTTGGTCATATTTGCAGTAGAGTGATCTTTTAGCATCAAAACCCTAATCATATCCCTATCAAGCTATGTGATCAATCATATATTTTTTCTTTTGTGTTTCTATTCCCAAAGTTTTTCTCATAAGTCCCTCAAAATTGTCCTGGATCATTGCATTGCTGCTAGTAGAGAAGTTCATTACATTCTATTGTACCAGAGTGTATCTGTCTCTGTGTATAAGGTTCTCCTGGTTCTTCTCCTTTCACTCTGCATCAATTCCTGGAGGTAGTTCCAGTTCTCATGGAATTCCTCCAGTTCATCATTCCTTTCAGCACAATAGTATTCCATCACCAGCAGATACCATAAGTTGTTCATCCATTCCCAAACTGACAGACACTTCCTCATTTAGAGGAAAAGTTTTAAAAGTCAAGATGTGTCTTACAGTAGGGAACCAGAAATAGGAGCAGCCAATCACTAGTAAGTCCTGACTGGGTAGTAGTAGCAAATCATTTCAACTTTGCCGAAGGAAGCTGTTGTTCCTCCTTTTTCAAAAAGGTCTGAAGATATCCCAGGATGATGTCTTGACTAGGGAGTGAATTGGATTTAAGGGAACCAGAGTTGCACAAAGACATCATCCTTGCTAGGATGCTATGCAAAGAATGCCTGACCTTGCCTCATTAATTATCTCAGTGTAGAGCATTCTATATTAAAATTTGTTTTATAGACAATGTGAATTTGCCATTTTCTAAATGGATTAGATCTTATGCAAATGTTTGGGGTTTTATTTATTCATTCATTTACTTGTATATATTTCCATTGATTATCTTTACATTTATGTATGCATTTATTATCATGAATGTATATGTAACAGTGAGTTGGGAAAGTGACGTAATAATCAATGTCCTAAATACAGGATTCTTCTCACCAGTTCAAACTAGATTTTTTTGTGGCACAGTGGAGGGTTTTCCCTAAGCTTTTAGTCTTGAGGAAAAGTTCAGTCTAGTAGACATTGGACTTAGCTTTGATGGTATTCTGAGATTTCCTAAAAGTTCCTAAGAATTAGGGCTACCCTAGAATAGAAGGGAATACCCCAATAACTTACAGGGTTCTTCCTTACTGGAGGTCTACAAGCAAAAGCTCGATGACCACTTGTCAGAGATGTTGTTCAGAGGATAATGTTTCATATGTAAGCCAGACCAGAAAGCTTCTTCTATTCTTGAAAGTAATAGTATTGTTTGTAGACTTAGAGCTAGAAGGGATCATCTAGTCCAACCCTTTCATTTTGTTTTAAAAAGTTGAGAAACTGGAGAGATAAAGTAACCTGTTTGAGATCATGCAAGCAGCAAATGGTCGGGCTCAGCTTCAATCCTAGAAATTCTGGATCAATCAAGGTTCCTTTGTAGAGTGCCACACCATCTCCTTAGGAAGAGAAGGACTGGATGGGTTGTGATCTTTAATGGCTGAGGTAGTAACTGTTTAAACGGTATTGTATTATGAAGGAAAACAGGAATAATAAACATAAACTCAATACACATGAAGAAATAAGGCTTGAATTCAATTCCTGTCCTACCCCTACCTGTCTTCCTTGACCTTGGGCAAGGCATTTAGGCTCTCCTAACATTCCTAATCCATGAAAATTAGAATGATAAATTACTCCCTTCTTTTAGACATATCAGGAAAATGCTTTGCAAAGTTTAAAGAGCTACAAATCTGAGTATATATAATACCTTGGCAGCTAAGTGGTACAGTGGATAGACTGCCAAGTCTGGAATCAAGAAGACTCATCTTTTTTAGTTCAAATCTGACCTCAGACACTTACTTAAATGTGTGACCCTGGATATGGCAAAAATTGGAAAATGAGGAGGTGTCCCTCAATTGGGGAATGGCTGAAAAAATTGTGGTATATGATAGTAACGGAAGACTATTGTGCTATAAGGAATGATGAACTGCTTGATCTCTCTTTGCCCTCTGTTTCTTATTTACCTTTTCCTGTTTCTCTTGATTTTTGTGGTTGGATATGGAATGTCCCATTTAGTCCTGGTGTTTTCTGTGCAAATACTTGGAAATCTTCTATCTTATTGAATGCCCAAACTTTCCCCTGGAAGTATATAGTTAGTTTGGATGGGTAGATGATCTGTGGTTGAAGACCCAGTTCTCTTGCCTTTCTGAATATCATATTCCAAGCCTTGTGGTCTTTTAGTGTGGATGCTGCCAGATCCTGTGTGATCCTGATTGATGCTCCTTGATATTTGAATTGTCTCTTTCTGGCTTCTTCTAAGATTTTTTCTTTTACTTGGAAACTCTTGAGTTTGGCTATTATATTCCTGGGGGTTGTCTTTTCAGGGTCTAATGTAGAGGGTAATCTATGGATCCTTTCAATTTCTATATTGCCTTCTTGTTGTAGAACTTCAGGGCAATTTTGCTGAATAATTTCTTTTAGTATGGAGTCCAAATTTCTATTAATTTCTGCTTTTTCAGGAAGACCAATGATTCTCAGATTGTCTCTTCTAGACCTGTTTTCTTGTTCTGTCACTTTCTCATTGAGATATTTCATGTTTCCTTCTATTTTATCAGTCTTTTGACTTTGTTTTATTTGTTCTTGCTGTCTTGAGAGATCATTAGCTTCTAATTGCTCAATTCTAGCCTTTAGGGACTGGTTTTCAGCTATAATCTTTTGGTTTTCCTTTTCAATCTGGTCATTTATGGTGTTCAATTTGTTTATCAGTTCATTTGATTTCTGAGCCTCACTTTCCAATTGCAAAATTCTACCTTTTAAACTGTTATTTTCTTGCCAGATCTCTTCCATCTTTCTCATCATCTCAGATCTGAACTCTTCAATAGCGTGTGACCAGTTTTCATTATTTTGGGAAGGTTTGGATATGATTACTTGTTTGTTCTCTTCTGCTGTTTGCTCTGTTGTCTGGATTTTCTCTGTGTAAAAGTTGTCGAGTGTTACAGATTTCTTCTTGATGATCTTTCTCTTCTGGGGTTCCCAATTTTGGCTTGCCATTGTTAGCCCTGAGCCTTCTCAGCTTTATCCTCACAATCAGGGTCTGTCTGAGCTCTCTGGCTCCTGAGGTCTCAGGTCTCGTTGTTCTCGAGGTCAAGCTTCCTGGTTGTCCCTGGTCTATCCCACTGCCCAAGGCTCCCTCAACAGTCTCAGGGCGCTGCTTCCCCAGCTGTGCTCCTGTCTGCACAGGGTCCCCACTAGAGGTCCAAGCCTGTGCTCAAGATCTTTGTCCTCACCTAAGTCAATGCCTTCACCTGTGCCTGGGCTCAAGGTCTATGTTCAAAGTCCGTGTGTTCTTTAGCCTCTTGGGGTCCTAAGTCTTGCTGCTTTCAGGAACAGGTCCTGGAGCTGCCAGTGACTTAATGGGTGTCCCAAACCTGTTTTAACTCTTGTGCACTGGCTTTGGCACTGTTGGTGGTGTGGGGGGTGGGGAAGGGGTTGCTCAGCTCGCACTCCAGTGAGAGCTGTTTCACCCCTTTATAGCATGGAAATGCCCCGATTCCATGTACCTTCAATGCTGCGCCCTGTTGTGGGGTCCCTTCGTTCATCTGGATTTGTTTTTATGTCCCCTTGAGGAGCCCTATGTGCTTTGGTTAGGAGAGATTAAGCAGCTGCTTTTTACTCTGCCGCCATCTTAACCCGGAACAACTGCTTGATCTCTATATGAACTGGAAAGACCTCCATGAAATGATGCAGAATGAAATGAGCAGAACTAGGAGATTATGCACAGAAACTGTAATATTGTGGGATGATCAAATGTAATAGACTTCACTACTAAAAACAATGTAATAATCCAGGACAACTCTAAGGGACTTATGAGAAAGAACGCTATTCACATTGAGAGAAAGAACTATGGAAGTAGAAATCCAGAAGAAAACATATGATCTATCATCTGTTCATATGGATATGTGATTTGGGGGGCTGTTTTTAAAAAATGAATGAGTAATATGGAAATAGGATTTGAGTGATAATATATGTATAAACCAGTGAACTTGCTTGTCAACTCTAGGAGGGGGAAAGAGAGGAAGGAGACAAGAATCATGGAATCATGGGGAAAATTTTTTAAATAAATAAAAAACTTAAATGTGTGACCCTAGGCAAGTCATTTAACCCTATTTGCCTCAGTTACTCATCTGTAAAATGAGCCGGAGAAGGAAATGGTAAATCATTACAGGATTTTTGTCAAGAAAACCCCAAATGGGGTCATGAAGAGTCAGACATGAACTGAAAACAATAAAATTACAACCTCTAATTCTAGTTTCAATGTTTGTTTTTTCCCTTCTGTACCATAAAACTTAGACAGATGCTCAAAATAAATATGTAGCAACTTAAGACACATTTTAACTTAAACTGGGGATATTCAATCCTGGGGTTAGTTTAGATGACTAAGACCAGCCCTCCCCTATCTTCTAATTTAGAAATTAAAAAGTAAAATAAGAGGGGAATAAAGAATAGGACAATTGGTGATCATTCAGAAACAGGACTCCAACATTGGCCAAGGGTGTCTTTGATCTGACTGGAGTTTTCTTCATCCAAGAGAAGTCTGACTTAACATAGCTGGATAAGAGCCCAGGCTCTCTGAGTGGTTATTTCCCACAATGCACCCAGGCTTTCATGAAAAACTGCCTCTGAAAGAATAGCTTAGTTTCAAGTTCTTTCTCTTGTGTGCCAAGAGCCAGTTTTCAAGATTGATGCCAAATTAACCAGATAATTTCCCTCAGAGGTTTTAGAGCAAAATATAAGGTAGCAAAGAGTCAACATGATCTCAGAGAGTGAAGCATTTAAGAATTGTGTAAGATTTAGTAAAGAAAATTGACTTCTTATTAGGCAGAGATAGAATAACAGCAAGACCCAATTAAATCATCTACAAAATGGGGATGAGAATATCTCTATTATTAACCTTATAAGGGTTTTGCGAACCTAAAAGTGATAAAAAAAAGTGAGTTATCATTATAGCATTTCTATTTTCAGGAATAATTTTTCCCCATCTAGATTCTCTGTCCTTATGCTTTGACTTTAAGAACTGCTCTCCCCAGAAGGATCTTTGGTTAACTTTAATGCATTCTTGGAGGAAAACAAAAAAAAAACATAAAGGCACCCACTTTTGAACAAATCCATGTACAAAAATACCACTATACTAACAGTTTAAAGAGCAAACACTATTCAAGTCCATTAAGCATGTATTTATTAAGGGTCTACTGTATGCCAGGCACTTTGTGGAACATAGAAAGACAAAAGGAGAAAATAGTAATAATAGAGTTCAAATTCTGCATCTTACACTTAATCTCTGTTACTCTACAAAAATCACTTAATTTCTCTTTAGTTTATTCAATTTTGAAATGAGAGGGATGGATGCAATGAGTTCTAAGGTCCTTTATAAAATAAGTAGATACCTTATTTTAATATGATTGATTTCTTTTGTAATCATATGTATATTTTATGCATTCAAAAATATGATTCTGAGAAGGGGTCCAAAGGCTTCAGCAGACTGACTGTCAGAGGGATCTAGGACATAAAATGTTAAGAACTCTGGAACTAGGAAATGAGAAAAGGCTTTGAGATATTTGAACTAATCTTGGAATGGAGATACAATCCCAGAAGATGGAGATGATGGAAGAGGTTATTCTAAGGATAAACTGTATCCCAAATTCTTCCAGAGTCTGGGCTTATTTACATGGAGTTCAATTTTGAGTTCTCCAAAAAGATCATTTTCACTCTTTGGCACATTACCCCCAACCAAGAGTTTGCTCTAGGAATAGTTCCACAGGTAACTTCCTTTGGGGTATCCACATATGTTAGTAAAGATTTCAGATTGAAATCTAGACCTTTCATCAAAGGAAATCAGAAAAAGGAAGAGAGGTGGCAGAGTGGAGGAAGAGCTCAGAATTTGGAGTCAGGAAAACCTGCATTTAAATCCATTCTCAGATACTTACTAGCAATTTCATTCTAGGCAAGTTACTTTAACCTTTATCATCCTCAGTTTCCTTTTCCATAAAATGGAAATCATCATAATAATACTGATCTCTCTAACCTCTCAGGGTTGTTGTGAGGATCAAATGTTTAACTTTAGATGTTTAAATATATATAATATAAATAAATATAACATATTATTTATGGCATTATCATAGATCACCATTATCATCACCACCAATATATTACCTTTCAGTTGGAAGGGAACTTAGAGAACAATTAGTTTAAATTTTTTCATTGGACAAATGGAGAAACTGAGGCAGGACTCCAACCCAGACCATCTGGTTTTAGTTCATTGCTTCTCCCTATCCATATCCTTTTGAATGTTTACCATTAATCGTTGTGGTTTCCCAAGGAACTCCGGAGACATTACTCTTTCAGTGTTAGTGATAAGGAAAACAAAAGACACTAATATTGTAGTGCTGAGTGAGGCACTAAAAAAATTTTTTTTAAATCCTTACCATCCATCTTTGAATCACTACTGAATATTGGTTCCAAGGCATAAGAGTGGTAAGAGCTAGCCAATGGGGGTTAAGTGGCTTTCCTAGGTTCACATAGCTAGGAAGTTTCTGAGGCCAGATTCGAATCTAGAACCTCCTGTCTCTAGACCTGACCCTTAATCCACTGAGCCACCTAGCTGCCCGCTCAGAGTAGATCTTAATAAATGCTATAGATACTTATTTTTGTGATATAGAAAGGAGAAAGGAAATAACCATTACAGAAATCACATAATATAATCATCCAGGATGAACATCCACTGACTCAGACCTAAAGGCTTAGGACCTACCATGAAGAAATCTGATTCTTACCAATCTTGGTGAGAAGTCCATATTTAAAACATTGCAATGTCACAGTCTTCCTAGTAATTACGACATAGACATTGTACATGTTCATAAGATGTCAGATCCCTGGCACAAAAGATGTTTTTATAGAAAGATCAAATACACATAGGAAGTCAGGTTTCAGATTGTTCATAGGACATATTTTAATATGGAATCCTTCCTCTGCAACAATTCATGATGTGAGGCCAGATGTTTTGGAATAGCATCTTATTGCAAAACCCAAGTGATTTGCTACTCTTCAGACTTTCTCCTGACTGGCTCCTCCTAAAACTGATTCCCCTCCCTGAGCTGAAATATATTGATTTGTCTTTTGGTTCCATGATTCCTTGGGTCAGATGTACATAGGGCAGTGCCCTGGAGGGAAGGGGACTTTGTCTAGCCTCCTCCTTAAGATGAAACTACCCTTATGCTTCCTAGAAGGATGATAATGGACTGTGAAATGAGAGACTTCCAGAAACACAGAACTATGATTGTGATGACTTTGACTCAAATGCTTTGTTATTGATGATCCCTTATATCCCTTCCATATCCCCACATGGTAGGCATTTGCTCAGAGAAACAGGCTCAAAACCACCATAGTTTTATGAGATCATAGATTTAGAACTGAGAGAAAAGTCAGAAACCATCTTGTAGGTGAAGGAACTGAGGGACAGAGAGAAAATGGGATCATAGACTTAGAGCTGGAAGGGATCTTAGAAGTCCAATACTATCACTTTGCTAAGTATATTTCTCCCAAGGTTACATAGATGCTCCAAGCAACGGAACCAAGGGCTTCCATGTTAGTTCATTTTTTTTTTGGTTATATTTTGCATATAACTTATATTTTGCATATAAGTTGGCTCTACTGATTTTATTTTGATCATGGTAATAACAAAGCTACCTTACCATTTCCAAATACATATCAACCGTTTTATTTTTTTTAAATTGGAACTTGAGATTTAATTGGTTTAAGGCAGTAATGAGCAAACTTTTTAAAAGGGGGGCCAAAGGAAAGGAAAAAAAAAACTTTAGATGGGCCAATATAATTTATTAAAAAATAACAATGATACTTTTTACAAAATTCTTGTATTTTTTGTGATACTGATCCCTATTAATGACTGAAAGATTATGAAAGAGAAGGGGTGTATCTGGCCCACGGGCCATAGTTTGCCCATCACTGGTTTAAGAAATTCTCTACCACTGCATATTGGTACCTGCTCTATAATTTATTATCTCAGAGAATTGCCTGGAGCAATGACTTAAACTCAGTTCCCAACTCTGAGTTCCTCCCTCCTTTCCATTTCCCTCTCCCTCCCCCTTCCCTTTTCTCTCTCTTTCTCCTCCCCCTGCTCCTCCTTCCCTCTTCTTCTCCTCCTTCTCTCTTTGTATCTATCTGTCTGTTTCTGTCTCTGTCTTTATTTCTCTGTCTCTCTCCCTCCTTCCTTTATCTCAACCCAGGGAAATGGCCTCCAGATTTAAGGAGATACTCCATAAGGCAGGTAATCCTGTTGCAGATAATCTGTTTCTAAGGTAAATCTCCCACTCAGAATCAGTCATGAGTTCAAATCCAGCCTCAGATATTTACTGTGGATTCCTGAGTAAATCATTTAACCCTGTTTGCCTCAAATTCTTCATCTATAAAATGAGCTGGAGAAGAAAATGACAAACCACTCTATTATCTTTGACAAGAAAATTCCAAATGGATTTACAAAGGGTTGGACACAACTGAAATAACTGAACAACAACAATGGAGATAACAAATTTTTCTTCATGTATCCTAGACCATGGAAATGGAAATAGCAATGTATGCAGAGAAAACATGAGATCCTTATTTCTCTTTCATCCAGCTAGCTCTGACATTTATTGGCTGATAATCTTGGATAAGTCACTTGGTTTTTCTGATCCTCAATTTCTACATCTGTAAAACAGGGATAAATAATACTTGTGCTAGGTTCTTCATGGGGTTCTTCAAGAGGAAGAATAGCATAATGGATAGGGTCTTATATCTGGAATCCAGGGGACCAGAACTAAAATCCTATTCGGATATCCAGTAAATACATAAAACCAGGCAAATCACTTAGCATCTCTTTGCTTCATTTTCTTCCTCTATAAAATCAATGACCTTTTTGTTGTTGTTTTTTGAGTGGGGAGAGGGAGAGACTAGACCTCATTGCACCAAACAGATTTCATCTATGTGATTCTCTCCTTCGCTGTAGATTGGGATGACAGATGTAGAGCTGAAAAGGATCTCAGGCATCACAATGTAACCTTCTCTTATTAATAAATGAAGAACTTAAGACCTAGGAAGGAAAGTATAGTGACTTGCCTGAAATCACAGTAAAAAGTAGAGCTAAGACTTGAGCCCATATCCTCTGAATACAAACCCAGCATTCTTTCTACTCAACCATACTTCTTCCTCACTTGGCTCTTATTAATAACCTTAGAGAACATAGAGAGGTTAAGTGACTTATCTGTGATCACACAATAAGTCAGGGGCAGAACCTGAACCCATCTCTTCTTGACTCCAAAGTTGGCCTTTCATATGCTATACCTTATTGCCTCAGGATCTCTCAATATACTTTCCATTCATCTTAGAACTGATCCATTCTTTACTCCATCAAACAAGTCGACAAGCATTTTAAGCCTCTACTCTTTCCCAAACATCTTTCTATCAGATGAAAAGTCATATAAAATTTGACAACTCTCTTCTTTGGTAATGATGCATATTGAACATAATCCTAGACTAGAGACCATCAACTCATGGGATTTTCAACTAGAATCATCAACTCCAACCCACTCACTTTGAATATGGAGAAACTGAAGCCAGGAGTTATCAGTTGACTTGCCAAGGACAATGTTATGTGGATATTCAACAGTAGAGGTAAATTATATACTCTAGATACAGGCTTCTGTCCATTGTATCACGTAGGAAACCAATGTCTGAATCCAAGCTTAGGGGATTTGACCTTGGTCAAACCCTATTACCGCTTTTAATCCACTCTTTCTTTCTTTCATATATAAAAGGAGGTTGGACTACAGGTGCAGTCTAACGTCTCCCCCTTTAAAAAAATTCTATGGTTCTATTTTGTCAGGAAGTACTGGGCATGCTTGATTCCAGGTGATCTAAGTTGCGCCAGCTACACGGTTAATGAATCCCAAGAAAAGTCATCTTAATGACAATGGAAAGTTCTTTGAATTTTAATGAAGAAAAATATAGCACATTTCTACAGGGTTTTGCAATTCCCAAAGTTCTTTGTTCATAGCTACCTAGGAAGGTTGGGGAAGGGTTATAGCATTACTATCTCCATTTCACTGGTGATGATACTCAAGGTCACATAAAGTTATCCTTTCCCAAGGATACAGAGAATGGAATTGAAAGAGAAATAAGCAATGGATTCTGAATATCTTGCATTAATATTGCTAGTTTGAGTTTATGAAGGTGACCATACTGGGGTGCATTAATTTACAAAGGGCTTTATATTAGTCATCATATTTGGGTCTCATGGCCTGTGAGATAGTTGCAATTGTGCAAGGATGCAATTATGATCTCCATTTAATAGATGGAGAAACTGAGGTCATGGTCATACAGTTAATAAATATCTTAATCAATCTCTTACTCAATAAATTCCAATGACTCCCTATTAATTTTAGCAGTCAGTACAAATTCCATTGCTTAGCTTTCAATATTTTTCACAATCTGGCCCCAATCTTCACTCCCAACTCTTAGAAGCCCTAGTTTCCTTTAAAACTCAGAGCTAATATCAATTTCTACAAGAGGCTTTTCCTGATCTCCTTTACTACTGGCTCTACTCACACCCCTAAATTACTTTGTATTAAATATACATTTTTTTTAGATGGGAGCATGGCATAATGAATAGAGAACTTGTCTTGGAGCCAGGAAGATATGGGTTCAAATCCGACCTCTACTCTATACTGATTGTGTAACCTTGGGAAAATTACTTAACCTCTCTGGGCTCTATACACCTTTTTAAAATTATAAATTGCAGAAACTGTGCCAACCTGCTTCCATAGAAGTAATTCCACAAACCAATAAGATCACAGGTCCAGTCTCCATCTCTCAGTTTATGTACACACTGTTTGATTCCTCCTGATGGAATATATATATATATATATATATATGTATATATGTATATGTATATATATAGTAGACAATTAACAAATAGATTCTAATTTGATTAAATAAGGTCGTATTTGGACTCGTGTCATCTGACTCCTAGTCTAACTCTTACTCCCTTATGTCAAAGACTGTTTTTTTTCCCCAGAATTGTGTTACAAGTCAGAAAGTTTAAGTGGCAGCTGGGACTCATTGGATCATAGACCTTCAGACCTGAAATGGACCTCAAAAGCCTAATTTAGTCCAATCTCCAAAATTTTAGAGATGATAAAACTGAGGACCAAAGGGCTGAATGACAGAGGTCATTTTAGGTCACACAAGTAATCAGAAATAGGATAGTAATGAGTAGAGTAAATGGAGAATTTAAATCCAGTTCTTTGATTTCAAGCACCATGGTTTTTTTCCCCATTGCATCATGGTTTCTCCATAGCTTCTGATGACTTGATAAAGGACACAAATCAGTTGTTGTCCAATTATATCTGACTCTTCATGACCTCATTTGGAGTTTTCTTGAAAGAGAAATAAGTAGTTTGCCATTTTGTTCTCCAGCTTATTTTACAGATGAGGAAACTGAGGCAAATAGGGTTAAGTGACATGCCTGGGGTCACACAGTTAGCAAGTATATGAGGCTCAATTTGAACTCAGGAAAATGAGTCTTCCTGACACCAGGGTTAGTGTTATATCTGCTGTACCACCTAACTGTCCACAAAAATCAGTAAGCAAGGGGAAAGGGCATCCAGTATCTACCAAGAATCCTAGTGGGTCTATCTAGGCTTCTCCTATCTAGGCTTCTCCTAGACACTGGGTCAGAAGTGCCATAATACCACTTAAACAGATAAAACTTTAAAAAAGCCAAGAAGCATGGGAGCTCTTAATATCAGTTGGAATGGATCATAGAGGCCATCTCGTCATTTGACAGATAAGGAAACTGAGGCAAAGAGAAGTGACTTTCCCAAGGCACACAGATAGTAAACAAAAGAGCTGGGATTTCACTCTAGATTCAATGATCTGTACCAAGAACCACTTGGAATAAGCTGCTAAGAAGCTCTATGTCTCTGCTTCTTTATCTATCAAATGGGGATAATACTTCCTGCTTCAGTTTGGGATGTTTGGGAAGAGAGCCCTTGGTAAACTTTAGACGGGAACTTTGAAAATGAACCTTGGATCTAAAATGATAAGGAACCTCAGAGACCATCTGGCTGAACCCTCTCATTTTACAGATGAAGCAACTGAGGCCAAAGGAGGGGAAGTGATGTAGCCAAGGCCACACAAACAAAGAAAGGGGCAGAACCAGAGAAAGAAGCCACATTTCCTACTCCTTCCCCTATTCCAGGCTCAAGACATTCTTTCCAAAAACAAGACCCTTCCTTGCGCTCCGATAACTCCTTATCTTCCTTCTTGCCCAGCTGGGCTGGACGACCATTAGTAACCAAGGAATGTTCACTCTGAACTAGTATGCATATCCTAAAGAAATCCTAGGAAAAGGTTTTTAAACCAATAAAGGGTATTCTTATAGATGGCTAGAAGAAGACAATGGGCCAGAAATGGATATAATTGTCCCCAAATATTTAAGGCTTTTCGCATCTAACTGCCTTTCATTGGGAGACATATCAGATTATACAGAGCCGCCTCTTTATTCATTTTTTAAAAAGGGATGGCAGCCTCGGTTCAATAGTGTTAGGGAGACAATCCTTTAAGCTGTGTCAAAATGCCAGTTATGCTCAGATGCCACCCAGATCTGAATAATTCAGAGAGAGATAAAACACAGGCAGAAAGAAAGACTCATCTTTTGACTAGTGCTGCTTTTGACACAGGCCTGAGTTCCCCACCGCCCCCAGAGCCACCCCCTTTCTCCTGACGCCTCTCCATCTCTCTATCAGTGGGGACAAGTGCCAATCAAACCTTCTGTTCTCCAGGCTGGGGGGTGGAGGAGCAGTGAGGGGAGTCTCGGGGAGGGAGGGGGGAAGAGACGCGAAGCATCCCCTGACAATCCCTGAAGGAAAGAAGACTTACTATCAGTGTGTGGTCTGGGCTGGGGGTGGGGGGACAAGTGTTTTCCTTTTTTGCTCCTAATCTCTGACCTACTGTTTACTCCTTTTTTATACACTTTAATCTCTCTGCTGCTCCAGAGGATTCCAGACAAATTGTGGGTCAGCAATGGATTAAACGGCTTTGTCCCCCAACGATTGCTACATTAGCTCAGACTTTAACATCTTCAGCAACAGCTGAATGTCAAATGGGCCACACCAAGCCTGTCTCCTTTAGTCCAAGTCCATGGGAGGAGTTCAGATAAAGCAAGGAAAATCAGCTGCTTGCATCTCATTCCGGAGCTGTCCAGACAGTTACGTTATTTTCAAATGCTTTTTGAACTGGAGAAGGATTTCCTCCACATTTTTCAAAGCTTGATTTCTCTCATTCCATCCATTTGTCATCTACGGATCTATTTATTCATTCATTCACCTGTTTATTTGCTTGTTTGTTGAATTGTTTATTTATTTAGTGTTGCCTTCCCAACCTCAGGCCATTTTGGAAATCTTGTGAATTAATTCAGGGGCAGCATTTTGTAGAGCATCAAGACCTGAGTTCATGTCCCGCCCTAGGCACTTATTTGTTATGTGACACTGAGAAAGTCACTGAACCTCATATGATGAAGAGAGGCCAACCAGGTGACTATTGGAATGGTTTGGGGCAGGAGGGAATGAAGGCATGAGCTAGTTTGGAGGCTATGTGAGTAGAGAGTAGAAGGCAGATGCGAGAAGTCAGGTCCTTAGACCAGGCTGGACCAATCAGGCAGATGAGTCTGGAAGAAGTGGAGGACTTGGTGATCTGAAATCTAGGACAGGTAGCAATAGCCAAGAACCCAGACTTCCCTTGGGCAAATTAGGAATTAACTAGGAATTTTAGGAATTAGGAAGCCCAGGCAGAGAGGATACACAGACGTCTGCCTCAGGGTCAGAACAATAATTACAGGATGATGAACCTGAGTTTCATAAGGGAACACAGACAATGTGAATCACCTACAGGAGAAACAGCAGCTATTGCAAGGCTGATCTTTAGATATGAGCTAATAAGAAGCTGCCTATTCCATCTAGAACTTGTGTATTTGTCACATCAGACCAGATTTCCTATTCCCCAGTTGAACTGCTAGATTTCATCATACAGATATCTGACCATCATACTTAATTTTCCACATTTTAAAAAGAAAGATATTTACAGAAACTTAGGCAGCTGGAATATCTAATTTAGAATCAGTAAGATCTGGGCTTGAATTCTGACTCAGATATTTTCTAGCTGAATAAAACTGGGCAAATAATTTCATTTCTGTTTGCCTCGGTTTTCTTCTCCTTAAAGAGTGATAATAATAGTATCTACCTTACAATGTCATAGTAACATTTAATGAGATGATATGTATAGATATATAGATAGATATAAATATATAGATATATAGTATTTTGCAGACCTTAAAGTGCTATAGCAACACCACCATCCATTAGTCACTATTATTATTGTTTAATATTGAATGATATGAAGGTAAGAAGGATAGCTTATACCCAGCATGACAGACCCAAGATCCCATATTCTTTTATAAATCTACAACAGTGGGCCAAATGGAACAAGATAAATACAATAGAGATGAACATAAAACACCACATTTAGGCTCAAAAAATCAGTTCACCAAATAGAGGAGAGGGTAGGTGTAGTAATTAATGGCAAGCTCAATTTGAGTGAACAATGTAATAATGTGTCTTCCCCCTCCCCACACCTCCCCCCAAAATTACTAATTTATAGACACAACAAAAACTTACTGCTGGTAAATTTTACTTGCCCTGACTTCGGGCAAGTCTGTATTATTGGAAGTCTATCAAGCAAAATAAGGAATGATCATCCTACTTTGCTCTACGCTGTTCAGACTATATCTAGAATTTTATATACAGCTCCAGATATCAAATTTAGAGTTCATGGAATGACCTCCAGGAATTGATGCAGAGTGAAAGGAGCAGAACCAGGAGAACATTGTACACAGAGACTGATACACTGTGGTACAATCCAATGTAATGGACTTCTGTACTAGCAGCAATGCAAGGATCCAGAAGGCTGAGGGACTTATGAGAAAGAAAACTAGCCACACTCAGAGGAAGAACTGTGGGAGGAGAAACACAGAAGAAAAACAACTGCTTGAACACTTGGGTAGATGGATATTTGATTGAGGATGTAGACGCTAAATGATAACTCTAGTCCAACTATCAATAATATGGAATTAGGTCTTGATCAATGATACATGTAAAACCCAGTGCGCGTTGGCTAAGTGGGGGGGTCTAAGGGAGTTTGGGGGAGGGAAAAATTTTTTTTTTTTTGTAACTATGGGAAAATATTCAAAATAAGAACTTTAAAAAATGTAATAAAAATTAAAAAAATATAAACAGAAAAAAATTAAATTTAAAAAATTAAAAAAAAATTTAGAGTTCACCTAAAGAAAAATAAATAAGATAGAGAGAAGAGTCAAGAAGATATCATAAGAGAAAACAAGGAACTAAGGTCTCCTGAAGAAGAGAAGTCTGAATTGTGCTAAGATATTTAGGGGATAGATTTATCCTCTGTTACCGCAGCAGGGTAGAATCCAACTGGAAAGCTTTTGAATATGCAACTGGAAATTGACTCTGGTCTAAGAACTAGCTAAAATATGTTTGGAAGGGCTCATTGTCAGAAGGTTAGCCACCTGGTACGGATTTTTTTTCCAGCAATAGCAACTCTTGAAAGTTATCTCTGAAGTATTAAGGAAGGTGCAATTTATATCTGTGAGGTTGTGTCCATATTGATCAAGTCCTGGATTCCTAAAGCAAGTTTGAAGCAAGCAACCTACAACATGCAATTGGGAAGATCTGGGATCAAATTTGGCCTCAGATGCTACTGTATGCCCTTGTGGGCAAGATGCCTAATCTCTGCCTGTCTCAGTTCTTCATCTATAAAATGGGAATAATAATAAATCTATTTTCCAGAGGTTGTTCTGAGAATCATGTAACAATATTTGTAAAAATAATAAAAATAAATACAATAAAATAAAATAAATACAATAAAAACATAATAAAATAAAAAAACAAAATTTGTGAAATAAAAAATTTGCATTGTAGATCTTATGGTGCTATATAAACGCTGACCATTATTCCCCAGACACACATCCTCTTGTCTCTGACATCACTGATTAATTTATCATTAATTAGTCATGAGAATATGATATGAAGTGAAACGATGTTACAGAACACAATTGCATATACAGTATTTACTTTGTTCATAAGAGTTTAGAGTTGAAAGGAACCTATGAACAAGACAAGACTAAGAAAACAAATTCCATCCTACAGGTACTATGGATTGATTTGTAGTTTGCCACAGCAGCCTTCTCACCCTGGAAGTTTACTCTGCCCCCTTCATTCCCTTTCTTTGATTGGTCGATTCCACCCAGGAACTAGGACAAGGCTTGTGATTTTTATTTTTATAAAAAACTCCCAAATGAGAAAACCTTCTCTCTATGAAGGTCAACACATTCTTGTCATCATGAAGTCTTAGAGCGTTAACTAGATCACTAAAAGGCTAAGTGACTTGCCCAGGGTCACGGAGCTAGTAGGAACATGACATAAAATTTGATAATTTTCCTGGCTTCAAGTTTGGGTCTCTATCCACTATGCAACATTGCTTATCAGATTAATTTATAGTGATAGTAATGGCTCGTGTTTATATATTCTGACTACTTTTTTTTTCTAATTTATTTTTCACAATAACCCTGTGAGGGAAGTACTGGTTTTATTTCCACATTACAGATATAAAAACTAAAAATCATAGAGATTTTGGGACTCGCCTAGAGTCATACAATTAGTAGTTGTCTACGGTAGGAGTCTTTGTCAAAAAAAACCGAAATGGAGTCACGAAGAGTTAGACATGACTGAAAATATTAAGAAACAACACACACACACACACACACACACACACACACACACACACACAAACTGCCTGTAAGTTTTACTTGCCCTGACTTTGGGTAAAACATTTAACCCTGTTTGCCTCAGTTTTCAAAATGAGCTAAAAAAGGAAATGGCAAACCATCCCAGTATCTTGGCCAAGAAAACCCAAAATGGTATCATGAAGAGTTAGACAATTGGAATTTCTAAACAACAAGGATAGGATTTGAACCCAAGATTCACTATGCTATATTGTCTCTTTATAAGATTAAAGGACTAAAAAGGACCTTTGAGACCATTTTGAGAATTACCTGACAGCTTGTATCTCATAAACTAGTTGTAGCACAAAATGCATCTCTCATAAAGACAGCTGACATTTTCCCTTTAATTGTTATGCAATCAAGATCCAGATGTTCCAATTTTGTTGTCCCAAAGCATCAGTAAATTCAGCAGCTCAGTTCAGACTCAGTAGAAAACATCATGACAAATTGGGTCTTATTTCTTGTTAACTGGACTTGACTAAGCAGTTTTTAGCAATGAACAAATCTTAATTGGCTAATGGTAAATAAATGCCAGCCAAATGGTAAGGACCTAGGAAGCTGCTATCTGTTAATAGAGAGATTACCATCATGCACCATGGTCTACTGAAGTGTTTTGGCACCTGAAAACCTGAATCCTATTCCACGTTCATGATTAGATAATGCTGACATTAAGAAAAAAATGATAATTATATAAATTAGTGTACAGATTTAGGGCAATGACATCCAAACTACCAAGATGCTACTTTATAGAATCAGAAAAAAATAATGACAAAATTTATTCAGAGAAATAAAAGATTAAGTTTAAGAGAAATAATTTTAAAGGAATTAAGTTATTCTTTTCATTATTAATTCATATTATAAAGCTATAATTATCAAACTATTTGATAATGTAATAATTTGATGATATAGAAAAGTAGAATAGACACATAGCCTAAAATTAGAAACAAATGGCTCCTTACAAGGATCATTTAGAGAAGAATGTACTTAATCCACAAGGACTAACTATTAGAAACACTGGAAAGTAGTTTAGTGGTAAATATGTTTGGAATATCTTAAACCCAATATTGTAACAAATGCAAATGGATAAGTTATCTTAACATATTTTATAAAGTAAAAAAGAGAAAGAGAGGAGAAAGCTTATCTTAACTCCTCAAGCAATCCATTTCTGGATAGCTATAGTTTGTTTGTTTTTTCCTGACATTGAGCCTAAACCTACTTCTCTGAAATTCCCAACCATTGTTCCTTCTTCTGGGACCTAACAGAACAATTTTAATTCCCCTTCCAAATGATATATGGCTTCAGATATTTGAAAACAGTTATCACTTCTCTTCTGAGTCTTCTCTTTTTCAAGACAAACATCTCCAATCCTTTGAATGATCCTTTCTTGGCACAGATTAAAGGATATTCACCATCTTAGTTGAATTCCTTTAGACCCTCTTTAGTTTATCAATCTCCTTCTTAAACTGTGGCACTGAGAACTGAACACAATACTTCATATGTTGCCTGACGAGAACAGATTATAGAAAACCCCGACCTCCTTAGTCCTGGAAGCTCTGCTTTTCACTGCAGTCTTAGGGAGGATTGCTTTTTTTTTTTTTTTTTTTTTTTTTGTCTATCACATATTGAGTTTGTGATCCACTAAACTCTCCCAGATTGTTTTCAGACAAATTACTACCTAACAATGCCCCGCTCCATTCTCTACTTAGGAAAGTGATTTCAAATCTCAAGTGTAAGACTTTACATTTATCAATACTGAATTGCATCTGTTTAAATTCATTCAGTCACTCAATCCTGTCGTTATCTTTTGGGGGCATGACTTTGTCATCCAGTGTTGGCTCTCACTCTCAACTTCCTGCTGTCTGTAGACGTGGTGACCAATCCAGCTATGTATTTATTCAAGTCATTTATGAAAATGTTAAACAGCATGGGACAAAAAAAAAATGCCTAGAATGGTCCCTGGTAGCCTGCTGCCATATTGACGTAGAACAATTAATCAGTCAATAAACATTTAGGAAGTGCCTACTTTGTGCTAGGTATTATGCTATTCTCTTTCAATCCAGCCAGTAAGCCTCTTCTAACCCCATCTAATTCTGTTGTCATCTAGTCCACATCTCTCCATCTTCTCCACATGAACAGGATGAGATACTCTATTAAATATTTGACTAAAAATCAAGGTAAATTTTGTCTATAGCATTTCCCTCATTTACTATTTTAGTAACCCTATGAATAAAGTAGTAAGTTAGATTGACATACATTGACATGAATTGCTCTTGATGAAACCTTGCTAATTAAAAAAAAATTGCTATTTCCCTCGTGGCACATATATTGACTATCTTTTTAAATTATCCATTCTAGACTCCTATGGCAAAAGGCAAAAAAAGACAATCTTGATAATATCGAATGAAAAGCTTTTGCATGGACAAAATCAATGCAGTCAGAATAAAAAGTAAAGTAATAGATTCTGGAGGTGGATAGAGTACTTGGCCTGAAGTCAGGAAGGCTCATCTTCCTGAGTTCCAATCGGTTCTCAGACACTTACTAGCTGTGTGACCCTGGACAAGTCACTTAACTCAATTGGTCTCAGTTTTCTCATCTGTAAAATGATCTGAAGAAGGAAACAGCAAACAACTACATCATTTTTGCCAAGTGTTCCAGGTATGCCAATATATGCGGTCATGAAGACTTAGACATGACTGAAACAACTGAAAAACAACAAAATAGATTAGGGAGTGTCTTCTAGAATCTCTGAAAAAAGTCTGACATGTAAAATCTATAGGGAATTTAACAAAAAATC
The DNA here is from genome assembly GCF_016433145.1 of Gracilinanus agilis. NCBI lineage: Eukaryota > Metazoa > Chordata > Mammalia > Didelphimorphia > Didelphidae > Gracilinanus > Gracilinanus agilis. Next base: position 226,850,449 of record NC_058134.1, on the reverse strand, counting down.
ATTTTAAACAATCTGTTCTTTAATTGTTCATGCATAATTTTACAATGAAGAAATATAAAGTCTTAGCTACCATATGAAAAATGTTCTAAATCACTAATATTAAGAGAATTTAAATAATTATTTACATCCAGAAATTGTCAAAGGTGACAAAAGATGGAAATAATCAATATTGAATAGGTTTTAGAGAGATCATTAATTTGTTTATTCTGAAAAACAACTAGTAATTATGTAAAAATGTTAGTAAATCAATCATGTCATTTATTAATCCCAATATTTGTCATTGAAGGAGGTGGATGAAAAAGAAAAGTCTAATATATACAAAAATACACACAGAAGAACCATACATACTATAAAATATCTGGAAACTAATCATGTCTCCAACAATTAAGGAATGGCTAACTAAAGGATAGCATATGAAAATAATGGGAATTTATCTCTCCATTAGAAACAATAACTATAAGGAATTCAGAAAACACTGAGAGATTCAGAGGAATTAATGCAGAGATAAGAAACCAGAAACAAAAGAACAATATGCATAATTACTAAGATTGCATAATTGAAAACCAACAAATTAAAGCCCAATGGGATAGTGAGTGTGGATCTCAGGTATCTGAGGTTAAAATACGAAATCTGATTTTCTATCAGCAAATGGTAAGCCATAAATAGGTACACAGTTGAAAAATGGAGGGGTATTTTAATCTAGAAATAGCATCTTAGTTTTATTATGAAAATAATTTTTACCTCGAAGATCTACTTAAAGGGCTTCAGGCGGGCCCAGGGATCTTTGAACTTAACTTTAAGAACCACTGCTCTAAAACATCCCAATTACTAGAAGAAAATGTCTCCAAGAGAATCCAAACTCATCTCCACACCACAATGAGGTATTATCAGATGGTTCCATATATTTAGGGGAAGGCAGTGCTGTGTAGAAGGCAGAATTCCAGCTTTGGGACCAAAGAATATGAGCATTCCAGCTCTGTTCATTCATTTGTAAAATTAAAGTGTTGGATTCCTAAGATTCCTCCTATAAATTCTATACAGAAAAAAGGAAAAGCTATTTTATCAGTTAGTTTCTACTTGGGAAGTGTTCCCTCATACCAATGCTGCAAAAAAGATTTCTTCCAAACATGCTAATACTGCCCTACTGGACAGTCATAGGATCATAGATTTAGCTCTGAAAGGAGCATTAGTGGTCCTTGAGTTCAATCCTTTTGTTTTACATATGAAGGAAACTGAGGCTCAAGAAAGAGGAAGTGACTTATCCAAGATAACAAGTAGTCAAGCTAAGTTTGAATAAATATCTTCTGGATTCCCGATCTACCACTTCTCCTCTTGCCTTCACTATTTAGTCAATAAATTCATTTTCATCTGAATCTTTCTCATTGATTCTCTTCTTTACCCTAAGTGGGCATCTCATGAGAATATTAATAATAGACAAAACCCAGCTGTGACTATAATTTTTGAGACAGGATGCCTATTGCAATTTGCTAAAGAGATGTTTCCAGAGGATCCTATTGTAGATAAAGCTTTTTGTAAAAATTCTGAATCTAAAAACCAAATGTGGATAATATTTAATACATGTTTAGTCTTATATTCAAATGAGTGTTTTATCTTTTGGGGCTTTATTCTGATAAACCATCAACTTTCTGAGATAATATCTAGCCTTGAAAAATTCCTTAAGTTTTGATATTGGGTGGTAAACATAGTTGAAAAACTCAAGTACGACAAATGAGAAACAGAGGCAGTGTGGGATAGTGGATAACAGAATTGGCTTCATCATCAGGAAAATGAGGGTTCAAATTCCACCTCTAACTCCGACTGGCAGTATGAACCTCGACTTAACCTGTCACTGTTGTAGGCAATTTCCTACAACCACCAATTGCAAAATAATTATGGATCATCAGAATTTTCCTCATCAGAAATTTCTTATATCAATGAAATCAAAGGTCTAGATTTTTAAGAGTAATCGATCCAGTATTTTTTTTCCTGAATATTACCATAATGTCTGTTCAGGCGAGGAAATGAGAAATTTCCTGGCTAGGTCCTCCCAGGTGAGTGAATTCTTTCAGGTCATTCTGAAACCATTTAAGAATGATGGAGCCAGAATATTTTGAAAATGCAAATAGCATAAAAGATCAATGCAGTTCCAAAGGTGCCCATCTTAAGCCTGGGGGAACTGCTTACTTATCCAGTGGGATCTGGCCTGATATTTTCATCACCTGAGTCCATTTTCCTTAATAGTGACTGAAATTCAGAGCAGCTCTCGGACAGCATTGGCGATTATCTCAGTTCGTTGAACTGAAAACCGGATTATTCTCTCAATTAAAACAGCAGTAGTCGACTACTTCTCAGCAAGAGATGCAGGGCAGCAATAGGGTCCTGAATAACCAAGATTTCATTTCTTTCTCAGAATATTTTATACGATTCAGTAATCAGTAAAATTGGTCTATTGACAATGGGCCTCCTCTATCATTAGTGAGAATTAGCAAAGTTCTATGGCCTGAGCAAAACAAAAAGACCTAAATAATTCTGGGAATGAACTTGCTTTTGTGGTGTCTCTGCCTTTCTCTTTCTTACTCTTACTCTTTTTTTTTTTAGGTTTTTTTTTCTCTTCTATGCCCTTCCATTATTCCTTCCATTTTCCTTTCCTTCCCTGTTGTTTCTTTTTCTCTCTCTTTTCTTTCTCCCTTCCCTTTCCTTATCTTTTCTTTCCTTGTTTCTTTTTCTAATTTTCCCTTTCTTTCCTTTCTCCCTCCTTCCTTCCCTTCCCTCTTTTTCTTTCATTATTTTCTATTTTTTCCTTTCCTTCTTCCTTTCTCCCTACCTCTCTTCCTCCTTTTTGTCCTCTTTTAATATTTCTTTTTTCTTCTTACATCCTTCCTTCCTTTCTCTCTCCCTTTTTCTTCTCTCTTATTATGCATTTCTTTATTTCTGTCTTTACTTCTTCCTCCCTTTCCCCCTCCCCTTTCTTCTTACCTTTTCTTCCTTTCTCCCTACTTTCTTTCCTACTCCCCCTTCCTTTTTCTTTCTCTCTTTCTCTTTATCTCTCTTTCTGTCCTATTTTTATTTTTCCTGTTCTTCCTTCTTTTCTCTTTTTCTTTATTTTTTCTTTTTCCATTTTGTCCTGCTCCTTTTTTTCCTTTTTCCATCTTCCCATCCAGTCTATAATGCATTTGCTGATGTCCTTAATGACTAGAACGACAGCATGGTTGCTATGGATCATAATCTCCTTTTTTAGTGAACATTATTTTTATAATGACATGGAAAATCCAGGAATCCTAAGTTAGGAGTCTATTTCTGCCACTGATTAGCTCTCTGTATGAATTGAGTAAGTCACAATCTTTCTGAGCCTCAGAGTCTTCATATGTAGAATAAAGAGGTTGCATGAGAAGATCCATAAGGTTATTCTAACTATTAACATGTGATGGTGTGTGGGCTCTTTTTTTAAAAGTCAGGTGAATTGTTTCTCTTTCAAATTTAGTCAAGTTAACAAGCATTTATTAAGCATCTACTGTGTAGCAATCATTATGCTAAGTTTTGTGGCTAGAAAGATAGACAAAAAAACAATTCTTCTCCTCAAGGAACTCACAGCCTAGTAAGGGAGTTATTATCATTGAGGTTTAATCATTTCAGTCATGTCCAAATCTTCATGACCCCATTTGGGATTTTCTTGGCAAAGATACCAGTTATTTGCCATTTCCTTATACAGTTTATTTTACAGATGAGGAAATTGAGTCCAACAGGGGTAAGTGATTTGCCCAGGGTCACACAGTTAGTGTCTGAGGCCAAATTTGAATTCAAGTAGATGAATCTCTCTGACTCCAAGTCCAGCACTTGCCACCTACTTGCCCGATAGGGAAGACAATATGCAAGCAAAACGTGTACAGGATAATTCAGCAGATTATCCAACCTCACTATTGGCATATGCTGCTTTGAAGGACTGATATGACAAGCATATTACCTAGAGGTAGCTATTTGGCACAGTGAGTAGAATATAATATCTGGAGTCAGGAAGATCTGAGTTCAAATCCAACCTCAGACACTTTATGATCCTGGACAAGTCATTTAACCCCTCTTTGTCTCAGTTTTCTCAGTTGTAAAAGAGGAATAATAATACCACCTACCTCTCAGAGTTATGAGGATCTAATGAGATAATACAGTCATTGTAAAGTGCTCAGTATAGGACCTAGTACAAAGTAAGCATTATATTAATTTTAACTGTTATTATTATGAATACCAATGGGCTCATATTGTAAAGTTAGATATTTTAATTTTATTTTACAAAGGATTGCTTGATAGGGAAAGAAGGAAGGACGTATTTGGAAGTGACATAAAAATAAAAGAGATCGATAAAAGATTTTAAAATGCGAATTATTATTCACTGATTCATGAATGAGAACTTGTTATACATTATTTGAAATAAATTGTCAAGTAGAAGAGGGATCATACTTGTACTGATTCGCCCTTGAGGTCAGAACTAGGACCAATGGGTAGAAATGGCAGAAACCAAATTGGGTTGGATATCATGAAAAACTTCCTAATAATTAGAGCTGTCCAAAAATGGAGTGGGTTGCTTCAGGAAGTAGCAAATTCCTACTGCTAGAGATCTTTAAGCAGAAAGTGCCAACTTTTCAAGCAAATTACTGTAGAGATTTGTTTTCCCTCGTGTTTTAGATTAGATGGTAACTAAGGTCTCAATCAACATCAAAATTCAGCAGTTTTGATTCAATAAAGATTCAGTTTCTGTGTATGTGTGTGCGTGCGTGCATGTGTGCGTGTGTGCATGATATTCCATTTTTGATCATATAGGAGATAGAAAGGATAGCTCCTCCTCTGAAAGGCAGTGCAGTACCATGGAGAGAGCATTGACTATAATGGGAGAGGAAATGGTTTCAAACCCCTCTTCTTTCTATTTATCAGTTTTCTCTCCTGTCTGGAACTTCAGCTTGTTCATCTGGAAAATAAGAGGTTGCATTAGTTGATCTGCAAGTATCTTTCCTAATTAAGAGATAACTCTAAATGTGATTTATGCAGTCTTTGAGGGGGAGAGCAAAGGGAGAAAATTGTTGCAGTTTCCCTACTCTCTCAGCATCTCCCTCTCAACTGACAGCCATGAGATAGATGCCCCTCCATTTCTTTGGGCTTTTTCTGAGTGGATTAGATGCTGCACTAATGGAGATTAGTCCCTCTTGTGCAAAAGGCAAACATATAGTAAGGTAAATACGAATGAGCAGATCAGGTAGCTGGATGCTGAGCCTGCACCTGTCATTTAGAACAACTTTCCACAGGTGATTGGAAAAGGAAAAAGTCTGGCAAATCCCTCTATTTATAGTCCCAATCTAGTATAGAAAGAGCACTGGACCAGAAACTGAGTTGGGTTCTGAGACCAGCTCTGCCCTTAGCTGCTTTGCCTTAATAAAATAACGTAATCTTGCTAGATCTTGTAAAATGAGAGGGTTTAGTCAAATGATTCCTAAGACCTTCTCCCATACTAAAATTGCATGTTTCTAAGATATATAAAAAACTAGAAAGTGTCTATTTGTATTCAATCTTATTTTAAGAGTGTTCAATGGTCATGAATGCAATAAAAAGAATACTGGCTCTTTGTATCTCATTTTGTATCAGCCTCACGATCCTTATGATCTTGGGTAACTTTACTTAACCTCCCCCATCCTCAATTTTCCCTCTGGGATTTCTTCTCTAAATGTAGGAACCTATGATCCTGTACCTTCACCTCTCTGCACCTCAGTTACCTAATCTGTAAATTAAAAGGTTCAAGATAGAAGGTCTCTAAAGTCCCTTCTTGTCCTAGGTTTCCGTGAAAGTATTCTTCCATCTCCCCAATTTGGATGACCAAATACCTCCAGATTGGCTAGCAACACATTAATTGAACTCTTTGCTGAATCCTAAAGAATTCAGAAAGCCACCCCCATCCCCAAGGAATAAATACACCAAAGAAAAAGCAGTTAAGTTAAGGGGAAACATTTTTACATGAGCCTTTCAAGGTCTCTTTCTTTCCCTGCTTCCTTAGTGATGCTCACAGAGATCAATGCACCTCCCCATATTAGGACATGAATTGTGCTGGCTGGAAGCTAACTCTCCACACTGAGCCAAACAAAGGGACCACTTGTTCTCGATCAGCCCTTGAGTTGTTGGGTTGTTTTTTTTCAAACACCATACAGGAGCCTAGCTCTGAGGGCCACCTGCTCTGAGGGGGAATAGGTAAGATCACTCAAGATGTCATTAGCACTGAGCCTACATTCATTTTCCTCTGTGCTTTCATATTAAATAGTCCCCCATTTTTCTTTTTTCTCTTTTATTTTTCAAAATTTCTGAAATCCTGGAGCTATAACTAAACTCTGTAGATTTTTTTCCCCATGGAATGCAGTAGCACTATAGGCTTGCTTTTATGGGCTACTTTATAATTGTTGATAATTACCAATTTAGTAGGATGGTATTGTGCCTAGAGAGCCAGCCTCCAAGCCAGAAAAACCTGAGTTCAAGTCTTGCCTCTAACATATGTTGGCTCTATCAGTTCTTAGTGCTATGGGGAAGCTAGGAGGCATAGCAAATAGGGTGTTAGGGCTTAGAGTCAGAATTATTCCTCTTCCTGGGTTCAAATCTAGCCTCAGATACTTATTAGCTGTGGGGCCCTTAACCAATCATTTAGCCCTGTTCATCTCATTTTCTCATCTTTAAAATGAGCTAGAGAAAGAAATGGCAAAGTCTTCCGGAATCTTTATCAAGTAAACCTCAAATGGGATCACAAAGAAGACATAACAACAATAACAATGCTCTAGGAAACTCTCTAAGACAGATTCTTAATGTGGGTGTGTGGGGGAGTTGTGATGGACCCATTTGGCAGTGTGGTCAAGACTAGAGATCCTTACAGTGGTTCCCAAACTTTTTTGGCCTACCGCCCCCTTTCCAAAAAAAATATTACTTAGGCCCCTGGAAATTCTTTTTTTTTTCCAATTTTAATAGCAATTAATAGGAAATATAAATGCACCTGTAGCCATCACTGCTTCCCTGGATCACTGCAGCACCCACCAGGGGGCGGTGGTGCCCATTTTGGGAACCACTACTTTATAAGAATGACATTTTGGGGGAGCAACTAGGTGGCTTAGTGGATAGAGAGCCAGGCCCAGAGACAGGAGGTCCTGGGTTTAAATCTGGCCTCAGACACATCTTAGCTGTGTGACCCTGGGAAAGTCACTAGATCCCCATGGTCTAGCCCTTACCACTTTTCTGCCTTGAAACCAATATACAGTATTGATTCTAAGCCAGAAGGTGAGGATTTTTAAAAAAGAATACATTTTGTTTTTAATTCATAATTGAAGGAAATGCTATATTTCAGCTACAAGTTAGGGAAAATAAAGATACATTATTTTCCCATCCAAATTCACAGACCTTCTGAAATGAGATTTGTGGACCTTAGGTTAAAAACTCTTTTACTAAGATTATAACCTACAGAAAAGGTGCTAAGCTGTAATGGCAGAGGCAGCTTCCTCATTTGGGCTCTTCTCTATGTTAATGTAATCACAAACGTGTGCTGCAGTCAGTTCTCACTGGTTTTCCAGAGCCCATTGTTAAATTTTCAGTGTTAGTATTTATACCTAAGAAATTCACTACATATCAGAATTTGATTTATTCTTTGTTGATGGTCAAGACTTAAGAGATTATTAATAATACAGATTGAACTGAAAAGCATACATGCATCTCTCCCTCCCAGCCATGCCCAGCCGAGTTGTTAACATTTACCAACACACCGCTTTATCATTATATTAATATTACTTAAGCTCAGCAGAAATAAAGCTCAAAGAATGAAGTTATCCCAGGCTGGAGGTTTGAGCACTGTAGAAGGAAAGTGTTAAACATAGAATCCTCTCCTGAATAGAGCCTAGATTAATACAGATTAAAATGTAATTGTAAAGTATTTAACAAAATAAAGAAAAATATAATAGAGCATAGATAATGTTAATATATAGTTTTCTAAGTCAAAACACAACCTACAGGGATCCTTTTTGTATGGTTTTGTGCCCTATTACTATTTGAGTTTGACATTGCTGATCCAGATGACTATGATGATGATTAAGGCTACTACCACTACCACTACCATCACCATCACTACCACAACAACAATGACTACTATTACTGATGATGACGACAACGACGACGATGATGATGATGATGATGATGGTGACAATGATGACAACTGGCATTTATACAGCAGTTCAAGTTTTCAAAGTGCTTTATATTTATGATATCATTTGAGCCACACAACACCCCTAAAATTAGTCCTAATCTATCCAGGGTCATTAAATTTGAGATCCTGGACAAGTCACCTCATTTTTGTGTTCTAAAACAACCCTTTAAATCTAAAAAGTTACAAACAATGGGCCAACTTTCACTGAAAGGAATTTCCAGCCTGGGAGTTCCCTGTGCTAATGAAATCACAGGTCTTGTCCCTATCCCAATGCTAACATTTATTTAGATTCTGCATGGTGTAGTTGATAGCTTGACTGAGACTCAGGAAGACCTGGGTCCAAATTGTATATCTGAAATGTCTTGGCTCTTTGACCCTGGATATTTTATTTCTCCAGCTCTCAGTGGGAAGCATTCTGGAGCAGACATTGAACTTGGAGTCCCGAGACCTGAGTTGGAATCCCTGCTTTGTCTTTTATCTATGCAACCTTTGGACAGTCATTTCCTTTCTCTACACCTCACTTTTCTCTTCTATAAAATGATGTGGTTAACCCCAGTGCAACTATCAATAATATGGAAATAAGTCTTGATCAATGATACATGTAAAAACCAGTGGAAATGCTTGTTGGCAATGGGGTGGGTGGAGAAGTGGAGAGGAGAATAAGAACATGAATCATGTAACCATAGAAAATTTTTCTAAAAAATAAAATTAAAAATAAATAAATAAAATGATGGGGTTAGACCAAATGATCTTGTAGATCTCTTCCAGTTTTAGATATACAATTCTAAGAAGTTAACGAGGATTTGCTAACTGGTATTGAGTTTCCACTTTCACTAGAAAATTGCCTTTCTACTTATCAAACTAAACTATCTATATCTGGCCCAAACTCTCAGGGAGAAAACCCTATTCAAAAGTTGCCCCTTTCTATCTGCAAACATTATACATACCCAATCTCATTCATCCATACTGGTCATCTTGCTATTCCTCACACACTGATGCTCTGACTCTTATCTCCCTTTGTAACAGCTGTGCCCCATGCCTGGAATGCTCCCCTATTCACCTCTGACTTTTAGAATCCCCGGGTTCCAATAAAACTCTGTCCAAGTGCCCACTTCTGAGCTTTTCTGAGTCTCCTACTACTATTCCTAGTGGCTAGTACCTTCCCCTCTAAGCCTTATTGTTTTTGTAGTTTTTGCTGTTGTTGTTCAGCCATATCTAATTCTTCCTGAACTCCTTTGGGGTTTTCTTGGTAAAGACACTGGAGTGATTTGCCAATTCCTTCTCCAGCTCACTTGACAGATGAGGAAACTGATGCAAACAAGGTGAAATGACTTGCCCAGGGTCACCTAGCTAGTAAATGTCTGAGGCCAGATTTGAAATCAGGAAGGTGAGTCTTCCTGACTCTAAGCCCTGCACTCTATCCATTGTACCACCTAGCTGACCAAAGAGCACTAAGAGGCGATATATCCTACATATGTCAGAGGACTTGAACTCAGGTCTTCTGGCTCAGAGGCTGGCTATGGGAGAATGCCTAAGAAATGCCTAAGAAAGCCCCTCACCATCACCACAAGGAAGCAGTGTTGATTTCTTGATTTAGAAGAGCCAGGCTAAAAACTACCCACACTGTCACCATCTATGTGACTTTGGGCACTTGATATCCCTAACCATCAGTTTCCTCACCTAGAAAAGGAAAGACTTGGTCTAGATGGCCACAGAGAATGCCTCCAACTGTAAATCAGTGATCTCTGTAGCAGATATATGAAAGGGCACAGCAGACGATGGGTGGCCAAGGATAGTTGCAATCTATAAAATCGAGTGTCTGCATCAATGAGAACCCAGATGTAGGAGGTAATGGATTTATCCTAAGGTAAGACCAGCTTTAAAAATCAGTCTGATTTGACAGTTTCCAATTTGTTTCTTAGTTAATGCATTTTTTAAAAGGGGGAAAAATCCCTCCCTCCCCCAAATACTTTACAAAGCCAAACAGCAACAGAAGAGACAAAATAGCATTAACTCCTGAGAGGTAATTTTACCTACCTTACCATCTGTGATCAAATGAGCACCAGGTGTACACCAACAAACTACGTGTCACAAAAGCATTGGGGGAGGTGAATATAGAATAATTGAGTTAGCTGAAGACGTTAAACATACTTTAAGAAAAGAAACCTATGCATTTCAATAACTACTTGGAGAAATTTCAGAGAATCTCAGAATATTGGAGCTGGAAAAAGCCTTATAGGTCTTGTCCCAAACCCTCATGTTACAATGGAGAAAATCATAGCTATAATTTCATTGGGGTAAATTGGGCTTTACGTCAAAGTGCCAACATCCAGGGTGGCATGATTTCTTGTTGCAATGACCACCATCTCATCACTTCATCTCTTCCATTCTGTGCCCCTCTTATGCCTTTTCCCCTCCTCCACATTCATTAGATTATTTTTGTCACAGATAGGGGAAATCCCATTATGTCTGGAGGAAATTGAAGGTGAGAGACTAAACCATTTGCCCAAAGTCATGCATTCAGTTAGTGACAGAGCCTGAACCCAAGTCATTTTATTCCCCATCCAGTACTGCCATGTGAAATTATTAACTAATGCTTTTTCCACTACCCCACAAAGTCTATCTGGCTATCTGGATCTAAATCCAGTGTGCTTGGATCCAAGAAGACCTACTTTTGAATCCCATCTCAGTTATATTGTGCCTCTGTGATCCTGAGTAACTTAGTCTTTGTTTTGTCATCTGTAAAATGGGAATAATCAAAGCACCTATTTCGAAGGGTTATTGAAATATAATTTCTATAAAGTAGTTTGCAGACCTTAAATTGCTATCTTAATTTATTGTTATTTATTCCCAAAATAATCAATATTAGAGGTGGTGTCTCCTTTTTAAAAAAAATAGATTAAGGGTATTTAATCTTGATTTCCCCTTCTTTATTGAATGATTGAATTTAAAAATATTCTATTTAAGAATATGTTCCCAGTCTATGGTCAGATCACCCTGAACATGCTCCATTTCCTCTGATCTCAGAAACTAAGCAAGGTTGAGCCTGAATAGTACTTAGATGGTTTAGACCACCTGGGAATACCAGGTGCTGTAAGCTTAAAATTTGATCAGCATGAGCATTCCTCTCACTCTTGCTAAAGAATAGACACCCCGGCACACCATGTTATTCCGAGTAGTTCTCATATATGTCTATCCATAAAATTTCCATATAGAAATTACTTTTTTAAATCTCTGCACACCAAGTCCCTTGGCAAGTGTTGAGCACATTGAACATGACAATCCATGAGTGGAGGCCTTCTGCTAGTTCTTTTCATATCTTGACTGCTCCAATGCATGGCTTGGGCTGCCCATATGTTGTTCAGATAAAGATCTGGTGAGATTACTTCCTCACTCAGAGACACTGTGATTGGTGTAGTCATCTCTTCTGACTCCAAATCCAGTGGTTCCCCTCACTCTGAATAGTAAGCCCTATTGAACTGGAAGGACAGTAGGAAAGTGACTTAGTGATGGCAGGCTCACCACCAGGTTGGCAACAGGCTGATGATGATTGTTTTCATCCAAAGCAATTTTCAGAGACATGTCTACCAATTCCATAGAGGATTCAGGATGGATATTGGTGGAAGTGATAGATACTTGATACTTGACCGTGAAGTTGGAGAGCATGTCATTTGTTCTAATACACTAAAAATGTGCACAAGGAAACAGTAGGGAGATATGCCATTTTAACATCTAAAATAAATGTTATTCTACACCACATTTAAAAATTAGCAGTTTATTCTTCAAATAAGTGAAGAGGAAGAAATAATACAATCTTGACTACATGTGTGTATGTATCATATACACATACATTTAAAATACAAGCATATGTACATATATGTATATATACATAGATATATACATATGTGTGCCTGTGTGCGTGTGTGTGTGTGTATATCCCTAAATCAAACCATTTACTCTTTCTTTTCTTAGTCACTGAAATAATTTCAATTGCATTTTTGGATGAGAAGGGAGATTAATCAGTTTTGTTCTTTGTCCCACAATTTGCCTTGAAGAAGTCTGCTTAAAAGACCTATTAATATTACAATTATATACACTAATGATTTATCATGCCCTTCTGATAAGTGGGAAATGTTTCTTTTTGTTCACACAAATCTTCCCACAATAAGCTTAACAATGTGCTAATGATTTTTCTGAGACATTATTATTCTGATCTATGAAAATACTTGGGACTGTCTCTGCTATTTATAGATAT
>NC_058134.1:226784783-226828310 GCF_016433145.1 Gracilinanus agilis | reverse complement strand
CATCCCCCAATCTCTCCCCCCCCCCATAGCCGATGCACATTTCCCCTGGTTTTAATATGTGTCATCGATCAAGACCTATTTCCAAATTGTTGATAGTTACATTGGTGTGGTAGTTTCAAGTCTACATCCCCAATCATGTCCACCTCAACCCATGTGTTCAAGCAGTTGCTTTTCTTCTGTGTTTCCTCTCCTGTAGTTCTTCCTCTGAACATGGGTAGCATTCTTTTCCATAAGTCCCTCAGAATTGTTATGAATCATTGCATTGCTGCTAGTACAGAAGTCCATTACATTCTATTTTACCACAGTGAATTGGTCTCTGTGTACAATGTTCTTCTGGCTCTGATCCTTTCGCTCTGCATCAGTTCCTGGAGGTCTTTCCAGTTCACATGGAATTCCTCCAGTTTATTATTCCTTTTAGTACAATAATATTCCATCACCAGCATATACCACAGTTTGTTCAGCCATTCCCCAATTGAAGGGCAGACCCTCATTTTCCAGTTTTTTGCCATCACAAAAAGCGCAACTATAAATATTCTCATACAAGTCTGTTTATCTATGATCTCTTTGGGGTACAAACCCAACAGTGGTATGGCTGGATCAAAGGGCAGGCACTCTTTTATAGCCCTTTTAGCGTAGTTCCAAATTGCCATCCAGAATGGCTACATCAGTTCACAACTCCACCAGCAATGCATTAATGTCCCAGTTTTGCCACATCCCCTCCATTCATTACTCTCCCCTACTATCATTCTAGCCAATCTGCTAGGTGTGAGGTGATACCTCAGAGTTGTTTTGATTTGCCTTTCTCTAATTATTAGAGATTTAGAGCACTTTCTCATGTGCTTATTGATAGTTTGATTTCTTTATGTGAAAATTGCCTATTCATGTCCCTTGCCCATTTATCGATTGGGGAATGGCTTGATTTTTTATACAATTGATTTAACTCCTTGTATATTTGAGTAATTAGACCCCTGTCAGAGTTTTTTCTTATAAAGATTTTTTCCCAATTTGTCGTTTCCCTTCTGATTTTGGTTGCATTGTTTTTGCTTGTACAAAAGCTTTTTAATTTAGTATAATCAATCATCCCATTCACATTCAGAGTCGTAATTATCAGTTGTGTGTTCCCTAACATTTTGGTATCCTCTCTTAGTTCTACCCCTTCTTCTTAGGCTATTTCCTTTCAAACCAGTGATTTGTTTTAAACTAGTAACCCTTGTCCCCTCCCTTGATTTACTATCCTTTATACCTTGTTATTCCCCTCTTTTTTATTTTTAAGGCCTAATGAATTCTTTCTCCCTTCTCCTCCTCTTCCTTTTTTGACCTCCCCACTCCCCTGTTCCCCTTGGTTTATCCCTTCTGACTTTCTCAGTAGGGTTAGATAGAGTTCTATATCTCAATGGATATAGCTACTCTTCCCTCTCAGGGTTAATTCCACTGAGAGAAAGGTTTAAATATTACCTCTTAATGCTCTCTTCTTCATAATAGTATTCTTTCCCTCCCCTTCCCATGCCCTCTTTGTGTGTAATAGAATATCCTATTTTTCTTATTCATTCAAGTTTCTCTTAGTGTCCTCTACTATTCACCCCCTTCTTTCCTACCCACCCCCTTATCATCTTAGACCATTTAGTACTCCAACCTCTCTCTGTGAATAATTCTTCTAATTACTATAATAGTGGATACTATAATAGTGAATAGAGTTCACTACAGAGAATTACACATAACATTTCTCCATATAGGAATACAAATAATTAGATCTTATTGAAGCCCTTAAATAAGCAAATTTAAAAATAAGAGTTTTCTTTCTTTCCCCTCTGTTTCTTATTTACCTTTTCATGTTTCTCTTGGTTTTTGTGGTTGGATATCAAACTTTCCATTTGGTCCTGGTCTTTTCTGTGCAAATACTTGGAAATCTTCTATCTTGTTGAATGCCCATACTTTCCCCTGGAAGTATATAGTCAGTTTTGATGGGTAGGTGATCCTTGATTATAGACCCAGTTCTCTTGCCTTTCTGAATATCATGTCCCAAGCCTTGTGGTCTTGTCGTGTGGAGGCTGCCAGATCCTGTGTGATCCTGACTGGTGCTCTTTGATATCTTAATTGTCTCTTTCTGGCTTCTTGTAAAATTTTTTCTTTTACTTGGAAGCTCTTGAATTTGGCTATTATATTCCTGGGGGGGTTGTCTTTTCTGGGTCTAGTGTAGAGGGTGATCTATGGATCCTTTCAATGTCTATATTACCCTCTTGTTGTAGAACTTCAGGGCAACTTTGCTGAATAATTCCCTTTAGTATGGAGTCCAAATTTCTATTAATTTCTGCTTTTTCAGGAAGACCAATGATACTCAAATTATCTCTTCTAGACCTGTTTTCTTGATCTGTCAGTTTCTCAGTGAGATATTTCATGTTTCCTTCTATTTTGTCAGTCTTTTGACTTTGCTTTATTTGTTCTCATTGTCTTGAGAGATCATTAGCTTCTACTTACCCAATTCTTGTCTTTAGAGACTGGTTTTCTGCTATATTCTTTTAATTTTCCTTTTCAATTCGGTCTATCCTGTTTTCCAGCTGTTTGATTTTGGTCTCCAATTTGCTTATTAATTCTTTTGATTTGGGGGCATCTTTTTCTATTTGCCCAATTCTAGCCTTTAGAGACTGGTTTTTGGCTATAATCTTTTGTTTTCCTTTTGAATCTGCTCTGTTTGGTTCTGCAAGTCTTCCAGCTAGTCATTTCTGGTCTTCAATTTGCTTATCAATTCATTTGATTTCTGAGCCTCACTTTCTAATTGCAAAATTCTGCCTTTTAAACTGTTATTTTCTTGCCAGTTCTCTACCATCTTTCTAATGATCTCAGATTTGAACTCTTCAATAGCTTGTGATCAGTTTTCATTTTTTTTGGGAATGTTTGGCTATGATTCCTTGTTTGTTCTTCTCTGCTGTTTGCTCTGTTGTCTGGATTTTTTCTTTGTGAAAGTTGTCGAGTGTTAAAGATTTCTTCTTGATCTTTCTCTTCTGGGGTTCTTGTCTCTGGCTTGCCATTGTTAGCCCAGCACCCCCTCAGCTTTATCCTTACGCCCAGGGTCTGTCTGCACTCTTTGGGCTCCTGAGGTCTCAGGTCTAGTTGTTCTCAGGGTCAAGCCTCCTGGTGGTACCCTTGCTTGTTACTCTGCCTGAAGCTCCTTTAACAGTCTCAGGGCGCTGCTTCCGTAATTGTGTACCCCTCTGCACTGGGTCCCCACCCATGGTCCACACCTGTGCTCAGAATCTGAGTCTGCAGCTGCAGCAGCGCCTGTGCTCAGGGTCTGTGTTCAAAGTCCATACATTCTTTAGCCTCTTGGGGTCTTATGTCTTGCTGCTCTCAGGAACAGGTCCTGGTGACCCCAGTCAAGGACTTAATGGATACCCCAAACTTGCTCTAATTTTTTCGTGCTGGCTTTGGCCCTGTTGGGGGGAGGGGTTGCTCAGTTCACGTTTTAGTGAGAGCTGTTTCACCCAATAGCATGGAAATGCCCCAATCCCATGTACCTTTAATGCTGCGCCCTGTTGTGGGGTCCCTTCGTTCATCTGGATTTGTTTTTATGTCTGCTTGAGGAGTCCTGTATGTTTCAGTTAGGAGAGGTTAAGCAACTGCTTTTTACTCTGCTGCCATCTTAACCCAGAACCCTAGAGCTGCTTTTTTGTGGTGGCAAAGAGTTGGAAATTGCAGGGATGCCCAAGAATTGGAGAATGGCTAGACAAATTATCATATATGATTGTGACAGAATATTATTGTGCTATAAGGAATGATGAAGGGGTTGGATGATTTCAGAAAGAGCTAGAAAGACCTTCATGGATTGATGCTGTAAGGAAATATATGTAAGGTAATGGGGTCACCAGGGATATTATAATAAACTAAGGGGTTTGTGGGAACACACTTTAGGATTTATGAGAGACTGGACCAGGGTGAAGAGACCAGAGTTTACTGGATTTCCACAGGAATGGCAGTTGATCTTAACTGTCACCCAGCTTTCTCTAGACCAGAGTATAGTAACAGGCTAACAAGGTAAAAGGGACTTAACAGCTTTAATTATGTTAGACTAAAAGGTGGGAAAGGATTTCTATACTTAAAATCTAAGGGATAAAACCACAGGGCAATGGGAGGACTTATTCTACTCTTATCTAAGTGATCTAAAGTAACAGGGCCTAAGGAGCTATAAATGGAGTCTCTGGGTTTCTGCCTCAAACCTGGAACCTGCCAGGCTTGAGTACAGCTAGGACTTTGTGGCTTTGGGATTCTCACTACAATCCACTGATGATCTCTGGATGCCAGGAGTCAAGATGATCTCAGGTACCAAGTAGAGAGGGTTCTGCTTGAAGCACTGTCCTCCAGTTTTCAAACTTCTCCTCCTCTCTTGGCTCTGTAGATTTGCCCTTTTCTTAGATAGCACACCACACAGGATCCCAGGGGAAATCAGGAAGCAGGGTGTCCTTTGCTCTGAGGTCTCCCAGGCTGGCAACAGTTTTTGCCTACCACTAATGGAGTCCACACTCAGGGCAGAGACAGACTTCCTCCTCCCTCATTCCATCATGGAATTCCCAGCTCCAGCTCCTTCCTGCTATGTACATCTTAATTCCTAATAACTAGCTAATCTCATCTTACTCATAACAATGCAGAGTGAAATAAACAGAGCCAGGAAAACATTGTACACAATAACAGCAATATTTTGGAATGATGAACTGTGATTGACTTATCTATTATTGGCAATATGATGATCCAGGGTAATTCTGAGGGACTTATGACAAAGAATGCTGTCCACCTTCAGAGAAAGAACTGTGGGAATCAGAATGTGAATAAAAGCATACAATTTCTCAAGTTTTATTTGGGTTTATGTTGGGGGGCTTTGGTTTTATAAGATCATTCACTTATGAAAATGAACAATATGGAAATATGTTTTGCATGATAATACATGTATAACCCAAATCAAGTCACCTGCCAACACCAGGAAGAGCGAGAAAAGGGAGGGAGGAAGATAAGTTCAATCACATAACTTAGGAAAATGTGTGGAAATTTGTTATTACATGTAATTGGTAAAAAAAATTTTCTAATAAAAAAACATAATTGTGGGTGAAAAGATGAACTATTGATAATTTGCTTCATTGGAAGAATTATTCATGATGAAGGGATAATAAAAACAACATCTAACATTATATAGTGTTCTAAGGTTTGGAAAACATTCTTATATACGTTAATTCATTTGGTCCTCACGACAACCCTGTGAAACAGCTTCTATTATCCGTCCTATTTTACAGATGAGGCAAAGAGAGATTAAGTGATTAGTCAGGAGTCAGAAAAAAAGTAAGTTCCTAATGCTGGATTTCGACTCAGGTCTTCCTGATTCCACTTTCTAGCTATGATCAACTCTGTGTTGGCCAGGCACTGAGCTTAGGGTCAAGAAGATTCTTCTTTTTTAGTTCAAATCTGGTCTCAAATACTAGCTGTGTCACCCTGTGCAAGTCACTTAACCCTTTTTGCCTCAGTTTCTTTATCTGTAAAATGAGCTGGAAAAGGAAATGGCAAACTATTCCAATGTCTTTGCCAAGAAAATTCTAAATGGGATCACAAAGGGTCAGTCGGGTACGGCTGGAGGGACTGAACAACAACAGAAGTATATTTATGGAGCTTATCACAAATGCAGGTAGCCTCTCATTTGCATCCCTAACAACGTCTTCCAAAGTATCCGGCCACCTAAAATACCAATAGTAAATGGGCTAATTTCCACAGACGGACTGTAACTCCTATGTTACCAGTGTTTGATAATGGGCTTAAATTTCAATTGAGTGAAATGCCCACTGGGTCCAAAGAAGGCCTTCTTGAAGGTCAGTGTAATAAAACCCTACAGTGGCCGGGAAAGGCTGTTTGAGTTTCTCCTTGCTGATCTTGAAGAGAAGCATAGACAAACATCTGTGATATGTCATCATTTCATTATATTGTCAGCATTGAGAGGCTGAACCAGATGGTCTCTGCCAGGCTCTTACAGACACAAAATTCTGTGAACACGTCATTCCATATGTCAAGGAAATACTCTCAATTATGAAAATGTTACTCACCAGCTTTACAGGTATAGCATAACCAGGCGTGAAGGAGGGAAGATGACTCATTCAATATTGACTGTTAGGTGTAAGAGGGGTACAATGGCTTAGCCTCTTCCAGGGGAGACAGGGGCTTAGCATGGGCTGGATAAAATGGCTTCACCTTCCCCTCTAACTCTAAAGTTTCTCTGATTCTCATTCCATGATTCTGGCTTATTCTGATTCTTCAGAAAACCAAAAAACAAGGACTCATGAGTAGAAGTTATAGAGAAATAAAAGTTTTCCTCCTTCAAGGGAAATCTTTTTAATTGCTAGAACTGCCCAGCAGGGACACAGTATGCTTTGTTGGGTAGTGAGCACCCTGCCACTAGGGGTATTCAGACACACTGAAATATTATAGACACAATTGTTGTTTTAGATTTGAGTTCAGATTAAATAATATCTAGGATCCCTCGCAACTTTAACATTGTATGATTCCTTCACTGCCAAAACAAATTTTAAGACATTATAGAAAAAGAATACCAATTAATATTAGCTTGAAGCAAACATCTTACTTTGGGAATTTGGTGGCTTCTTATTGTCAACCAAAGTATAAATAAACTTCTTTGGGTGACATGCAAGGTCTCTGCCACAATCAGGTTTCAATCCACCTTTGCGACACTATTTCATGTGGATGAAAACATATGATTTATTACATGTCTATTTGGGCATATGATTCGGTTTTATAAGATTACTCTCTTATAAAAATGAATAATATGAAAATAGGTTTTGAGTGATAATACATGTTTAACCCAGTAGAATTGCTTGTCAACTTTGGGAGTAGGGAGGGAAGAGGGGAGGGAGACAACATGAATCATGCAACCTTGGAAAACTTATGTGTACATTTATTACTGGAATAATAATAAGGATAAAATTTTTTAAAATAAAATAAAAGGTGATGAATAGAAAAAAACACTGTTTCATTTAATTCTCCTTTGTACATGTTGTACCTCAATGAAACCAGGCTATTAGCTACCTCTAGTCTTACCCTTCAGTTAAATTCAACAAACATTTATTAAGAATAGGTGATACAACAGAAAGAAAGATGATTTGGGATTCTGAAGTCATGATTTCAAATCTTGCCTCTGTCACATGAATAACCTTCATCAAATCACTTCCCCCTTTGGGGCCTTGGTTTCCCCCTCTGTAAAATGAAGAATTAAGCCAGATAAATAAATGAAAGGCATCTATGAAAGACTTTAAAAAAAACCCAGCTCTTCCTGACTCCAAGATTTATATTTAACAAGTACTTGATACACAAAACTAAAGTTTGGGATAGAAGTTAGGGAGGAAGAAACAGATTTTAGTATCATCTGCATAGGGGTGATTATTGAGATTATGAAAGTGAATGAAAATGGATAGAAAAAGAAGTACAAGGGCTTTGGAGGGACTTTGGAGAGCATCCACATGTCAGCAATGGAGTGGTTGGAGAGATTTGAAGTAACCAATGGAAGTTCTGTGTCATGGAAACCCATGGAGGAGTGGACAGCTCCTGGCATCAAGTGCTAAAGAGGGAAATGAAAATGAGAACAGGAAAAAAATGACATTGGATTTGGCATTAAGTGAATATAGGTGACTTTGAAAACAATTGTTTTGGGAGAGTCATACAGAAAGAATTCAGATTATTTGGGGTTGAAGCATGAATAGGTAGAGATATATAAAATAAATGTGTACGTATATAAGATATATGAGCAATATCTCATAAGTATATATGTACTTAGGTATATATGTATATATGCATGAGTATAAAATGTTCCTTCTAAGAAGTTGAAAATCAGGGAAAGAATAGATGATACCACAGCTGGAATTTATAGCAAGATCAAAAAAGACTTGGGGTTCATTTGTTTTGTTTTAATATGGGAAGACCTCATCATATGGGTAGACTGAGAGGAAAGTAGTCCTAGAAGAGAAAGACAGATAAAAGATATAGGAAAGAGGGAATAATTGATGGAGTAAAACTATGGAAGGGTTGTGATGAAATGGGTTTAAGAGTTCACTTTGGGGATGATATATTTAAAGGTGCAAAGGACCTTAGAAGTCAGTTTGACCAACCCTTGAGGCCCATGGGCATTAATGGACTTGCCCAAGGCTATAAGATCATAGATATAGAGCTGGAAAGGATCTCAGAAACTGAGACCAAGAGAAGAAAAGATACTTGTCTCTGGAAGAAAGTTAAAGCAACTGAAAAATACAGATCAAATTTGACAGGAAAGAAAATGAATTCCAAATCTGTCCGAAATCTTAGAGTAATGATGATAAATGGGGAGAGGGATAAAGATAAATTGATTAATCAAACATCATAATGAAGAGCAAGAAGAAGTATGAAAAAAGTCAAGTAATGGGAGAACCAGAATTAGAGAATGAATAACTTTGTTACCTTGGCTGAGTAGAATGCCTATAATAACCTCAAATCAATTGTGTAATTTGGGGTATGAAATACCACAAAAAGTAATTGAGATAAATTCAATTATACCATATGGGAAATTGATTCTCAGACAAGTATCATTGATAATGATGAAATTATCATTTTAGTTGTTTCTGTACTACTTTTGGCACCCTCTAAATTGAGGTACCCTAGGAAAAAATACCTGCTGCCTCACTCTCATTACTTTCTTGTTAGTACAGGAGATTGTGGTCAAGGAAGGGAATTTCCAAATTAAAATTAATGAGAAGCAGCACAGGAGAGAGTATTGATTTCAGCCTCAAGTGAGTGGATTTGTGTGCCTATTCTATACCAAGATCCAAATTATTCTCCCTCCTTTCTCAAGGAGTTCAGAACTTGGGCCACCATCTTCCTATTCCCCTCAAATCCTACCCCAACACTGGAAGTCTTTAACATCCATGCTGATTTCCCCTCAAACTCTTTTATCTCCCAATTCCTTTTGTTGTTCTTGTTCTGCCATTTCATTGTGTATCCCATTCTTCATTACTTCATTTGGAGTTTTCTTGGCAAAAATACTAGAGTGGTTTGTCATTTCCTTCTCTAGCTCATTTTACAGATGAGGAAACTGAAGTAAATAGTAACTTACCCAAGGTCTCACAATTAGTAAATATCTGAGGCCAGATTTGACCTCAGGAGGACAAGGCCTGGCACTCTATCCACTGAACCACCTAGCATTACTGCACCTCCTAATATCCCAATTCTTTAGCCCACATCATTCTACTATAGCCACATATAGGGAGGAACACTCACACAAAGGATCTCATCATTATTCACGTGCTCCTCTTCCTTAATAAGAAATTCTGACTTTCCTTTAACTGCTCATAATCTATTATCATTCCATCTATCCCTAAGGTGTTAGCCTGTCCTTAATCTATTCTTCACCTTTATCTAGACTTCTTATCCTTCCAATCTCTCCACCTTTCAGTACTTTCTTAGACCATTAGCTTTGCTATAATTTCACTTTCCTCTATTTCTAGTTTCAACTCCATAGTTAGTCATTTCAAGTCATTGGCTGAATTCTCCTTCCAATACCCCTGTTTGTCCTAGGGTGGAGCATTTCTTTCCCAACCTCAACACTAGATTGCCCAAACTGAACAACAACATCCTCCCTTTTTTCCTATTTACAAGGTAGTGAATGGAAGAGAAGGAAGTCACACAACTGTACTGACTAGGTATGCTATTAATTCATGTTATACAATTTGAAGTGAGTCCTTACTGTAGCAAATTAGTCCTTTTATTCTTCTTTTATTGATTTCCGGTGTTATTCACCACAGTTGGCTGTCTCAGAACTTCTCTTTCCTCCTCATGCCCCATCCTCACCAAATGCGAACTCTCTTAGTGTTTGCTTATACCTTCATCTCCTCCATCTCATTTATACAAAATTGTTTTCATGTTGTCTTTCCCATTAAAATGAAAGCAGAAACTATCTTTGCTTTTCTTTGTATACCCAAAGCTTATCAGAGTTTCTGGCACATGGTAGATACTTACTAAATGTTTATTGACTAAATAACCCCATTCTATTCTCCTTTCCAAGGCCAAGGCCAATCTTTCTGCATGTTTCTTCTCATATTCTTGTTTATCTTTTCCATACAATGGCAATAACAATCTTTTCAATGTCTCAAATCTTTAGCCTCTCCAGATCTACTGATTCCCTCCTTATTACCTTCAAAAAGTTTACATGCTATTTCCCCTATTAAAATGTAACTTCTTGGAGATTAGGGATTATTTCACTCACAGTATTTTCCCCTTCATTCACTGTACTTATGGTCTCATAGAGAAGTGAGTGGTATATAAATTTAGTAAATTCAATAAAAGTTAGAAAAATATATGGAAGAGGTCAACCAGCATGTTCCAAGAGATTAATAGAAGTAAGAGTCCTTTATAGATGGGGATTTATGGATTTTTTTGTGGCAGAAGTTGCTTTTCAGCTAGGCATTGAAATAAAAGAAGAATGCTAATGGACAGAGATCAAGAAGATAAGGGATGTCTATTCCAGGTATGGGAGGTTGCCTGTACAGAGATAGGCGGGAGAGGATATGATCCTTGCTCGTTACCATCACTTAGGATGCTTATATTGAAATTTCTTTAGATATAGCTCTTACCTGATCATCAGTGTCAGTAATGAGCAAGCTCCTAGTCATTCCTATTATTTGGGTTTATCCATGATTTAGATTTTTGGCACCTGGATCATCATCATTTTGTCATCTTTTATATCTTTAGTACCAGCAGAGTTTATTTGCTTGTAACAAGTATTTTTAGATACTCATGATTTTGAAAGCTTAGAAATTTATGGTGGTGCATGAATGAATCAATCAATCAATCAATCTGCAGGAAGCCATCAAAGCTCATGACATTTGGCACAGCTCATCACAAGTTATGAATCCTGCATAGCAGGTGACAGAAAGATGGTTATTCCACTCAGTTTCCCCTACGTGACTCTTTTCTCACTAGCATTCCCTTTTAATGAAATTATTGTAATCAGTATCCTTACTCAGCCCCAGAGAAACACAGAAAAACAATATAGGCTAATAGCATAGCCCCCCACAGGCCCCTCACAAACTCCTAAGTAAACCTTACATTTATATGTTATAATACAGAAATTCCCCTAGAAGTCACTTTACAACAAACCAGCATATAGTGAGTTAATGTTAAAGATTTTAAAACTCTAACTTAGATTCCCATACACAGGTGCCTGCAAAAACAGGCCAGAATAGCCTCCAAGTTTCCCCCCACCCCTCCATGATTTGGTATAGTATACATAAAAGAATAATGAAATGAAATATGGAGATATTGTCTCCCATGAAAAAGCCTGTACTTTTTCACCACTGTCGCCCAAGAGATATGTCAAACACATTGACACATTGTCTCCATGAAAATATGTTTGGTGAGAATGGATTTCCATGACAAGATTTTGTGTGATCTCAAAGCATATAAAATAAACATTAATCAAGGAAAAGGAGAACAGCTTTCTGCAAGCTACAGTGTCTCTGGCTGTTCTCATTTCATTTTCGCTTAACTGTCCTGCCCCCAAGATAACTAGACTACTGGGATAGGTTCCTGTTAGAGAAATCAATATTTATTTCATACTTACTATGTGCAAAGCACTGAATTAAACATTGAAGATCCAAAATTGAGGTAGTTCTTGTTCTTAATCAGCTTAGATTCTAATAGAATGAAATTGTACGTGTAGAGGAATGGAGGCCAGGTACTGGTGTTTTGGTTAGGAAGTTATGAAATGGTAAGTGGAATCAGAGAGTTGTTGATTGACATTCCCTTTCTAATAGCAATGGCAATATTGATTTGATTAGCAGTAACATGACCAAGATGCAAGAGGAAGCATGCCTGGGGCTACCTAGCTATAGTCAAATTAAGTGAATTCACTCATCAGGATAGGGCAGACCTCAGGGCAGTAGTTCCAAAGCCAAGTGGGTTAACTTCCCTAGAGAATGATCTCTGAAAGTCCAATGGAACAGAGGGTGCTAGGACATGGAAGATGACAAGAAAGAAGCCAGAATGGAATGATCTTGTCTCATTTGTGAATTATAATGTTGGAGAAATGCCTGAGGCTTTAAAAAGGAAAGAGATTTGTTCAGGGCCATATAGTTATTAAATATTAGAAGTGGGATTTTAACCTATATCTTCCTAATTTCAAGTTCAGTGTCCTACCTACTACACCTTAGTTGCCTTCATGTAGCATGAATTTGATGCTGCTTCCCTTGAGTTGCACTGAATTTAGCAAGCTAAATAGAAAGTGAGGAAAGAGAAAGTGAAAGGAAGGGAGGAAGGGAGGAAGGAAGGAAGAAGGAAAAGAAGGAAAGAAGGAAAAAAGGAGAACATCTATCTTTTCCCCTAGTTGGCAGAAAAAAACTATTTCATATGAAGGTTGAACAAATAGAGAAAACTAAGTTCTATCAGAGTCCTTATTCAGTGAGGGACAAAATCAAACATGGCCTGATTAATAATACTTCCTGATGCAAATTCATCTACCTTATGCTAGCTTGATGAAAAGTCAATATTAAACACACAAGAAAACAAATATACACACAAGAAGACAAAGGCTGGAGAAGACTGTGTATGACTTCCCCCACTCCCATACTTTCCTAGGCTTCCCGAAAGACTTAGGTAAGTAAACATTGACTCAGAAGCAAGAGGCTCCATTCCTAGAGTAAGAGGGATTTCTGTCCTTTATCTAAGCCATAACCATCTCCCTTGCAGGCAAGAAAATCAATACCTTCATAGTTACAAAAAAGCCCACGTTGACTTTAATTGAAATATTCTGACCCTTCTGAGAATAACAAGTGGATTTTTTTTCAATTAAGTACTTACTTAAAATGAAAAAAAAAACATTAAAAAAAGAAAGTCAACCATGTAGTCAAGACCAAATTCCCTCTTTGAAAATGGCTCCTATGTAACTGCTCAATGTGGCCATAGTGATTATGGAATGGGAAAATGGAGATCATCTGGTCCAGAAGCTCTTAACTTTTTTGTGTCATGCTTCATTTTGGTGATAATATGCAGAAAGGCTAAAGATTTTTTTGCAGGTTAATTTTAACACTTTTCCATAAAATGTAATAATTTTATATCTTTTATTGGAATTATTTTAATTAATTTATTATTAAATCTCTAGGATTTGTCATATCACTTAGGCGGTACAGTCAATAGAGCCTGGGGTCTAGAAGGAGGAAGACCTGAGTTCAAATTTGACCTCAGACACTTACTAGCCATGGAACTCTAAGAAAGTTATCCTCTGTCTGTTCCAAGTTTCCTCGACTATAAAATGGGGATAATGGTAGCTCTTAATTGAAAGGGTTGTTGTGAGGATCAAATGATATAATTATTGTAAAGTACTTAGCACAGTAGGAACTTAACAAATGCATATACCCTTCCTTTAGTACCTTTGGCAATTTGGTCAAGCCTACAGACCTCTTCTCAGAATGTTTTCAAATGCATGAAAAGGAGAACCAAAGAAAACCAATATATTGAAATACAATTATAAAAATAATTTTTTGAAACAAGTTCATCAGCTCCAGATTAAGAATCTTTGATAGTCCACCCCCCTCCAATTTGGCACCAATATGTTTCAGCCTCTAGCAGTAATAATTATTCCATTTCGATGGCATTTTTTATTAATGATTTTATGTGATACTCAGGACAATCCTACTAATCAGGCAGGTTTCATATTATCATCTCCATTTTTCAGGCAAGAAAACACCCTGAGTCAGGTTATTGTGTGGTTGAGGTCCATATTGTGTGGTTGAGGTTGATCTCAAGCATGTTCCTTCTGATTCTACATTTAGTACTCTTCTATACTACATGAAGCCTCTCCATGTACATATTTCAAAGTCATCAGAAGCACTTTCACAATGAACATTCTGGAGCCAAATAGAGCAAAAGAAGTATAGTGAAAATGAATAAAAATGAAAAGAAAAAGAAAAAAGAAAAAAGGGAATGAATAAAAATGGAAGAGGTCACTATAGTTGACCTAAGGACCTGATATTTTTCTAACATAGTGTGACTTGTTGATCTGTTGATTCCCTCACCTCACCATATCAAGAGATCTAGAAGAAATCTAATCATGTGTTAGATGAACAAATTGACAGAAAGATACGGACAAGAATTACCCAAGAGGAAAGCTTGTATGGTTTGGAGTTGGCATTACTGGAGGAAGTAACCACACTGACGAGATCAAAGAATCATCAAAAAGCTGACATGCCATACTTATTTCTCAAAATGCCCCCTCTCCTCTAATAGATAGCAAGGTCATTAAAACCAGGTACAGTTTTCTTTCTTTTCATGAATCTAACAAACAAGTACATTTCTACCCAGAGAGAAGACCAAAAAATATTATCTATGAAACTGCAAACTTCTACTAAGTCAAGTTCTATTGAGTTTCTAATAAAATGGCAAATTAAAAATTGTTACATTGACATTAATAATAACCAATAACTAATATGTTAGGTTCTGATGCATTTTAAAGAAAATAATTTACAATTGTGTTCATAATTATTGCTAAGTTGAAGTTCTAACTTTCTAATAAAAACTAATGAATTGTTTTTAAAGTGTATAATAAATGTACCCCGCTAGTACCAACACTTCCCTGTTTGTCTGTGCCCTATTCTGAAGTTCCTTTTGCTCTCTTCCATGTATTTTTTTAGGTTTGACCTTCAGTTTATTTCTTTTTATTTCTTCAGTTTATTTATAAAATAAACCTTCCAGCTTATTTGTAATTGTTCATAGTAAATGGTTACTGGAGAATTCATGTGATTTTCAGAATATCAAATTCCAAACACTTTTAAGAATTCCTTTATAACATGGTCTTTAAGAACCACATTTGCCTCTTCTCCCCCAGCATACAAATAGTGAAAAACAAAAAGAAAATTAAACTGATAATTCCTTCTCATCTCTAACATGACAGATTGGGCTAATGGAACAACGAAGAACCATGAACCCGAAAGCGAAAGCTCAGCCTTTGTCAGTACTCAAAGAACCCCTTCTCTCCCCCCAAAAGGTAAGTACCCTCTCTAAAATATTTCATGGTGTTTTATGGGGTTATTTGTCTGTGATCTCCCCCATTAGAATTGTGGGTTCCTTGAAGACAAGTACTAGTTTGCCTTTCATTGTAACCCCAATGGTACACAATAGATACTTAATAATTGCGTAAAGATTTGTTGATTATCTTTTTTTCTGCTTCTTTTGTTTATTGGTTGTTTTATTTCATTTTGGTGCATCAATCTCAATACCTCATGCAATATGTCTAATTGTGGCTTATCTGAATCACTTTAGTGATTTTTTAAACCCTTACCTTCAGTCTTGGAGTCAATACTGTGTATTGGCTACAAGGCAGAATAGTGGTAAGGGCTAGGCAATGAGGGTCAAGTGACTTGCCCAGGGTCACACGGCTGGGAAGTGTCTGAGGCCAGATTTGAACCTAGGACCTCCCATCTCTAGGCCTGGCTCTCAATCCACTGAGCTCCCCAGCTGCCGCCTTTAGTGATTTTTTTATGTAGTTCTGAACTATTTTCCAGAATAATTGTACCAATTCTGAACTAATGACAATATTTGTATAATGCTTTATAAATGCTTTCTCATTTGATCCTCACAACAACCCAGGCAGGTAGGTCCTTTTTTTATGCCCATCTTCCAGATAAGAAAACTGAAGCAGATTGAGATTAAGTGACTTGCCTAGGGTCACCTAGCTAGAGAATGTCTGAGGGTGAACTTGCACTCAGATGTTCTTCTTCTCAGCCCTTCCAAAAAAAAAAGTTTTGTTGGGGTTTTTTTGGTCATCTCTGCCAATCCAATGAGTGTGAAGAGGAATCACAGAGTTATTTTAATTGACATTTCTCTTATTTTTGGACAGACATCCTGTAGTTATTTTGAATAAAACTTCTGTTCTATGTCTTCCTTCTGGGTTTTGTTGTAATGTACAAAAAGGCTGGAGATTTCTTTTTTTTTTTTGGTGGTGGGTGGGGAGGGAAGTATTCTACAACCTATTTTATTGGCATTAATTATTTCAGTTAATTTGAGTAGAATCTCTAGAGTTCATCCTATCATCTAGCAAAGTGGTCATTTCATTTCTCCTTTGTGTGAAGTGATGTGGTGTTATTTTCATGTTCGTTGATACTTGCATTTCCTCTTTTGAAAACTGCCTTATATACCAGAGAAAATCGCAACAAAAGATTTTTCCCACTTCGTTTTCTTCTAATTCTAACAGAAAGATTTTGTTCACGCAAAAGGTTTTTCATTTTAATCATCAAAACCATCCATTTTATTAATATAGTCATCTCCATTCCTTGTTGGGTCAAGAACTCTCTCTCCATCCATCATGGTGAAAGGATCTTCTGCTCTCCTCTAATGTTCTGGACGCTGTGCTCTACGAGCCTGTGACAGCAGAGTCAAAGTGTTAAGTTTTTGATTTAAGGCTTCCTAGAAATTGGGCTCCAGAAAAATCCTTGCAAGCTCACAGGTACAGATTTGCATACTAATGTCTAATTATCTCATTCCCATTTCCCAATTGCTTCTGGGATGTCCTTGGTCCCCAGCTAGAAATTCAATAGGGAGAAAATGTTATTTAGCCAATGAACCTCCTGGGGGGGGGGGTTCTTCTACGCTTTTTTATGTTTAATTTCTCTGATCTCCTTATGCTCAACTTTTAGTGGGTTGACACCCTAATTTCCCTAATGACACCCCACAATTCTGTGGGGACCCACCCTAGAAACTAGGACATTAGGAGCTTCGCTCTGTGGCAAGGAAAACAGCAAGTATCCAGAGCTCAGAGGATTTTGTTGCCTGAGCCAAGGCAAGGTGCCCAGCAAATGCGAAGATATTAAATTTCTGTTGAGATGATTAAAAAGGGCTTCTTCATGTCTCACCGCATGAGCAGCTCTGTGTACGGGACATTAGCTATTTACTATAGCTGCAGCAAAGGGAACCTTCTCCAGCTCTCCCTCCGCCCCTCTTTTATTCATGTATACAATAGAGGCTTTCCAGGAGAGCTTTCTGGTCACCTGTATATTTCTTTGTGTTAGAGTAAGACACTTTATAAAAACGATGGAGTCTTGTTTACCAAAAGGCGCTTTGCTTTTTATGAAAGCAACCAGTGGAGCCAGGTTATGTGGGTCGCACTATTTTAGAGCTGGCTTGTGGGGGAGCTAGGTGGCACAGTGGATGGAACACCAGGGCTGGAGTAGGGAGGACCTGGGTTCAAATCTAGCCTCAGTCATTTAACCCCTTGTCCTTCTGTAAAGTTGTTACTAAGATGGAAAGTAAGGGTTTGTCTTTTTCTTAATCGTTTGTCTATTACAAAAATGAATAATATGGAAAAAGGATTTCAGTGATAATATATATACAATCCAGTGAAGCTGCTTGTCAGCTCCAAGAGGGAGGAGGGAAGAAGGTAGAGAGAGACAATAAAAATCATGTAACAATTAAAAAAATCAACAAAATATAATCAATAAAAATTAAAAAATTAAAATCCTAAAAAAAAAAAAAGATGGTTTGCCAAAGAGGATAGAGGGTTGACCTCAGATTCAAGAAGACCTGGGTCCTGGGTTCAAATGTCACTTCTAACATATATTGACTGATCCTGGGCAAATAACTCAATTTCTTTGTACCTCAGTTTCTTTATCTGTCAAATGATAAAGATGAGGAAACTGAGACAGAGTGAAGTGTCTTCTACAGGGTCACATAGTTATAATAAGTGTCTAAGGCCAGATTTGAACTCAGAAAAGTGATTCTTCCTGACCCCAGACCCACTTAGCACTCTGGCCATTGTGCTACCTAGCTGCCCTTACAAATAGAATCACACATTACTCTCACAAGAGGAGGCAGCTAGGTGGCACAGGGGCCAGAGTTCTGGGCTTGGAATCAGAACAACCTGAGTTCAAATCCAGACTGAAGCACTCACTTGCTAGTCACTTAATAATTTTTTGCCTCAGTATACTCTTCTGTAAAATTGGGATAATAATAAGACCTACATCACAATATGGTTGAGATTATAATTGTAAAAGGTTTCTTTACAAGTCACCTAATAATTGTTTGCCTCAGTTTACTCTTCTGTAAAATTGGGATAATAATAAGACCTATATCACAATATGTTTGAGATTATAATTGTAAAAGGTTTTTCATTTTTTTTTTTTTTTGCTATTTACTCTGAGTAATTTTATTGATTGAAACTCTACCAACCACACCTTGGAATGATTGCTACAAACTCAGATTATAAGCAACAAGGTTGGAGTCCACAAATAGGATAGAAAGCTCCAAGGGGTCTTTTGCCCTACTAAAATAAAATCGAAGAAACATGCATGTGGAACAGACTTCAGAGGTCACCTAGTTTGACATACCTAATAAGAGTTCCTTCCAAGGTATCCTTTTTTTTAAGAATATTTTTCCATGTTGCGTGAAGGTTTTTCATTTCAATAATAAAAATCATCCATTTTATTTATATAATCATCCCCATTCCTTGTTTGATCAAGAACTCTCCCTCCATCTATCATGGTAAAAGGATCTTGTACATTCCTCTAACTTTTTGGATCCTACACTCTACGAGCCTATGACACCAAAGTTAAGTTTTTGATTTGAGACTTCCTACAAATTGGGCTCCAGAAAAATCCTTGCAAGCTCACAGGTATATATTTACATGATTAAATTTGTGAAGCATTCTTTATAGTGCCTAGGACCTAGTTAGTACTATATAAATATTAGTTGTTATTATGTGCTAGAAACTGGGTAAGGCAGTGGATTTGAAATTAAAAGACATTGGTTCAAATCTTAATGTTGACACATAAGCTTTGTGACCTCAGACATCTCACTTCTCATCTGTAAAATGGAAATAATGCTACTTGCACTCTCTATTTTATTGGACTCCCCGAGGTGCACATGAAATAGTGGATAAAAATATTTCCGTAATCATAAAATAAACTATAAATGAAGGTTATCATTATTCTCCTCAGTGTTATTATTATTGCTGCTGTCATTCTCTCATCCTTCTTATCTTGTTTGGTAGAGTTCAGATAGAAATTATTTTGGCACAAATCGCTATCCTGCTATAATTCTTTTGAAATTAACCTTCCAGGGGCTACGGCCCAGGTGTGTCAAAGAACTCTTCTGTAGAGTTGGAAAAAATGGAATGCATATTTACCTTTTGTAGACTCACTAAAAGCGTCCTTGATCCAGTTCTAGAATCCATTAGGATTAAATTAAAGATTAAAGTTGAAATCCATTATCATTAGTGGCCAGCTACACCACCACACCACAAAGCAAAATTCCTGAAGAGCTAGTATGAATTCCTCAAGAATAATTTCAGACTAACCTTATATCCTTTTTTTTTTTAAACCCTTGTACTTCGGTGTATTGTCTCATAGGTGGAAGATTGGTAAGGGTGGGCAATGGGGGTCAAGTGACTTGCCCAGGGTCACACAGCTAGGAAGTGGCTGAGGCCGGATTTGAACCTAGGACCTCCTGTCTCTAGGCCTGACTCTCACTCCACTGAGCTACCCAGCTGTCCCCCCTTATATCCTTTTTTGCATCAGGTAGGTTAACCATTAAATCACCACTGACCAATGGGCTGATCTTAGGAGAAAGAATATGCTCTAGGTAAACAGTAGACTTGACCTAAATATTAGCAAAGCATTTCATTAAGTCTTTCATGCTCTTCTGATAGAAAAGGTAGAACGAGCAAATGCGATAACATATAAACAGTGCTTTACAAACCTTAAAAAGCTATTGTATACTCGTAATAAGCAATTACACAATTGTGTAAGTAGAATTGTGGTCCTGGAGAAGACTTTTGAGAATCCCTTGGACCACAAGGAGATCAAATCAGTCAATCCTTAAAGATTTATTCAGACTATCCACTGGAAGGTCAAATACTGGAGCTGAAGCATAAATACTTTGGCCATGTAATGAGAAAACAAGACTCGTTGGAAAAAGCCTTTATGTCGGGAAAGATTGAAAACAAAAGAAGAAGGGGATGACGATGGGATGGAGAGATAATGTCATGGAAACAACATAAACTTGGACTGACTTCAAGAAACAGTAGAGTATCGAAGGACCTCATATGCCATGGTCAGTGGAGTCTCAAAGAGTCAGACACAACTGAATGACTAAACAACGACAACGACAATGATAACATAAGTAGATGTTATTTGGAACTGGTTGGCCAGATACAAAGAGCAGTCGATAATGGTTCAGTATCAAACTAAAGGGAGTTCAGTGGAGTCCCCCCCGGAATCTATGCAATTTAACATTTTTGGTCCTAGATTTAGATAAAAGCATAAAATCCTTATATGTGAAATTAAACAAAGTTAGAAGGGATAGATAACATGTTAGATGACAGAATCAAGATTCAAGGTCACCTTGGTAGGCTACAACATTGAACTAAAATAAATAAAGTGAAATTTAATTGGGATAAAATGTGATGTCTTACACTTGGGTCAAAAAATCAACTTTGAAAGTGCAATAGAAATGAGGTATGGCTGGAGAGGAGCTTCTCTGAATAAAGATCCATTAAACTGTAAGCTCCTTGAGGACAAGGACTGTCTTTTGCCACTTCTTGTATCCTTATCACTTTGCACAGAGCTTGGCGCATAGTAGGCACTTAATAAATGTTTAATGATTGCTTTATTGATTGATTGGTTTTAGTAAACAGAAAGCTCAATAAAAGTCAACAGTCTGTTATTTTAGTCCCTAAATTATTTTTTAAAAGCTAATCCAGGGGCAGCTGGGTAGCTCAGTGGAGTGAGAGCCAGGCCTAGAGACAGGAGGTCCTAGGTTCAGGGCCGGCCTCAGCCACTTCCCAGCTGTGTGACCCTGGGCAAGTCACTTGACCCCCATTGCCCACCCTTACCAATCTTCCACCTATGAGACAATACACCGAAGTACAAGGGTTTAAAAAAACAAAACAAACAAACAAAAAAAAGCTAATCCAGTCTTAGATGACATTTAAAAAATGGAGATTTCTTGAAAAAAGAGATGCTTTATATACCCTGACCTGATCACTACTTCTTTGGAGTATTGTGTTTAGTTCTGCATGACTTATTTCAGGATGAGAAAGGTGAAGAATTCCAAAGAGCTATGAGGATGAACAGCCTTAATTTCAAGAAGTGGTTCAGCCTGGAGAAGGAAGGACTTTGGAAAGAGATACCCTCATATATCTGAAGGGTCAGACTTACTCAGGTGAGCTCTAGGGGGCACAACCAAAAGCAGGTGCTAGAAGTTGGAAAATTGAGGCTGAATATCAGGAAAACTTCCAAATAACCTGATCTATCTCAAAGTGGACTGCTCTTCCTCAGTTTCATCATCACTGAAAGGGAAGGTAACAAATATTTATTTCACACCTACTATATGCCAGACACGGTGTTAAGTGCTTTACAATTATTATTTTCTTTGATCTCATTGAATGTCTTTAAACAAGGCTGGTTGATCACTAGTAGAAGGGATATTTTTTTTTCAGGTGGCCACTGAACTATAAGGACCTCGAGACCCTTTCCAATTCTGGTCTCATGATTCCGTGAATGTGGGAAAATTCAGAGAACCTTATTTAGATACCTTCATGATATTCTCAGAATGCAACAAAGATTGCAACACAATTTTATAATTTATAACTGTAGAGCTAGAAGGGACTTCAGAGCCACCAACATTCCCCCCATTTTAAAGATGTAGAAACTGAGGCTCAGGGAACACAAGTTCACCTAAGCCAGAAGTGTAAGATTACTCTGACTCTAAAAGTCACTGTTCTTTCCTCTGGACCACACAGCCTCCAGGGATAAGAATTGCCTTTCCTTGAGTTAAAATGAGTTTGTTGTATAAAAGATTCCCCCCATCCCTCCCCCCCAAAAGCTATTAGAGCATAATAACTGACATCTATATTGAGCATTAAGATTTGGTTTGGTTTTTTAATTTCCAAATTTCAGAAACTTTTCAAGAGATGGTTAAAAAAAAACACACTTAACAACCACTTCTAATGTTTTCCATTGTTCCCACTCAGCTTCAAAGCTATTGCGCATAAAGCCCCTTGACTGTGTGCCAGTGTATTGCTACATTCCATTTGAATCAATAAATATTTATCAGCAGTCTCTTGCTTTCCTAGAACTCTATTAGTCACTATGGGAATAATAAGAAAATACAGAGGGCTATCCCAGGGGTAGAGCAAGCCAGGGTGATTGCCCCAGGCACTGTGCTTTGGTTCCCCAGCTCCTTACAGCTGCCAGGGGAGGAGACAGCTGGCAGGAGGCAGCTGGAGGCCAGAACACATTCATCCTTTTTCTCTCTACTCCTCCCTCCCCCCCAATCCCCTCTAGGACAAACTCCCTCGGGCTACTTTTTAGACTTTTGAGATCCTTTCTCCCAGCAGTCCTGCCCCAGCCCTTCTTTCTGTTGTCAAAGCTATCATCTTCATTGATCAAAGTTAACTTAGGTGCTCATTTTCACCAGACTTGGAATGGACACAAGGTTTAGCTGGGTTGGTTCAACCACACGGTAGGATTTAACTTTGGCCCCAGACTGCACTGGTCATAATGCTGGAAATAGACAAACTTAGTCCCTGTCCAGAAGTGTGTATCATTTATGCCAACAAATAAGCATTTAGTAGCCAATCAATCAACATGCATTTATTAAACACCCAATATGCTCCAGACACTGTATTAGGAGCTCAAGATATAAAACTGGAAGTGAAAAAGCTCCTGAATAAGTGAACAATAAGCCTCCCTTCCCAATCCCCTATGTACTCTCTGATTTGCTGGTCCTTGGGCAAGACTCTGCCTTTCTTCCAGCACTTTCATTGACTGTCTCTCATGCCCTCCTTCTTTATCTCTGCCTCCTGGCTTCCCTGGCTCCCTTCATGTCCCAACTAAAATCCTCCCTTCTGCAAGAAATCTTTCCTGATCCCCCTTAATTCTAATGCCTTCCCTCTGTTGGTTACCTCCCAGGCATCCTTTATATATGTATCTTGTTGATACAGAATTGTTTGCACATTATCTCCCCCATTAGACTGGGAGCTTCTTGAGGGAGGGGATTACCTTTTGCCTGTCTTTGTATCGGTAGTACTTAGAACAGTGCCTGTCACTTAGTAGGTTCTTAACAAATGTTTGTTGCCTGATTTAATGGATGAATGAATGAAAAAATTTTAATTGCTTACCCTTTGACCAACACTGTGCTAGGTGATGGACACACAAAGGCAAAAGTTCTGCCTTAAGGAACTTATATTTTAATTTCATATTATTTTATTAACATGTTAATAATATAAACATATTCAATGCATTATTATGTTATACTGATTAAATTATAAAATTTAATATTTAATTTAAATACCTATATTTACAAGTAATATGCAGAATAAATACAAAATACATACAAGGTAGTGGAGAGGAGAAGACTTGCTTCATCCACTCCATCTTTAAGCACTTAATTATATGCAAGAGATTATCATTATTTGATGCATACTTATTAAGGCTTTTTTTAGGTGTTGGTATTGGAAGACAGGACTGAATGAACAGAATTCAAGAATCAAAAAACTAAACAGTCAATAAGTGAATTAATGAATCTATTATTAATTTTAAAGTATTTATTCAAATGAACTGGAGGAATTCCATGTGAACTGGAATGACTTCCAGGAACTGATGCAGAGTGAAAGGAGCAGAACCAGGAGAACATTGTACACAGAGACTGATACATTGTGGTACAATGGAACATAATGGACTTCTCTACTAGCAGCAATGCAATGATCCAGGACAATTCTGAGGGACTTATGAGAAAGAAAACTATCCACATCCAGAGAAAGAACTGTGGGAGCAGAAACACAGAAGAAAAACATTTCCTTGATCATATGGTTCATGGGGATATGATTGGGGATGTAGATTCTTGCATATAATAAGTGCTTAAAGTTGGAGTGGATAAAGCGAGTCTTCTCCTCTCCACTACCTTGTATGTATTTTGTATTTATTCTGTATATTACTTGTAA
Source organism: Gracilinanus agilis (assembly GCF_016433145.1). Classification (NCBI taxonomy): domain Eukaryota; kingdom Metazoa; phylum Chordata; class Mammalia; order Didelphimorphia; family Didelphidae; genus Gracilinanus; species Gracilinanus agilis. Next base: position 226,804,315 of record NC_058134.1, on the reverse strand, counting down.
ATATAGGTATTTAAATTAAAATATTATATTGTAAATATTAATAATATGGAAATAGGTCTTGATCGATGACACATGCAAAACCCAGTGGAATTGCTCATTGGCTACTGGAGGGAGTGGGAGGAGGGGAGGGAAAGAACAGGAGTCATGGAATCATGGAAAGATATTCTAATTAACTAAATAAACTTAAGTGAAAAAAATTTTTAAGTATTTATTCATCACTCACTCCATATCAGACACTGCTAAGCACTGAGGATATAAAATACAAACAAAAACAAAAACAGTCCCAGCCTTTAAAGAATTTGCATTCATTTCCTATAGTAGCAGACCTTTTGACTTCCTCAACCTGCCCCCAGTAATCTCCTCATCCTACAAGATCACACCTCAAAGGTATCCTCTTGCCCTAGGGCCACTCTGATTGGAGTAGAGTGCTTTGGCTTTCTTTTGAATGAAGTCTTCATCCATTAGATTGCAAACTCCTTGAGAGCGGGGACTTTTTTTGTATCTGTATTCCCAGTGTTTAGCACAATTCCCGGATTATTAATTGTTTATTGACTAATTAGATACATAGATGGGCATGGTGCTCAGGAACAGAAGTTTTGGTCTTGTCAGTCAGATGGTGGAAGCCCTTGCCATGCCCTCTTCAGGAATGGGAATGTTAAGCTGGTTACATTCCTGAGCAAGGTCTTTCTATTAGGAGAAAGGGAAAACTCTTACTACAAAGGAAAGTCAGATAGATATACATTCCAGGTTGTGGATAGAGTTAGAGAAGAAAAGTTGGCTTGGCTTCAAATCCTGCCCTGAAAATTTAACTAGCTGACTGACCCTAAACAAATCTCCTAGTTTCCCTTTTTCAAGCAGTTTAATTCCTTGAGCCTTATCTGCTAAGTCATAGATGGATTGGCATCGCTTTGGATGGAGTGAGATGTCATGATGCAGATTTACCACACTGTAAACCACAGAGCTTTTTGGTATTTGAATATTATGCTTTGGGCACAAACTAAGCCAACAAGTGCAAAGATAATAAACAAATCTGGGGGAGGAAGAGAACATGATGCAGAGAGGGGAAACGTCAGAATCAGACAAATTAAACACTATGTCTACGTGAGGAAACAATAAATCCACATTTATTAAGTGCCTACTATGTGCCAGGCCAGTATTAGTTGGCAAAGATATTCAGATGAAACAGCTCCTGGCCTCGAGGAACTTATATTCTATAAGAGACAAGAGATACACATCAATCAATCAATATGGATTTATTAAATACTTCCTGGGGTACAAAGCCAAAATAAGAATCTTTGCTCTCACAGGGCTTACATTCCACTAAGGAATTCGTTGAAAGATTTCTAAAGGATGGGGCATTGCTACAACTTGTTTGGCCATTCCTCAAAGGGTATGCAGTCTTATAGCCCTTTGGGGATTATAAATAATCCAAATTATTTTCCAGGATGGTTGGAACAATTCACAGCTTCACAAAATGGTTCATTAGGGTACCTATTTTTGCCCTCATCCCATTTCAACATTTGTCAGTTCTGATAAGTAATATCTCTGAGTTGTCTTAATTTGCATTTTTCTAATCAATAGTGAGAGTGTTTTTTTGAATGACTACAGATAACTTTGATTTCTTCTTCTGAAAACTGCATTTATCAATCAAAGAATGGCTATAATTTTTATAAATTTGACTCAGTTACTTATATATTTGAGAAAGGGAGGCCTTTGTCAGAAAAAAAAAACTTCCTACAAAAAATTTTACATGTCATTATCTATACTACCTTTTAAAGAAATGTAATTTCCTTGATTTTCTTATAATTAGGTCTATTTTTGCTTTTGCTTTGACTGAGATTATGATTGTTCTCTTGCCTTTTTAAACTTCAGGTGAAGTATATTAGATTCTGCCCCAGCCCTTTATTTTAATTCTGTGTGTCTTTCTGTTTCAAATGTGTCTTTTGTAAACAATATTTTTGTTTGATTCTGGTCCCTAACCCAGTCTGCTATCTAGTTCTCTTTTATGGGTGAACTCATCCGATTCACATTCACTGTGTATTTCCATTGTCTTCTGTTTCATCCTTTCTTTTTATCCTGTCCCTCCTCCAATGTCTATTTTGCTTCTAACATTTCCTTTCTTAATCTGCCCTGCCTTCTATCCACCCCCTTCTTCACTTGTCCCCTTCCTGTTCTACTTCCCTTTGAGTAAGAAAAAATTTTATTCACAACTGTGTTTATATAAATTCTTCATTTTTGTACTAATTCTGATGATAGTGAAATTTAAGTATTGCTTACCTCCCCCATTTTTCACTTAATTCTAAAAGCTTTTCTTTGTGTCTCTTCTATGTGAGAAAAATTTTCCCATTCTACCTCATCCTTCTTCCTTCTCCCAGTCCATCCTTCTCCCCTCCTCCTTCATTTTTTTTTGGAGATCATTCCAGCGTAATCAACTCATACCTATACCCCCGTCTATATGAACTCCTTTTTTTCAGCCCTAATAATGATAAAGTTCTTAGGAGTTCTATGAATCATCTTCCCATATGGAAATGTAAACAGTTTAACTTTATTGAGTCTCTTATGACTATTCTTTCATATTTACCTTTTTATGCTTCTCTTGAGTCTTCTGTTTGAATGTTAAATTTTCTATTCAGTTCTTGTCTTTTCATCAGGAGTTCTTGAAAGTGCTCTATTTCATTAAAGATCCATTTTTCCCCTGAAGAACTAAACTTGGTATTGTTGGGTAGGTGAGTCTTAGTTGTAATCCTAATTTCTTTGCCCTCTGCTTTTTTAAAGAGGAAGCTGCTAAATCTTGTGATACAGACTATGTCTCCATTATATTTAAATTGTTTCATCCTGGCTAGTTGAAGTATTTTCTCTTTGACCTAGAAGTTCTAGAATTTGACTATTATATTCCTGGGAGTTTTTGCTTTGAGATCTCTTTTAGGAGACCACTTTTAATCACATAGGGTTGGATTTAAACAACATCATTTTTTCTGAACAATATAATAAATCATTTTTCTACACTCTCTATTCCCTCTGTCTCGTTCCTTTCAGTTTTTCTTCCTGTTTCTCTTTCTGTCAGTCTCTACCTCTTCCTTTTTCTCCCCCTCTCCTTTTATTCCTATCTCTCCCCCATCTTCTCCTTCTTTTCCATGTCCCATCTATCATAATTATTTGTACACCTGATTCCCTCCCCACTAAGATTGCAAATTCCTTAGATGCTGGACCTGCTCTATCTCTATACCCCCAGAGAAGAGCCTAACCTCTTCTCTTGCACTTGTTTGATAAGTGTTTGTGGAATGAAATGAGAACAATGTTAAGTCTTGAAAATTCAGTAGCTGTCTGAGAAGTCATACAAAAGCTCTGTGTATTTTAAAAATCTGTGAATGTCATGAGGCATATGGTCCAGATCATAAATGTCCAGCTGTCAGTTATCATTTATGAGAACTCATTTGTATTATGTAAGCATAGAAATTAGGGAGAGAATATTTCTATTAGGTCATCTCTTTGGTCTTTCTTGTTCCATGTGCAACTTTTTTTTTCTTCTTCAGTTAAATTAGCCACATTTACGTTCACTCATTCTTTCCTGACTTCTCAAGAAATTGTAAGAAAAAAATCAAAATGAGATCAAGCAAAAAGAATGAGCAGGGTAAAAGTAATAAGCTAGGTAGGGGTACTTGGGTGGCTGAGGAGACTTAGAGATAGGAGGTCCTAGGTTCAAATCTGGCCTCAGACTCTTCCCAACTGCATGACCCTGCACAACTCATTTAACCATTCTTCTGCCTTGGAACCAATACACACTATTGATTCTAAGACAGAAGGTAAAGGTTTAAAAAAATTCATAGATCATAGAAACACAGAGTTAAAGCTAAGAAGAAACAAAGGATCATAGATTTAAAGGTAGAAGAGACCTTAGAGATCATGGGGTCCAATCTCCTTGTTTTACCTCAAAGGAAGCTGAGGTCCAAAGAGGTAAAGCTACACTTGCTTAAGGTCTTAAACTAGTTTGTGGTAGAAGTAGGATTAAAACCCAGGTTCTTTGAGTTCTTAATCTTGCCTGTTACTGCTTCCCCTAGAAATGATTTACTCCAATTCTTCATTTTACTTACCCATGAAGAAAGTGAATCTCAGAAAGGTTTTGTCTCTTGAGGACAGACTGAATCAGAAACATATCCATTAATGTATCAAGTCATCATTGAAAAGGATACTGAGCAACTCTCTGGTCAAGAATCTGTACACAGGTCTAAGCTTTTGAACAGAAGGCACAGGATAGCAAGGGACCTGGTTTTTAACTCCAGGGCTGAGAAAGTATTTGTGATTGCTCACAGGGGAGGAAGGACCGGGATCCCAGTTCTGAGATTGGCAAGCACTTACAATTGAAACCATAGGAGGGGATGGCAGTCACAGTCCCAGGGCCAGGAGAAGTGCTAGAGCTGATGACCACAGGGGGAAAGTTCTGGATAAAGACCAAATCATAGAGCAAGAGAGCTGTAACCATGTTTCTCCTTTGATCAGACCTTGTTGGAAGCACTTAAAACCTACAGACCCCAACAGATAGCTCTGAAAATGGCGGTAGGAAAGGCCTGAAGCTTGGGACAGCACCTCCAATGAGCAAATAAGAAAAAAAAAGACTAACCATAACAAGTTACCATGGTAACAGGGAAGATCAAGACAAATTGAAAAGTATACAACTATGTCAAAGCAAGTATAAGCAAAGTCTCAAAGAAAAAATGTGAATTGGAAACATACCCAACAAGAATTCCTGGAAGAACGCAAACAATATTTTAAAAATCAAATAGTTTATGGTCATTTACTGCTATGTATTGTGTACCTAATCTATGCCTCTGCTCCATCAATCTATTTCTTAGCCAGTATCAGATTGCTTTAATGATTACCTCTTTGAAATACAGTTTGGGACCTGCTACTATCTTCCTTTACATTTTTTCCATCAATTCCCTTGATATTCTTGACCATTTGTTTTTTCAGATGAGCTTTGTTATGACTTTTCTAGCTCCTTAAAATAGGAGGGTTTGGGTTTTTGTGTTGGGTTTTTTGGGGGGGCGGGTAATTTGATTAGTATAGTTCCATAGTGCCTGTTTCAACTGCTTTCATGGCCTTTGGAACAAATTGTTCTCATTCACCCATTTCATTGGGAGAAGTCTTCACATGTTTGGAGTAGACACCCCCCTACCAAACTCAGCAACAGGTTTGTGGCTCATTGATTACCTTTACCTTCATTTAGCCTGTCTTTGGAAATAATTTAACCAAGTCATGGCCCCTGGGCATGCTACAGCTTCTTGGAATCACAAATGAGAGTTGGGTGAAAGTTAAACACCAAAGGGAGAAGAGCAACCCTGAAAAGAGCTCAGTAATTCCTAACACCAGAGGTGCTAGTCCTCCCTGAACACCCCAGGCACCCCATTACTGGTTATCTTAAAGAAGACACTGGATGGCCACTAGTCAAAGATCATAGACACAGGTCTTAAGCTTTGGAGGAAATTGAATTATTTCTGAGGTCCCTGCCTACACTGTAATTCCAAGAATGTAATAAAAAGAATTTATTGCAAATAAATTATAAATAAATAAAAATATAAGAATTTATGTAACAATTTAAAGGTTTTAGACTCCTTTCCATGCATTATTTCCTTTAATCCTTATAACAGCAGTCCTCTGAAATAGGTATGGTGAGTACACTTACTTGTATTTCCTTGGTAAGGAATATAGGACCCAGGGAGATCATAAATTCATAGCTGAAAATCAACTCATAGAGCTAAGCATCAATCATTCAACCAATAAGCATTTTTATACACCTACTATATGCAAATGATGGAATCTAAGCCTACCCTATACCAGTCATCATGCTAGGTACTAGGGATACAAAAGCAAAAATGAAACATTCCCTGCCCTCAAAGAATTTACATTCCATGGAGAAACAATATGTACACTAATAAATACTGTATACATCACATATATACAATAATGACCTCAAAGGCCTTCTGGTCCAACCCTTTCCCCCATTTTATAGCTGAAGAAAACAAGACTAAGAAGAGAGAAGTCACTTGCCCAAATCTATATAGGTAGTAAATGGCAAAGGTGGGTTCCAAACTCAAGTCATCCCGAGTCCTACCTGGTGCTCTTTCCACTGTAACAGATGAAGTCACTTATCTATAACCACCCAGGTAGCAAAGATCAGAGTCAGGAGTCAAACTCAGGTCCTCTTGCCTATGAATCCATCACTTATTTGACTTTATTCTTATTCTACTTATTATTATATTAGTATTATATATTATTAGACATACCCATTGTATATTTTGATATATTACATATGTACTCATTACATATGTATTTGTATATAACATACTATATATGCTCATATATAATATATATTTATTCTACTTACTCAATCTTTTCACTTACGAATATGGAAATTAAGGCTTAGAGGGATTAGGTGATTTTTCCCAAGATACCCCATTCATATTGGAGGTGGGATTTGAATCCATTCTCTGACTCCAGAGTCATGGTACCAGCATCTACACTGGTATATCACACCTGTTATACATTGTTCCTAGGCTTCTAATGAACTGATTTGGCCAATTATCCACTACTGCTGAGCTCACAAACTAGTCTATGCCATAATGATTTAAGAAAGCTACGACACTGATACTGATATCCTCTTCTCCTGCACCTATTAACAGAAAAGGTACAGGTGTCAAAGCATTTATGAAAATCACCAATTGGCTCCCCCTATAGGAGCATATTGATAGTAAGTTTAATCTTCGCCGTGAGGCTCTGAGAGGTTTGATTTTGTTAACAATACTTCTCGTCTTGGGTGTCATAAATCTTCAGGGAAAGGATGCATATGTTGAGAGTAATGCATAAAAAGTTGTCCCTTTTATCCTGAGTAACTCGGCATTGTGCAGCTCCTGGGCTGATCAGCTTCTCCATTATCTGAATAAATATCTGATGTCTTGTTTTCTTTCAAGGAGGCAGGTGCAGGATGGAGTAGGAAGCCTGCCAAGAAAGATGATAAATTACCATTCGGCCGCCAGGCACCTCCGCCTGAATGTGGGGCTGCTGGGAATTAAGAGAGAGTAATAAGAAACTGGGGGAGGGGGGACCGGGACTTCTGAGTGCAACTTTAGAAGAATATACTTTGTGCCCAATTATCCCTGTGACCTTGGAGGTATGGGTCTTACATACCCATCAGAGGCAAGGATTGTTTAAATATATTCAGGCACTGACTCATCAAGCACGAATGAAGGGTCAATTGGGAAAACACAATTTGACTAAAGACCCTGTGGAAGAAAATAGAGCCTGGGTTAGGAAGAAGGTGATGAAGAATAAGGCAGAATCTTCCCATGACTCTGGAGTGGACATCTGTGATTTCTAGGGCCATAGTATCATAGGTTTAGAGGCAGAATCAATGATTAGCCAATGAGTATTTTAAAAGTGTTTACTTTATGCCAAGCTTTAGAGTTACAATGAGAAAAAAATGAAACAATCCCTGCTCTCAAGATGCTGACATTCTGGGGACAGCTGGGTGGCTTAGTGGATTGAGAGCCAAGTCCAGAGACTTCCTAGCTGGATGACCCTGGGAAAGTCACTGAACCTCCATTGCCTAGACCTTATCACTCTTCTGTCTTGGAACCAATGCACAGTACTGATTCTAAGCTGGAAGGTAAGGGGTTTTGTCTGAAATAAATAATTTTTTAAAAGATGCTGACATTCCTTTAAGTTAAACAATACATACCTATATACATATATGCCATATAAAGACAAATTAATATAAGGTACCACATTATTTGGCACTCAAGAAAAGGCAAAAAAATGTTTTGGACATGGTTCAACAGAAGAGAGAAATGGGAATATATGAGAAAAGTCAATGAAGTTAAAAGCTATAGGACTTGGCAACAGACTGAATGTTGAAAAGAAGTTGAATGAGAATGAGGAGTTGAGAATGATACTCAGGCTGCAAACCTAGGAATATAGTGGTACTTTCTACAATGATAGGAAAATTTGGAAGAGTGGAGGATTTGGGGGGGGAAAGAGCATGAATTTAGTTTCTTATATGTAGGATTTTAGATATCTATGGGACATCCAATTTGAGATATCCAACAGGCAGTTGAAGACATAAACTTAGAGGCTAGTCTATTAGTACTGTGCCTGGTACCTAATATGTGCTTAAAAATATTTATTGAATTGAATAAAAGAGATGATGGGGCTAAATAAACAGATTTGAGGATCATCAGTATAGAAATGATGACTGATGAGATCATCACACAAAGTAGTATAGAGGAAGACAAGAAGAGAGTCCAGGACAGAGCTCAACAAGATATCTATCATTAGCAGGAGGGAGCTAGATGGAACTCAAGCAAAAGAAACTCATGTGATCATATAAGAAGGGAGATAACTAAAACAGAGTAGTGCCTTGGAAACCTAGAGAGAAGAGGTTATCAAGAAGAGAGTGGTCAACAATGTCAAAGACCACAGAGAAACCAAGAAGAATGAGGATTGAGAAAAGGTCATTGTACTTTCTGCAATTCCGTAATTAAGAGATCACCAGTAACTTTGGAAAGAGCAGTTTGGGTTGAATGGTGAGGTCAAAAGCCAAATTGTAAATTCAAGAAGGAGTAGGAAGAAAGGAAGTGGAGATATTGATTGTAAGTTAGCCTTCTCAAGCATTAGAGAGAAGACATATGGGATGATAGCTAGCAAGGATGGATCAGGTGAGTATATTTTTAAGGATGAAAGGAATATAGACACTTCTATAAGCATTAAAAAAGTAGCCAGTAGAGAGAGATTGAAGATAAATGAGGGAATAGCAATGAGAGAAGGGGAAATCTTCTAGAAAAGATGGCTTAGAATGGCATCACTTGTACATGAAGAGTGATTTGCCTTGACAAGAAAAAGGAGCCATTGGGGCAGCTAGGTGGCTCAGTGGATAGAGAGCCAGGCCTGGAGACAGGAGGTCCTGGGTTCAAATCTGGCCTCAGCCACTTCCTAGCTGTGTAACCCTGGGCAAGTCACTTGACCCCCATTGCCTAGACTTTACCTCTCTTCTGCCTTGGAACCAATACTTAGTGTCGATTCCTAGACAGAAGGTAAGGGTTTTTTAAAAAGAAAAGAAAAAAGTCCATCTCTTCCTGTAAGATAGAGCTAAAGCCAAAGATGGTGGTACAAGGCATCTAAATGATGTATGAATAAGAGGAACCTCTCAGAAAATTACATCAATTTTTAGTGAAATATGGCTTACAGAATAATTTAAGGAAGGATTAAAAAAGTGAAAATGAACCCTTCCCCCAAGTCTCCAGCCTGATCTTTTGATTTAGATCTCAACGCCAGAGAATAGAGCTAATCACAGAATAAAGGAGCTGTTCTCCAATGCCCAGACACACCTTCTCTCAGATCCCATGGAGATCTCCCCTTCCTATTAGTCCAGTGTTTCCATTAGCAGGGAATCACCACTAGAATCCTGCTAGTAAGAAGGAGGTATAAAAAAATCTTATAATTTTGGCTACCATTATTAGGCTTTAAGGACCATTAAACTTACCATTTACCCTTCCATAGTGCTCTCCAGATCTCCTGGAATTGCCACCTGCCCTGCTGTAGCCCTCTAAGAACCCCTGAGGCTTGGTATTTGTTCCATAGCTAAACTCTCCTATATATGTTAGCTTATACATTTATAATGCAAACCTCTTAAAATCAGGATCTGTCTCAATTTTCTATTTGTGTCATTAAGATTTAGTACAATAGGAGTCTAAACACAGATTGAAACATACCATTCTTCACTTTATTTCCTCCAGGAATTTTTCTCTATTGTAAGCAATATATCTCTTGTTTCACAGTGTGATGAACAGGGAAAAATGTGTATTATATGATAATATATGAACAATCTATAAAATATCATCTAAACTTCTTAGGGAGGGGAAAGGAGTGTGAAGTAGATGAAAAAAATGAGACATAGATTTTTGGACATAACTAATATGAGAATTTGTTTTTCTTGGATAAGAATATTTATTATAATTTATTTCATATTTATAAACAGATCATATGTATTATATTGTTGTGTTACATATTATTTTGTTATATATAAAATGCATCATATATCATAATATATAAAATATGTAACTATTATATAAAAATAAATATCTATGTTTTCCCAAAAAAATTTAGCACAATACTTTCCATCCCATTCCTTAAACTTCAAGGGGGTTGAAGACATAAATTAGGGTTAATTACCTAGAATATCTCTGACCTTGACCTGAGGAAGGCTGTGTAGGGAGGAATCCAAGACAAGCACAGATGAAGAGAAATGTTTGATCTTGCTAGGTTTTGATATTGTTTTTTTAACCCTTGCCTTCTACCTTAGAATCAATACTGTGTATTGGTTCCAAGGCAGAAGTGTCGTAAAGGCTAGGCAACGGAGGTTAAGTGACTTGTCTCCAGGGTCACATAGCTAGAAAGTGTCTGAGGTCAGATTTGAACCCAGGACCTCCTGTCTCTAAATCCACTGAGCTACCCAGCTGCCCTCTAAAGAGAATGATAGGAATCAGAAAAGCCTGAGTCTACATACTGAGCTTTGTCATTGTGAATTGACTTGAACAAAGTGCCATCAGTCATCATTGCTACTCAATGAGAGGAAAGCCCTAGTGACTGCTAACTACTATATTCCAGAATAAGATGAGACCACCATGGGGACTTCTTCCTGTGCTTTCCTAGGAAAAAATGAATACACTTAACCAATTATCCACCCCATTTATTCTCTTTATCTGTATCTCTGATGGAGAGATGGACAGAGGGGAAGCCATCCACTCTTCTCTCACCTATCCTTTCCAGTCTTGTATGAGCAGCCTGTGGTCACTTTTACACTGATATGCCTTCAAAATGGTGTTGTTTTAAGTCAGTATTGGTATGACAACATATTAAATCCAGATGGCCATTTGAATCTGTGCCAGTTCTTCTTCTTTAATGCCAGTGATGCAATTGAGAATGGAGGCATGAATGTAGAAGAGGAGCAGATTGAAAATATTGAGGTTTTATAAACTCAATTTGGATGCCACTAATGCAAACTGGCTCGGGGTTAGACCATAATGCATTAGAGAGAGAAAGAATTCATAAGAAAATCTAGTCTTTTTTTCCTTTCATGTGCAATCCATTGGCCACCACTGTTTGAAAGTAGAGTGCACCGGAGTGGGCCACTTTCAAGAGAGCTGAAAGAAAGTCACACTTCCATGAAGTGAGAAGGAGGGAAGGAATTTCCCCAGCCTAATTTCTCCCCAATGAACAACAATTCATCCTTCTTTGCATATCATTACCATGTGGTAGTTATAGAGTTCATTTTACCCAAGCCACTCATTTCACAGATGAGTAAACTGAGGCCAAGAGTGACTTAGGATCGTTGCCCTAGAGATAGAAAGAATCTCAGAGACCACCTAGTCCCCCATTTTGCAGATGAAAAAACTGAGGTTCAGAAAAGTAAAGTAGGAGGCAGAGCCAAGATGGCAGTACAGTAGCAGGAGCCATCTGAATCTCCTTCCAACCAATCATTCCAAAGTGTCTCAAAAGGACAGAAATCAAAATCAGATGAGTATCCCACTTGACTCATCGTTAAAGGTGGACAGAGAGTGGGGATTCCCATGTTATAAGGGAGCAAAACTGCACTAATCAACGCTCAAGCTGATCACTCCTCCTCCATACCCCTAACATGCCAGGTTAGAGAGTTAGAGAGAGGGCCAGGGCAATCTCCAAATTCTCAGGGCTGGCTGAAAGCACCACACACTTATCCCTGAGGGCAGTGCAAGGCCTTGGCAGGGAGACCAATGGCTGAAGAGTGGGGAGCTTAGGCAGCAGAATGAGGAGCTTGGGTAGAAATACCAGAAAAAGCTTTTGATAAAATACAATACTCATTCCTACTGAAAACACTAAAAAAGTAACAAAAAGGGCCTTTCCTCAAAATAATAAATAGTATTTATTTAAAACCATAAGCAAGTATCATCTGCAATGGGGATAAGTTAGATGCCTTTCCAATAAGATCAGAAGTGAAGCAAGGATACCCATTATCACCACTACTATTTAATATTGTACTAGAAATGCTAGCAGTAGCAATTAAAGAAGAAAAAGAAATTGAAGGGATCAAAGTAGGCAATGAGGAAAATAAACTATGACTCTTCACAGATGACATGATGGCTTAACTAGAGAATCCAAGAAGATCAACTAAAAAACTAGTAGAAATAATAAAAAACATTAGCAAAGTTTCAGGTTACAAAATAAACACACATAAAACATCAGCATTCCTATATGTTTCCAACAAAATCCAGCAAAAAGAGTTAGAAAGAGAAACTCCATTTAAAATCACTCCAGACAATATGAAATACCTGAGAGTCTACTTACCAAGACAAATTCAGGAATTATATGAACTTAACTACAAAACATTCTTTACACATATAAAACTGGATCTAAACAATTAGAAAAACATCAATAGCTCATGGGTAGGACAAGTTAATATAATAAAAATGACAATCCTACCTAAATTAATTTGCTTATTCAGTGCCATACCTATCAAACTGTCAAAATCTTTTTTTACAAAATTACAAAAAATTATTACAAAGTTCATCTGGAAGAACAAAAGATCAAGAATATCAAGGGAAATAATGAAAAAAATGTGAAGGAGGGAGGCTTTGCATTACCAAATCTCAAACTATACTATAAAGCAGGGACCATCAAAACCATATGGACTTAGNTTACCAAATCTCAAACTATACTATAAAGCAGGGACCATCAAAACCATATGGACTTAGAGATAGAAGAGTGGATCAGTGGAATAGACTTGGGGTAAATGACAGTAGCAAGATAGTGATCCATAAACCCGAAGTCAGACAAACTGAGGTTCAGAAAAGTAAAGTAGTGGGTAAATGACTTAACCATAAAGAGGGAAATCATAAACAAAACATAAAATAGTAAAACTGTCAGATCTATGAGAAAGGAAGGAAGTTAAGACCAAGCAAGAGATAGAGAACATTACAAAATATAAAATGAATGACTTTTATTATATTAAATTAAAGCTTCTATACAAACAAAACAAATGCAACCAAAATTAGAAGGGAAACAGCAAACTGAGGGGAAATTTTTATAACCAAAACCTCTGACAAAGGTCTCATTTCTCAAATGTATAAGGAATTAAGTCAGTTGTTCAAAAAATTGAGTCATCCCCCAATTGACAAATGGTCAAGGAACATGAATAGGCAGTTTTCAGATGAAGAAATCAAAATTATCAATAAACACATGAAAAAGTATTCTAAATTTCTCATAATTAGAGAAATGCAGATCAAAACAATGCTGAGGTACCACATCACACCTATGTGTGACAGTAAAGGAAAATAATAAATGTTGAAGGGGATGTGGCAACATTGGGATACTAATGGATTGTTGGTGGAGTTGTGAATTAATCCAGCCATTCTGGAAAGCAATATGGAATTATGCACAAAAGGCTTTAAATGACTGCCAGCCCTTTGATCTAGCAATACCACTAGTAGGTTTGTACCCCAAAGAGATAATAAGGAAAAATACTTATCCAAAATATTCATAGCTACACTCTTTGTGGTGGCAAAAAAACTGGAAAATAAAGGGTTGTCCCTTGATTGGGGAATGGCTGGATAAATTGTGGTATGTGATGATGATAGAATACTATTGTACTATAAGAAATGATGATCTGGAAGATTTTCATATGAACTGGGAGAACCTCAATGAAAGGAGTGAAAGGAGCAGAACCAGAAGAACATTTTACATAGGAAGTGAAACATTGTAGAAAGATCCAATGTAATGGACTTTGCTACTATTAGCAATGCAACAAGCCAGGACACTCCTGAAGGACTTATGGGAAAGAATGCTAACCACATTGAGAGAAAGAACTATGGGAAAAGAAATGCAAAAGCAAAACATATGACATCACTTATCACATGTATGTATTGGTGTGTGATTTGGGGTTTAGGCTTTAAAAATTGCCCTATAGCAAAAATTAATAATATGGAAACAGGTATCAAGTGATAACATTTGTACAACCAAGTAGAATCGATTGTCAGCTCTGGGAGGAGTGAGGGAAGAGGGGAGGGAAAGAAAATGAATCATGTAAACATGGAAAAATATTTAAAAATTAAAATTTAATTTAAAAAGAGAAAAGTGGCTTTTTCAAGGATACATAAGTAGTAAGCAAGAAAGCCAGGATTTGAACCCAAGTGCTCTGACCCAAAAGCCAGCATTCTTCCTATGGCACCATGATGGATCCTTCATCTCATAGGAAAAGGGCATTCTAGGCACCTTCTGTTGCATGAGGCTTTAAGAAACTATGTTGACTACCTCTCTAGCTACACCAAAGGGACAATAATCAGATTATAGAATTAGACCAAGAAAAGACCTCAGAGATTATAAGGGAAACACACATCCCATTTTACAGAGAAAGAAAATCAATTCCATAAATAGGTCTATCTGGAGACAGTATAGTACAGAATACAGATCTGGAGTCAAAGGACCTGGTTTTGAATTCTGACTACTTACTGCCTGCTGGGCTAGTCATTTACTTCACCTCTATGGACCTTAGTTTCCTTATCTGGAAAATTACTAGATGGCCTTTGAGGTCCTTTCCAGCTCCAAATCTCTGATCCTAGAATCTAATGCTATGTTTCTTCTCTAGCCCTCAGTCCCTTCATCTATAAAATTAGGAGGTTGAACTAAATTCTTTCTGAGGTTCCTTTTAGCTCTAAATCCAAAATCTTAGGATCTCTTGTCATGTTCTCTTTTAGGGTCTCCATTTCTTCATCTGTAAAATGAGTACAGTTGGACCAGATGGCTCTTAAGATCTCTTTTTGCTTTAGATTGAAGATTCTATATTTCTGTGTGGAATGCACTCCCTCCTTATTTCCCCTTTTCAGAATTCCTCCCTTCTTTTCAATCTCAATTTAGTCATCCTCTTCAATGAAACCTTACATGACTTCACCCCCACTCCCAGCTTATAGAGCTCATTCCTTCTTCAAATATTCTTGGAACTCTTTGTCTAACCTTTTTTTTGGCTCCTTCATTAACTAAGCTATTTTATAGTTATCTGTGTTAATGTTCCCAAAAAGCAGGGGAAAAAAGGGCTAGAATGCCTATAGAAAATTACATAGTCAAAGGTCTGCCATATTGGTTTTCTAGTGGTGCTGTTACGGCAAAGAGTCACAAAATGCCACTGTTAATAAGGAATTAAAATAGAAGGTCATACTCAGGGCAATGGACATAAGCATAGTGGGACTGAGTAGACCTCAAACCATTTCAAAAAAAAAGATTGCACAAAAGAAGCAGCAGAAAGGAAATCAGAAGAGATTTTAATGAATAACAAGAGAAGGAAATGGGGTTGGTCATGTGTGAAAAGAAATCTCTGATGCACCTCTTTCCCCTTGTGGCTGATGTTCAGTCATTTTCAGTCACGTCCGACTCTTCATGACCTCGTTTGGGGTTTTCTTGGCAAAGATAACTAGGAAGGTTTTCCATTTCCTTCTCCAGCTCATTTTACAGATGAGGAAACTGAGGCAAAAAAGGATCAAGTGATTCATCCAGAGTTACACAGCTAATAAATGTCTGAGTCCAAATTTGAGCTCAGGAAGATTACTCTTTCTGATTTCATACCTAGCACTCGATCCATTGCACCTCCTAGCTGGCCCCATGCTCTACTATTTATTATCCAAAGAACATCAAGAGAACCAGAGGAATTGGCCAGTGAAGGGCAAACTTTTAAAGAGGGGGCCAAAGGAAAGGAAATGCTCATCTGCCAATCTGTTTCTAAGGCAACTCTTTCAAAGTTTCCTTGTATTGTATCCTACTCATCGTATTTGTCAGATTAGGAAGAATGTCCCATGGTCTGATACAACATTTCAGGGGGCTGCATCTGTCCTGTGGGCTGTAGTTTGCCCATCACTTGGCTAGACAGCTTGTGGAGCATTTAGGGGAGGCCATGAACAGCATGGGAAAGTATAGATGAGTTATAATCCCATCGTGGAGGTTTGATCAAAACTGTATGCAGGAGATCACAGATCCATTGGCATACTGAAATATCAGACTGTTCATGTTGTATCTATGTAAGCTCCCTGCAGGCAAGGCCTTTATATTTGTCCTTGTATCCCGAATCTAATGCCTACTGTAGTGCCTGGCAACCAGGAGCTGAATTGAATTAAACTAATGTGATTTGAATTGAGTTTATTTAAATTAGATTGAATTGAATGGAATTGAGTTGAATTGTACTAGGAAGTAACATATACACAGACTAATAGAACCTGTTTAGCTCTTGTTATTGTAAAGCATACACAGGGGAGCAGAAGAAACACAAAATAATTCACTTTTCCACTGAAAGGTAAAATTTTAAAAGTGATTTCTTCAAAACAATCCTGTGAAGTAATACAAATATTGTTACCCCGTTTTATAGATGATGGAGCTGGGATGTTCAGAGGTAAAGTGACTTGCATATAGGACTATTAGTTAATTTAAAGTAAGAATTACATCCAGATCCTCTGACTTTCCATTATACAAAACATAGCTAGAAAGTGCTTTGTGATAAGCAAAGAAAAAACTCTACTTTCTAAATAGGGAAAGCTTAATTAGCCAGAGAAGTTAAGTGGTTTTCATGATGTCACACAGAACTAGTAGCAATTATGCTAAAAGGTTCTCTACATAATGAAAGTGTAGTAATCCTAAATACATATGTGTCTGACGATTCTACAAAATTCATAAAGGAAAAGGTCATGATCCTGGAAGAAAAAAAGAGAGATTTAAAAAATGGGAAATTTGATATCCTATTGTCATCATTTGATAGATAAATAAAAAAGAAGTTATAATGCTAAAGAGAATATCAGTCTATTAGGTCTAGAAGAAAATATTTTCTTTTCAGACACTTACAGAACTTAAACAAATGTTTTGGGCAGAAGCATGGCAAAAAAGTCAAGACAGCTCTATTTATAAATTATGACATTTTTCAGTCATTTTTCAGTCATGTTGACTTTTCATGATCCCATTTGGGGTTTTCTTGCCAAAAATACTGGAGTAGTTAGCCATTTCCTCCTCTAGCTCATTTTACAGAGAGGAAACCGAGGTCAACATGGTGAAATGATTTACCCAGCGTTACACAGTTAATACGTATCTTTAGGCTCACTTGAACACAGGACTTCCTGACTCTGGGTCCAGCACTCTATGCCCCGAGCCACCTTGATGCCCCAATCAACTCTTAATAGATTAAAATGATGGTTTAAGGAGTAGAAGATGAGAGCTCCTGTGGACAATTAAAAATGACATTCAGTAGTGACTGGGTGAGAGGAATTTTTTTTAAGTAAAAGATTACATCAAAGGTAATTAAAACACAGATAACATGAAAATCTAGAAGGTTCAACCAAAATACTGCTCAGAGGAAAATTCAAAGTATCAAAGATCTATATGAAGAAAAAATGAGAATGAGGCAGGGATTAGGGCAGTATATGAATATATGCAGGGTGTCCCAAAAGTCCTAATGCAGTTCAGTTTCAAGTTATTAAAACACATAGAAGAGAGGACTGAAGAAAGAGGGGGAACAATGTGTCGGCAGCTGGGTAACCTTTGGAGTTAAGAAAGCATGAGAAAGGGTGACAAGCTCTTAGCATTACTTGGCAGCCTTTCTCTATCCTTTTAAACTCTACTGCCTTCCTTCTGTTCCTCTTTTCCTTTATCCTGTACGTGGTTGACTTGTACATATTTACTTTTTGTCTCCTCTACTAGATTGGGAACTTCTCAAGGGCAGGGGCTGATTTTTGCCTTTCTTTGTCCCCCCAAATGTTTATCACAGTGTCTTGCACATAGTTGGTGCCTAATGAATGCTTATATAATAACTGCTCAGAGGTTCAGGAGAAGGAGGGAAACTTGGAGACCATCAAACCCAACTCATTTATTTTTCTGCTAAAAAATTCGAAGCCCAGAGAAAGGATGAAATTGGTTCCCTCCTTCCCCTCTCATCTCTTTCTCTTTTCTCAACATTTCTTCCACCAGCAAATTCACCTGTTCAGCATGATTAAATACAAAGTTCTAAGTCACAGAAAGTCAAGTTCAGTAATTCACTGCCATTTTTATGCCCTTCATTTGTTAACCAGAGGACAGACAGTAGGAGAAAGAACATTTTCAAAACAGATTTCCTCCCTCCTTTCTTTCTGTGTATTCACATCTTAAACACCTGTTGGTACTTAACCTTTAGAAAAACATTTATTCTCTTTAAAGGGCAATCAATATGAGTCAGCGAAAGCAGCACAGCCTGTGAGTTGGAATCGGCGTTTCCGGCCGAGTTCCAACATCGACTTAACTGAGTGACCTTTTGGCGAGCAGCAGATTTTCTTGAGCCTCTGTGTCTCCAGTGTGGAGTCTTCGTTTTCACTTAGTGACAATCAAACCAAGAATGTTGTTAAATATCGGTCTTTAAATTGGAAGCAGCATCATGTCATCAAAGAATGGAATGAGCTCTGGGTTGAGTTGGAAAAGACTTAGTTTCTAGTTCCAGTTTGACTCTGTGTAACCTGGGGCAAATCACTTCCTTCTCAGTAAAATAAGGATGCTAAATTATACCATCTAAAGATAGATGGCTTCCAGCTCTATGATTTAATTTTTCATTTCTATCAAGGTTTATTAATGGAAAAACCTAAAACTCCCTATGACCAAGAGGCCAAAGGATGGCTGTGATTGTTGCTGTTTTTACAGTCAGGAAGTCAGAAGGAAAAAAGGTCAATTCAACAAATATTTACTAAGTACCTTTAGGCCTATATCTATGTCTTTGCCCCAGTGGTCTGCCATATCTGGAAGGGACCCTAGACTTGGAGCTGGAAGGGACTTCAGGATCAATCTAATCCAGGGATTCTTAATACAGTGCACCTGAACTTGTTTTTACAAAATATTTTGAAATTGTATTTCAACATAGTTGGGTTTCTTTGTGATCCTATGTATTTTACTTTATGCATCTAAAAACCTTATTCTGGGAAAAGGTTATATAAGTTTCACCAGACTACTAAAGAAGCCTATGGCACATGCAAAAACAATGAGTCCCTGATTTAATCTAACCCCTTCAACTTACTGGTAAAGAAATGGACCCCAGAGAAATGAAAACTTTTGCCCAAAGGCATATCCATAAAAAGTACCATTTGAACCATGGTTCTTTCTCTCCAAAGACTATACTCTATCATGTTGCCTCCTATTTATTACCCCCCTTCCTTCTTTTTTTATGATACCTAGCTTCCTTCAAAGTATGGTTCAGTGGCAACTTCCTTCATGAGGTTTTCTTCTTGATCATCCCAGAAATCATTACCCACTATTGAGAGATTAGTTTGCATGTACTTTACAAACAGCTAGGTGGTGTGGCAGATAGAATGTTGGACTTCAAGTCAGGGACATGAGTTCATATCCTGCCTTGGACTCTTACCAAATCCCTCAGCCTTGGTTTCCTCATCTATGGAATGGGAGGAAGGAAGGAAGGAAGGAAGGAAGGAAGGAAGGAAGGAAGGAAGGAAGGAAGGAAGGAA
>NC_058134.1:226754671-226764812 GCF_016433145.1 Gracilinanus agilis | reverse complement strand
TATATATATATATAGAGAGAGAGAGAGAGAGAGAGAGAGAGAGAGAGAAAGAGAGAGAGAGAGAGAATCTTCCTGCCCTGAGTCAAAGACTTCTCTATCAGGAGATAAGTCACATATTTTGGGTTAAATCATATTGAAGCCATGAAGGAAACCACATGAATTCCACAGGATCAAGAAAGCCAACCACATGCTGTCACAGACACCTTACTACATACAACAATTTCTAAGAACAGAAATAACTCACATCCCCAAACCACTTTAATATTTCTTTTCATGGGATCACGAAATCAAGTAAGTCACTGAAACTCTCTGCTCTTCCATGCAACTCTCCAAGTCTATGAGGTGCAAAGTGGGTGCTGAGATCTGCATTAATAAAGAGAATTTGAAATCATAGGTTCGTTGTCTGGGCCAGGCATTTAGAATGGGAAGGCAAAAAGGAAAACATTTCCTCAAGAGTGGTTAGAGAAAAGAGAGATAAGATGTAAACAAAGAAGCAAATATAATTTGGGGGAGGGACAGGGAAAATTAAGAACTATAGAAGAACCAGGAAAAGCCTCCTGTAGGAGATAACACTCTAGCTAAGCCTTAAAAGGAGCTAAAGAGAAGAACAATAATTACTAATGTTTATATAGTTTTTAATGTTTTACAAAGTACTTTGCATACATTCTCTCAGTTGAGTCTCACAATGACCCTTGGAAGGAAGTAATACAGAGATTTATACACATTTTAGAGAAGAAGAAAATGAAGTTCGGAAATGTAATGTAGGTAGATAGGAAGGATGTATGGTTGGATTCGAATCTAGGTCTTCTTGATTTTACGTATTAGGCATGCCTTCCACATCACAAGAGCTAACAAACTCCCATGATCTGGAAAAGCCATATAAAATTTCTTAGCCCTTTCTTTGCACCAGAAAAGAAGTCTGAATTTTTTCTTTTTCTTTTTCTTTTATGGGGTATTCACAGCACATTATTGTAAAATTTGGGTTAAGTATCCAGTCATAGGCCCCATGTAGGGCAATGTTAAGACATCTCAACCTTTCTCGCATTTGTGTATCATTTGCCAGCTTTCACGTTCTTTTTGCAAACTTAAACTGTTTACTTATTTTGACTGTAAAAAAGAAATTGTGTATAGTTGTGGGATTAAAAGATGAAATATGTTGATGTTATATAATACTATATGTGTGTGTGAATATATATATATGTATATATATATTTGCACTTTTGAGTTTCTAAACTTTTTCTGTGTTGTCTGCTGGCCTTCATGTGTCATCTGTGACTTCCACGATGGGGGCTAGTGATGTAGAAGGGATACCTGTGTACCACTCTATTTATCTTGCCACAGGACCACAATTTCCTGCTGCAGTCCAGATGACAAATATCGATCTGTCCTACTCTAATATAAATTTCTTCAGATCAGGAGCTAATTTCGTTTTGTCTCTGTAGAACTTGACTGCTCATCTCTAACTTGCAGACTTCGAGAGGTGGCTTAGACCTGGGACCCAGAGTTCAAGTGACTTGTCTAGAGTTTCACAGCTGGTATATATCAAAAGTAGGTTGAGCCCAAGCCTTTATTATTCCAAGATTAGCCTTTGTTCCACTGAACTAATTATATTTGCATGTAGAGAAACTTGAGTAAATATTTGGTAAATTGGACGAAATTATACTGAATACCTAAAGCACTCTACTTTAACGTTAGTGTTTGACTGGATAGGAATATATTGTGTGTATCAGATGGCACCCTTTTCTTGAATGCAATCGACCCATCTCACTAAGATAAAGGGTAGGTACATTCACTAAGTGCCTACTATGTACCAGGCATTTTGGTAAGCATTTTACAATTATTATGTAATGTGTTACTTAATAACTCAAAGGAATAATGGCTATTATCCACATTTTAAAGTTGAGGAAACTGAGGCTTGTTTAGGATCACAGAGCTAATAAGTATCTGAGGCTCCATTTGAACTTAGGTCTTCCAAACCCCACGCCCAGCTTTCTCTCCACCATGTCACCTAGCTTCTTCTAAGAGAGCCAAAAAAGAAACCAAGGAAACAGAAACATTGGCAAAGTAGGTCCCTGAATTCTAGTGTGGCTCATAGTATTCTCATGTAGATTTAATGAACTGCATCCTTAGGCAAATTCAAAAATTGGGCTACTGTCAGAAAATGACAAGCTGAAAAAAGGGCCCCAATTTGCTCTAGTATCAAATATTTCAAAGAGTGAAATCCCCTAGCTCCTCACTTCTTGGAAACTAAATGTGCTCATCATTTTAGGCTCCAGGAGTCCCCATAGAGGGGACTTCTATTTATAAAATCATATGTGCACCCTAACTAAGTTATTCAGGTGGAAAGACATCCAAAGATAAGAGTGATTGAATCCAGTCATATTTGATCTACTTCATTTTTGATAAGAAGTTCTCTGCTTTAGTAGGGCTGACCATGGTGTCAGGAAGACCTGCATTCAATTGTGACCACTGAGACATCTTAGCAGCATGACTCGGGACAAGTGTCCCATGTAACACTCCAAGAGCATAAAATGTGGGCACATTCCTAATCTGCTTCAAAGGCTAGATTCTGCATAGTAGAGGCTCCTCACCCAAGTCTGGGCTCCCTGAAAGAGAAATTATTGACTGCACTATTCAAACATCTGTTTTCCTTACAAATTGTAAAAGTACTAGCACAGCGAGTTTGAGTTCTTAAAAATATATGTGGACATAGATTTGCCACTAAATTGATAGAGTGTGATATGATAAGGAGAAAGTCCACTGGATGCAGAATCTAACAGAAATTCTGCCTCTGTCATTTACTCCTATGGGGATGAAACTTTACCTCTCTGGGGCTCCATTTTCTCATCTATAAAATGAAAGGAATCAGAGAAGACATATGATAAGGTCCCTTTCATTTCTACATGTGACTCTGTCATATTCAATTCTGGGTGATACATTTTAAGGAAGAACGTTGTGATCATTGAGAGCCAGATTTGTTAGAGGACGTTGGGTCCAATACCCTCTGCCCATTTTATAGATGAGAAAATGAGATCCTGAAAAGTGAGGTGATTTGCCCAGTCACACAAAGCTGAGAATTAGATCCAATTGCTCATATGACAAGGTGAAATTAAAGTTATTTTTTTTTAAACCCTTACCTTCCGTCTTGGAGTCAATACTGTGTGTTGGCTCCTAGACACAGAAGAGTGGTAAGGGTAGGCAATGGGGGTCAAGTGACTTGCCCAGGGTCACACAGCTGGGAAGTGTCTGAGGTCAGATTTGAACCTAGGACCTCCCATCTCTAGGCCTGACTCTCCATCCACTGAGCTACCCAGCTGCCCCCTAATTAAAGTTATTTTTAATTCTAAGTAATTGAGATGACACCAGGAATTTCAGCTAATTGAAGAGATTTTCCCTTATCTTAATTAATTAATTGTTTGTTTGTTTTTTACATTCACCTTCCCAGGTGTCTCTTTCCCTCCTCCCTGCACTAGACAATACATCATTTGACAAAAATATATGTATCTGTGAAATTATGTCTTGCTTGTTTCTATTTATCAGTTCTTTCTCTGGAGGTGGGCATACCCAAGTCATTCTTCAAACAACATTTTTGTTGCTTTATATAATGTTCTCTTGGTTTTATTCATTTCACTCTTTATGCTTTCATATAGGTCTTTCCAGGATGCTGTTATGGTTGTTGTTTTAATTAACCTGTTCATCATTTCTATTGGGTCAGTTGTATTCCATCAAAATCATATGCCACAACTTTTTCTGGGAGAATTTTTTAACTTCAAATAATTTAACCATGAAAAAGAAAGCAGAAGAACCTAGATTCCACCTAAGACAATAATTACAGTTCTCTTCCATTTCTTGGCATCAGAGGGATTTTCATATAGATGGTAAACTTCATCTAGTGGTCCAATCTCTGTCATTAGACTTGCCAAAAAGGAAAGTCAGAATCTAGGCAGTTCCAATTTAAACTACCAACATTGCAGCTCATAAAGAGGATCAGGCCAATACATGGTGCATTGAATTGTAGTAAGAGAACCTGGGTTCAAATCTTGACTTTACCACTTGCTACCTTTACCACTCACTTCCCCTCTCTTGGCTTCAGTTATTTCATCTATAAAATGAGGAATTGGGGATAAATGACTTCTGAAGTCTCTTCCAGTTATATAGATAATAATTCTGTGATGCCAACCAGGGATTTTGTTATTATTCTTCAGTCATTTCAGTTGTGACCAATTCTTCGTGACCCCATTTGGAGTTTTCTTGGTAGAGATATGAGAGTACTTTACCATTTTCTACTCCATCTCATTCTACAGGTGAGGAAACTGAGGTAAACAGGGTTAAGTGGCTTGCCCAGGGTCACACAGCTAGTCCGAATCCTGATTTGAACTCAGGTCTTCCTGACTTCAAGCCCAGCAATCTATCCCCTGAGCACCTAAGAGCCACAGAGTCACTCATAGACAAATTCTATCTTGACCATAAATCTACTTTTGATCACCTTCAGGTCTATTGTATTTTCAATAAATCAGAGAAGGGGGAAAAGACACACCTGGAAATTTTAATGTAAAAAACAAATTAATTAATTTTTAAAAAACTCTTCAGTTAGCTGCAATTCCTAGTACCATTTCAATTATTTAGAACTAAAAATAACTTTAATAACTTCCCTTTCTACCATAACTGAAAATGCTGACATCCTTAAGGTTAGAAAATATCATGATGTAGCAGAGTATACAGCAGGAGTCCTGCATCCCGAGGCCTCATCCCAGCTCTGCTTATTACCTGTGCGATCTTGGCAAGTTGTTTGCTGTCTCTGGGTCTCCGTTTCTTCATCTTTAAAAGGAAGAGCCTGGATTAGATGGCTCTGCAGTACTTATCGCCTTTAGAGCAATAACTTGGACAATTAGATTCAAATTTGCCTGGTAGAAAGATGTTAAAATTTAGGAATGACAAGGAAATAGTGGCGGTTTCTGGGTGTGCCTCAGCAGATGCTCGTTTCTACCTGGGAAGGTAGGACCAGAAAGGCTTCCTCCTGAGCCCCGCCAGGGCATCATAGTCCGGTGGCACGCGATAGGCCAGATCCCCATTGTGCGGCACGGATTCTTCGCAACACTGAGAGACATTGCCGAACAAAAATGCTATTAGAAATCTTTCAAAAGGAACATTTTTGGCGATGAGAGAGACTTTTGACATTATTTATTAGGTTCCAAAATGCCTCACAAAGGCAGCACAATAGGCCTGTGGAAACCGGTGCATCTGAGCCCTTTCTGTTGTCTCGCCCATCCATTGAGGGGAAGATGGCCAGCATTCCGGGAACAATCCCCTCACAGCAGTCAATGGAAGTGAGCATTCACACACACACAAGCGAGGGCCTGTGAACAAACCATATGGAAACAGGGGGGGAAAGAACGTAAACACATCTTAGCCTCTTTGTGGGGAGATGTGGGTAAGCCTAGGCGAGCAGCCGCCGTGGAGGGGCTGGTCATGCCACATTTCTCTAAAATAAGGTGTTTTCCTTGAGGTTTTTTTTTCCTGTTCTTTTTACACAGAAATGAAGAGGAGCCTGGAGGGCATGGCCATCCCCAGCACCATAGTAACTGGAGCACAGGCTGCTGATGCCAGGCCACCAAGGGAGAGCTTTTATATAAGCCGGTTTTGTCAGGGATGCTACTGCTTGGGGGTGGGGAGGTAGCGGGGAAGCACTGGGACTGCTGTCATCTATCGGCATCTGCTCCTCGTTCCCAGTAGGACAAAGTCAGCTTAAATATGGCAAGGAAGGATGGGAGGAAGGCACACACATCCTTCTTCAGGGGCCAGTGAGTTAGAAGGTCGGTTACTGTTAAGGCAAAGATTATTAAATTTTACTCTGATGCAGAAGGCAATTCCTATATAATTTGTTCCTTTGATATGACAATCCTTCTCTGGACTTGGTGCCTTTTCAGAGACTGTTCTTCATGCCTGGAATGTCCTCCCTCTTCACCTCCACCATCAGACTTTACCAGCTTCCTTTAGTTCTCGAATCCTTCCTTTTATACAAGACTTTTCCAGATCTTTCTCTCCCCGACTATCTCGAAGCTAATGCCCTCCTTCTGAGGTGACACTTTTATCTGATGTTTATGCAACTTGCATTTTCGGTTATTTGCACATTTGCTCCCCTGTTGGAACGTAAGCTCCATGTGGGCAGGGACTATGTTTTTGCCTTTCTTAGCATCCTCAGGTCTCGGTACTTAGAAACATTTAATAAATGCTTATTCACTAACAAAGAAATCTAAAAGAGTTGCCAGAGGATCAAGGATAAGTGGTTTAGCTGCAGTGACATGCAGGGCCACGTCAGTGAACATTTAGCAAATGTCTATCTGAAAAAAAAATGTGAGCAAAGCACACTTTTATATTTAATCGGCACCAACATTTTTTAAAAACCTAGAAAATCACCTAAACAAATAGGGAATTTTGAGCATTTGTGGATTTCCAAGGTATAAATGTTCACTCTGAAAATTTAACTATGGGCTCTAGAGTAAGTTAGAATTGACTCCAGCATATCTCCAGCAATAACATGGACATTAAGTCAAAGGATTAGAGGGTTCTAGATGTAGAGTAGAAGATACCTTAGAGTTCCAATCTCCTTGTTTTTACAATGGAGGAAACTAAGACCAAGGGAGGTTAATTGACTTAGCTAAGGATCACAGAACTAGGATCATGGATTTAAAGCCAGAAGTAATTTCAGATGCCATCTAGTCTAATATCCTTATTTTATAATGGAAATTAAATAACATTCATGGAAATTAAGTCAATTGCCCAAGATCCAATAGGAAGTGTGTGTAGGAGGCAAGATTTAAGCCCAGGTCTTATGATTCCAGAGCAAATGATAGGGAATAAATTTCATTCGTGACAACAGACAATTATAAAGCATTTTAAAAGTTTGGAAAGCTCTTTGTAGCCAGGTGGTGCAGTGGATAGAGGACCAAGAATGGAATTAAAAAGACTCATCTTCCTGAGTTCAAAACTGGCCTTAGACACTTAATAGCTGTGTGGCACTGGGTACGTCACATAACCCGGTTTACCTCATTTTCCTCATCTATAAAATGAGCTGGAGAAGGAAATGGCAAACCACTCCAGAATCTCTACAAGAAAAGCCCAAATGGGGTCACCAAGAGCCAGACACTACTGAAAACAACTGAAAACCATCTTATTTGAATGATTGAGTAGTGGAAAGAAGGCTGGATTTGGGGTTAGAATTGGAGTTTGGATCTTGGCTTTCTAATGAGAATGACCTTGAACATATATCAGCCCATTTCTGTTCCCTCATATGCAAAATGATGGAGCTGAAAGACACCTTAGAAGTCATTTTTATTTCTAAAGTGTCTTTCAGCTCCATAAACAAAATCATTTCACTTCTCTGGCTCATTTCCCTTAAATATAAAACTGGGGGATTGGGCTTAATGACTTCTAGTAATTCCAAATGATTTATTTTGTTCTTTAAGTGAAGTGATTTCTTTTGGTCAAACAAGCTAATTTTTTGGAAACAGGTAAAACCAAATCCTCTCTCTTAAAAGGAAATAGATAGTAGAAGCTAATCTTAAATTTTTTTAACAGAATTAACTTAGCTGGAAGGAGAGGGAGGTGAGAATTGCAAGATCATCAAACTAAAGCTGGAAGAGAAATTAAAGTCCATCTGGTCCAAATATCTCTTTTTACAGATAAAAAGACTAGATGTCCAGGGACATAATTTGATTTAGTTAAGATCACATGTGTGGTAAGCATCAGAGGCTGGAAGTGAACCCAGGCCCTTTGACTTTGGAGCCAATCCCTCCCACTTTACCATCCTTATAGGATAAAATACAAGTTGCTTACTTTAAACATTTTTCTCCCCTAGTTTGAAAAAAATTTAACAGAATGCCCAAAGCACATCAGATAATTCATAAGGATGTGATATTTTCTCATTTGGTGGGTTTGAAATGAACTGATGCATCTTCTGTAGGATCTTTTGTACATTTACAGTGAATTGATATATCTCCTCCCATATGGTTTTCCCTCATTACCCATCAGTGGCATGGAGGAGACCCAGGATTCTGAGAAAATGGTCCTACCAACAAGAATTTATTAAACATGTGCCAAGGTCTGGGAATGCAAAAAAGGAAATAGACTCTGCCCTCATTCTAGTAGACAAGACAACATAAAACGACTGTGTATATACAATATATATACACAGGGAAAATGGAAAGTAATCTCGGAGGGAAGGCTTTTGAGGAGGGAGTAGAGGCTGAAAAGACCTCCTGCAGAAGGAATGATTTGAGGGGAGTCTTGAAGGGAAGGAAAGAGACCAGAGAGAAGAAGAGAACATTCCATGAATGGGAAGAAGACCAGTGAAAAGACATACATACGACTAGAAGATGGAGTGATGTGTATGAGGAACAGCAAGGAGGCTCACATAGAAGAGCATAGAGTATGGGGAGAAAATGCAAGGAAACTGGAAAGGTTAGAAGGATCCAGGTGGTGAAAGACTTTGAAAGCCAACCTGAGTGTTTTGTACTTAAACTGGAGGTAATAGGAATTTACTTAGTACGAGAATGGCATGGTTAGAACAGCTGAGTAGAGGATGGACTGGAATGAGAAAAGATTCTTGGCAGGGAGAACAACCTCCAAATTATTGCAACAGTCTAAGGTACCAGGTTAGCTTGTTGAGTAAATGGAGAGAAATGAATGTATAAGAGGTATGTGTAAGAGCTAGTAAGTTAAGAGACAAGTATGAAGCCAGGTCTTCCTGACTACTCCAGTGCTCTCAATACCTGATTAGCTCAAGTGTTGGTGGCAGTGGTGTTTGTATGTCTCTCTACTGACATCCTTTATGCCTCTTCTCATTACCAGTGCTTGGCTGGTAATGGGCTGTCTTCCTTGGTCATAAAGATCAAAGCCCATTCAAATCACCCTCGCAAAGGAAAAGAGTCCAGAGCCAAGCACAAAGCCTTTCAGATGTTAAACACTCAATAAATGTTTATTGGCTTGCATTTGGTTTTTGAGACTTCCATGGATAACCTACTTACTACAATCAATATGGAA
Source organism: Gracilinanus agilis (assembly GCF_016433145.1). NCBI lineage: Eukaryota > Metazoa > Chordata > Mammalia > Didelphimorphia > Didelphidae > Gracilinanus > Gracilinanus agilis. Next base: position 226,755,770 of record NC_058134.1, on the reverse strand, counting down.
AGGAAGAATGTTCCATTAAGAAGGAGAATTGGTCTAGTTCTTTTGAATTTGTTAAGACTAAGTGGGATCTACAAATCAAGTACTTAGGAAGGGTATTAACTCCTTCAGGTTGCCAGGATATCATTGTACACACCATGATTTATTGGGCTGGGGAGTACATTAGGGGGTGGGGCAGGGTGGGAGTATTTTCCTGTTCCAGATTTTGCAAGAACCTAACTTAATTAAGAGGTCAAATGGATCAGCAGTTTCCTGGAAGGTATCTTCTGACCCATATTTCTGTAGTATTTTAAGGTGTATGAAGTTCATTCTGGGCATCCCAGTGTCAAATATCCATAATCCCTGCTACTAGGGAAGTTGAGGCTGATGGAACACTTTAGCCCCAAAGTTCTGAGCTGCATGCAGACTATTAAGCTGATTGGATGTCTGTTTTATTATGGCAAGTTCTCAAAAGTCAGGTTCATCTGGCTGCCTAAGGAGGAGCAAACCAATGATCAGCAATGGGATAAGAACTGTGAATAGCCATGGCTTTTTCAACCTGGTCAAAATAGGGAAACCTGGACTCAAAAAAAAAAAAAAAAGCAAACAAACAAACAAAGGACATTCCTAATACATAACACCATTGGGAGGTACTTAATGCAAAGATTCTAATATGGACACTTAAGAGCCAGTTGCCTAGAGGCAAGTCACAAACTCATTACTCAGTCTCTTCATCTTTTAAAATGGGTATAATACAGAGTTATAAAACTGTGAATAACCTTAACTGCTGGATCTGTGCCCCAAAAGGATCAGGGAAAAAAAGGGGAAAAACCTATATGTTCCAAAATATTTATAGCAATTCTCTTTGTGGTGGCAAAGAACTGGAAATTGAGAGGATGTCCATCAGTTGGAGAATGGCTGAATAAATATATGCCTGTGAAGGAATACTACTCTACTATAAGAAATGAGCAGTTTAATTAAAAAAAAAAAAACTTGGAAGGGGCAGCTGGGTAGTTCAGTGGATTGAGGGCCAGGCCTAGAGACAAGAGGTCCTAAGTTCAAATCCGGCCTCAGACACTTCCCAGCTGTGTGACCCTGGGCAAGTCACTTGACCCCCATTGCC
>NC_058134.1:226736174-226749681 GCF_016433145.1 Gracilinanus agilis | reverse complement strand
GTAAAGTGGTATATATATGTATATATATATATAGTATCTTATATATATGTAGTCTATATATACCAAGAAAAGCCCAAATGGGGTCACAAAGAGTCAGACACAACTAATAGACTAAATAACTAAACAATCTATGACTCCAGACCTAGATCTCTTCCCAGCGGGTCACATTGCCTCCCTAAGAGAGACAAATGAGAGGCGTGATCCAAAGCTTAGTAGGAATTAGTTTGATCAGATTGCTTTATTCTTAGCACCTTGTTGAGATTATCCATCTTGAGGAAACAGGTGTTTTTAATGAAGGGAAGACGTAAAAAAGGAAAGTAATTTAGAAGTTGCAAGGCCTCCCAAATGGATCAAAAACAAAAAACAAAAAACCAGTCATCTGGTTGGCGGAGTTTTAACTAGCAATTCTATCCCCTTGGGATAAGAAGAATAACAAGTGACAAAAACCACATTTGAAATCAATTTCTTAAAACAAAGTAAATTGTTCTCCCAGGACACAGAGTCCCTTGGGAGGAGAGATCCTAGGATCCAAGATATTCTGGGGAAGAAAAAACCCTATGACACCAAGCCCCATGAGTGAAAAAAGAGAGACCCCTGAAGATGGGAAAGCATGGAGTGACCACAGCAGGAAAGCCCTCATTTGAGAGAGGCAGTAAGATGCAAAGGAAAACATCCTGGATTTGAATTTAGATTTGACTCAAATCCAGATTCCACTATGTTAAACAACCTATGTGATTTTGGATAAGTTTCTTAACTTCCCTCATCAGTTCAGGGAGAATGGTCTAGTTTGCATCTTGATTTTTTTCCAGTTCAAAATATATGATTCTATCAGATTGAAATGTCAGGTAAGAAAATATCCTAATACCCTGCTATTTTTACTAGTTATTCTGGCTAACAAGGAACAATGCTTTATTATTTCTACATTATCAAAGGAAAGCAAAAGAGACCCCTTTGCATTTTAACACTCTGGGCAAAGTCCCATTCCCACTAGCCTAGTTATAGCTCTGCTGATGGTTAGCAGTTGCTTACAGGTTCATTGGGGGATTTATGTGAAGCAACCAAAAGAAATAAATCTTGCATTGGTGAAGTGAGGCTTCTTGAATAAGATTTGTCACAACTAGATTATCCCATTGTTGTTTGGGGTCTACTATCCATTTTCTCAAATTCATTTTACATTTTTATCGATATCTTTTATTACTATATCACCTTCATTTCCAAAATATGCCCCTTCTCCCTCCCCTACTCAGAGGGCTATCCTTTGTAAGAATGAAAAAGAAAGAGTGGGAGTAGAAAGGAACTCAGTAAAACTAACTAATATATCTATTAAGCTTGATGCCACATGCAATGTCCATAATATGAAAAAGGAAAATTGTCATATCTCTTGTTTGAAGTCAGATTTGGTGTTTTTCATTCCTTTTCCCTGGTTGTTGTTATTGTTGTTTTTTTCAGTAAGTATCAGTAGGACCTCTTCCTTTTCTCCTAAGGAGAATAAAATTAATAACTACTGTAAGAACACCTTGGAGGAGAGAGAGAGAAGGAAAGAAGGAGAGAGACAGAGACAGAGACAGATAAAGAGCAGTGGTGGGGAAAGCAGGAGAGAGAGAGACAGAGAGAGAGAGAGAGAGAGAGAGAGAGAGAGAGAGACAGAGAGAGAGAGAGAGACAGAGAGAGACAGAGAGACAGAGAGACAGAGAGAAACAGAGAGAGACAGAGAGAGTATACAGTGGGAACCATCTGGGTTGCTCAGTGGATAGAGAGCCAGACCTAGACCTAGGTCCAAATCTGGCCTCAGACACTTCCTAGCTGTATGATCCTGGGCAACTCACTTAACCTCCATTGCCTAGCCCTTACCACTCTTCTGCTTTAGAACCAATACACAGAATTGATTCTAAAACAAAAGGAAAGTTTTAAAGGAAACAGAAATAAAATAAAATGCAATTTAAATGCTATTTCTTATAATTAATAATAGTGATAATAAAGGTAAGAAAAGGTTGGAGCAACAGGGCTGGGAATATTCCACTGGGAGTGAGCCTGTAACTTGGTGCCACCTGTTTCTGATCTCTTCTGAATATTCTACAGAAGAAGATAAAAATGAGTTTCAAAGCACTTGCCTCAAAGATTGCCCACCAGTTGACAGTAAGGACAAAATCAGGTACCATATGGACTTTTGTTCCCTTCATTCCCACTCTGAGCAAATAGCAACAGTCATTCTTATTGATGATGTAGTTTTTATGAGGGAGATCCTAGCCATAGAGCTTGACAGACCACTTCAATTATGTAAAAAGAAAAAAATCAGAGGAAATTCAGACTCACATTAGTAGGCTATTTGTGTAGGCAAACATCTCCCTATTGGTAGTGGAGAATGCTATGGCTAACAGCCAAGAGGTGTGAGAGACATAAGCCATGTCATTTTCATCCTGAAAATGATACACAAGCCAAGAAATTTCCATAAAAGTATCAACTCTCATCCTAATACTAGAAGCTCTAGGGAAAAAATTAACATGAAGTAGTACTCTGGATTTCATAGGACCATCATATATCAGTATATTTCATAGGACCATAGTATATCATGGCATCCAAGGATCATAAATCTAAAACTGGAGAGGACTTGAGAAGCCATTTAATCCAACCCCATTGTTTTATAGGTAAGGAAATTAAGATTCTGAGAGGTAGGATTTCAACTGTGATCTTCCTGGCTTTAAGTCCAATTCTCTATCCACTAGGTATGGGGCTGGGGGAATATTGATCTCTTCTTTGTTTAACCTTATTAACTAGGAATTTTTTCAATTTTTTATATATTTAACTATCACCACCAATAAAGTAATTTAAATAAACAAATGCACAAAAATTATGCACAAAACCACAAACTTCAAATTATTTATAATTTGTTTTAAAATATATAAACTATATATGTGTGCTAAGATAAACATTCTTTGCTTTTGAATTGCCTTTAGATTTGGTTTACTTGGATACCTTTGGGGGGATGAATTTTATGACTGATATTAATGTAATCATGCTATGTATTATTTTTGTTCTCTTTTCTTCTCTTTTCATATTTCATATATTTCCCTTATTTTCTTTAAATTTTCAGTATTTGTCATTTTAATAACATAATACAATCCATTAAATTCAAGTATTGCAGTCTATTAGGCCATTTCTCCCAATCATTTCATTTGTGTTACTTCCAGTTGTTTTGTCATTACAAAGCTTTCATGAATGTTTTTTACCCAGCTTTTTACCCTCTCAATAATACCTTTAGGGCAAAGTCCTAGTAATGGGATTCCTAGGTTAATGATCATGACCAGCTTTACATCGCATAATGTATATTTCCATCTTGTTTTCTAAAAACAATTCTCACCTGCTCTAGCAATGTAGTATTAGGCCTGTTTCTCCATGTTCCTGAATTTAATTTGATCAACTTTACTTGTCTGGTCCACAATTAACAATTTAACTAGGCCATATTTAACTAGATTGGTCCTTAAAAAATAGGCACAATCTGTTGACAGGACCATACTCTTTCCAAAACCAAGTCTTTCCAATGTGGTCATACCCACTGCAACTTTTATTCCAATGGCACCACCCTTCAGGAATGCAGGATTACCTCCACAGTATGATGAATGTTAAAACTTTTGCAAAATGTTTATGCTCTCCAAAACATTGTTGTCTCTAAACTAGAGATCTTGAACAGTCTGCCACTGCAACTGCAAGTAGATTAGTCCACCTGCTGTTTGTTTATTTAAATTACTTTATTGGTGGTGATAGTTAAGTGCATAAAAAAATGAAAAAATTCCTAGTTAATAAGGTTAAATGAAGAAGAGATCAATATTCCCCCAGCCCCAGCAGGTGTTAAAAGTCTTAACATTCATCATACTGTGGAGGTAATCCTGCATTCCTGAAGGCTGGTGGCATTGGAATAAAAGTTGCAGTGGGTATGACCACACTGGAAAGACTTGGTTTTGGAAAGAGTATGGTCCTGTCAACCTGCAGCAGCAACCTGGAACTCCACTATCCCAGGAGTGGCCTCAGTCCCTCAACAAACACCCTCCTTCCTCTCCTAAGTGTTCCTTAGCTCACTCTTCATCTTCTACTGCCACAGCCCAGGATAGAGCAAGTGTCTAGTCTGGGTTGCTCAGACCTTCAAAGTCCCTTGTTTGTTAGCAATGAAGTTTGACATCCTGCCCTTAAGATCTGGTTCTTATAGAACTCTGTGGTTTCCACTCCTTCAAACCCCAGCTATGGGCCAATAGGATCTCCAGAGCCAAGGCCTCAGCAGACACAGCTGCTCTCAGGGTTTTCTACATAAGGATTCCACTGGCATCCTTGGGGATGCAAACTCTGGAGTTTAGCAAAAAAGGTGAGATTGCCAATCCTGCCCCCAGGGGCTACATTTTTTGTTTTCACTCTGTTTGTTCGGTTCTTGCTCCAGGGGGCTATGGCAGTGGAACTGAGGCCAGGGAATTCAAAAACCTTCCTCCTTAGTTATCCCTGGCAGTTCAGCTTCACTCCTGTCTCCTGTCTGTTTTTGCTGCTTTTAGCAATGATACTGTAGTTATTTTTGGTTGTTTGTAGTAGGTATCAGGAGGGTAAGAAAGCTTCACATCCTACTCTGCCATATTCCCCAGAATCTTTTTTTTTTAATTCCATCCTTAAATACCCTGGGGGTGAGAAGACCAGATCTATGATTTTATTGGTGCAGAGATCTATTTAGGAGGCTTCCTCTTGCAATGCACATCAGCGCCTTCTCTGCAATTTATGACCTTAGAGAGGTCATAGGAATACTGAGAGACTGATATTTTTAGGATCACACAGTTGGGATGGAATTGGGATAGATATACTACAGATGGTAAGATTTGAATTGAGTCCTAAAGGAAGCCAAATAAACTAAGAGGGTGAGAGAGGGCAGAGTATTTCATCCAGTAGGGACAGTTAGTACAGTATGATAAGAGATGGAATGCTCTGCCTGGAGAAAAACAAGTAAACCAATGATGGTAGGGAGTAAAGAAAAAGGAAAATTAGAAAGTAGTTTAGGACATGCTCTGAGGCAATTGATCCAGTTCCCACTGATGACTTGGTTCCCAAGATGAGGGATTATATGGACTTCTAGGGGTAACCCTGTAGGGTTGGGGGTTGTTATTCTCATGCTATTGGCCCAAACTCAAAGCTGCTTCCCACCATGATTATTGGTTGCTTTGTAATGTCAGCCAAATTTAAGTAACCTTTTTAAGAAAATAGAATGTAGTAGGTTAGTATAGTAAAACAAATTGGGGTAAACCATTCCCTCAAAAATGTGTGGCAGAGTGACCCATGAAGATAGCCAGAGTCTAGGGACAAATGGGTTCAAACTAAGAAAACAATATGTCAGAAGAGGAACTCACAGCTGCTGGTTGCTGGGAATCCTTTTCTTCCCTTTGTAGGGAAGGTTTCTCAGCCAATCCAAATACCTTTCCTGTGTACCTTCATTCTAGTTCATCCAGGAACTGATCAGAGGTACATAAATTGACCAAAGCTATTTCACTCTTAGAATATCTTCGATTGATTTGCTTCCTGGTAATAATTTCCAGGATCTAATGCAAAGTTTTCTGTTTGGGCTCTTCCTATTTTAAGAGGTGAACTGATTTAGAAAACCAAATTAATTACCCCATCCCAACTAAAATAAGTTTATTGAGCAGGATAGTGACATGAGCATTAGTGATAAACTTCGGGGAAATCACTTTGACACCCAAGTAAAAGATAATAATGCTAATAATAACTAACATTTATATAATGCTTTCTACATGCCTGGTACTCTCCTAAGAGTTTTATAGTTAACATCTCATTTGATCCTCACGACATCCCTGAGATAGGGTTATAGTATTATGCCCATTTTACTGATGAGGGAACTGAGGCAGACAGAGGTTAAGTGACTTGTCCAGGCTAATACGTATTTGAAGATGGATTTGACTAGAGTGGAAAGAGATGATTCAGGGAGATCAGTTAGGAGGTTACTGAAATGAGAGTTAATGAGTGTCTGAACAAGGAGGTTAGTTGTATAAGGGGAAAAAGAGAGAAGTCTACAAGGCATGTTGTAGATGGAGATATAGATAATAGGTGATAGAGCATTTATTAAATGTTTACTAGACTGGGGATACAAATACAAGCAAGCAAGATAGTTCCTGCCCTCCAGGAACTTTTCCTCCATGAGGGATGAGGGGGAGTTAATGAGAAAGAATGTCAACATATGTGAAGATGGCCAGGAAGCAGCGTACCATCCCTGAACTGGGTCATGGTCCCAGAAACACTTTTGCCCTTTCTCTAACAGTAGTTATTGAGTTTATCTCACCTGTTAATTGCTTACTAATCTACTCACCCCACAGGGCACATAGGAGCAAATAAACCCCATTTAGGAGCTTCTCCACAGAAGGATAGAAAGATTTTGTTTTTTTCTCCTCAATGTTCTCATTTTGCAAGTTCTGTTATTGCGTGGGCAATTCTATCTCTGGTTTTGAGTCACAGGACATCTGTTATTAATTTTTTTTAATGTGACAAGCAGGAGGCTTTAAGGTAGACTGAAAAATAAACATCGGGGCTATATTTATTTTTTTATTTGCCTTTGTTTTTCATTTAGGAATATCTGCTATACATGTAAACCACAATTGAATCTGGAGTCAAAGAATGTGGGTTCAGATCCCAACTTTGGTACTAAGCTTATCAGAGTGACATTGACAGTCATAGACTGAGAGCTGAAAAGTCTTTAGAGGCCATCCAGCAAAACCTCACATTTTACAGATGAGAAAACTTAGACCAAGAAATGTGAAATGACTTACCCAAGGTCTCACAGGTCACTGAATTTCTCTGGGCCTTTGTTTCCTCACCTCGATTTGAACTAGCTGATTTCTATGAGTCTTTCTTAATTTATGACTTTGTGGCCTACCCAATGGCATGGGGATTTCTGCTTCTGCTTGATAGATAGTCATTCCTATTCATTCATGCTTGAGAGAACCTCCACGTTATAAGAAGAAATGTATTAAGTATTGTTGTGCCTAATTGTACTTAGCACAGATGAAACTAGAAAAGTAAACTCTTTTGTTAGTGATCCTGTGGTTCTTTTCCTTTTTCTCTTTGGATCACCTCAAACTCCAGCTGTTCCTGGTGATGAGGCAGATAAGTTACATGGTATGGCTCAAGCCAAGGCGACAACCCTAACCCCAGCAGTTCCTCACCACCACCACTACCATCACCCCATCCCACCCCACCTCCCACAAACACTCCAAGCTTTTTCTTTTTAACTCTCACTCTCCATCTTAAAATAATGTGTATTGGTTCAAGACACTGGAGTGGAAAGGGCTAAGTAAAGTGGGTCAAGTAACTTGTTCAGGATCACACAGCTAGGAAGTATCTGAGGATAGCTTTGAACCCAGGATCTGCCATCTCTAGGGCTGGCTCTCAATCCATGAACCACCTACCTACCTCCCACATCAAACTTTCATCTAACAATCATTGATGTGGATAATGATCTGGACTTGAAGCCTGGAAGAACTGGGTTCGAATCTTACTTTCCATATTTCTTAGTGATATGATCCTGAGAATGTCTGAAATTTCTGAAACTCTTTTTCCTCTTCTGCAGAATGAGAAAAACAATACGTTGAGCACCTGCTAAAGGAACACCTTGAAGCTCAGAAGAGTATTTGTTGAACTGAATTAGACAATGTATTTTTTAGGGGAAAAAGTTTTAATAATGTGTTTTATTTTCATATTACAAACATATGTAGATTATTCCCATTCACTGAGCAATCTCTTAAAGCAAAGAAAAACACTGCAGTAAACTTATTAATACAGTGACCACCTTTCTAAGTGCATATAACAGTATGTCTGTTGCATCCCCCAATTCTCCCTTTTTTATGAACAAAAAAATCCATTTTTTCTTCTTCTCACCCTGACCCCATTGGAGAAGAGGAAAAGGAAGGAAAATTCCTTGTAACAAATATGCAGTCAAGAAAAATAAATTCCTTCAGTGATTGCAAATATATATCTATATTTAAATGTAAATATAGATAGTTGTTGTTTAGCCATTTTTCAATCATGTCTGACTCTTCATAATTCCCTTTTAGGCTTTTCTTGGCAAAGGTACTAGAGCAGTTTATCATTTCCTTCTCCAAATGAGGAAACTGAGGCAAAGAGGGTTAAGTGACTTGGCCACAATCACAAAGCTAGTAAGTGTCTGAAGCCAAATTTGAATCTGGGTCTTCCTAACTCAAGGCCCAGCACTACATCCACTGTACCACTTAGTTCTGTGTGTGTGCATGAGTGTGTGTGTGAGTGTATATGTTTATACATATACATACATATTCACTGAGGATACAGAAATATATATTAAATAATATCATACATCATGTATATAGCCATCTATTTCTATACCCTTAATCCATCACTTCTCTGCTGTGGATTAGCATTCCTCTAGAATCACTTAATCAGTAATCCTACTGATCATAGTTCTTACATCTTTCAAGTTTTCTTTACATATTGGTTACTGTATAAATTGTTCTCTTGATTATTCTCATTTTGTTCATGATTTTACAAAAGTTTTCCAAGTGGTTCATTTTTATAATTTGATGATTTTATAATTTTATCATATTTTGGCATTTTTATACTGTGGAACTGAATTTTATAATTTTAATCATTTCATTTTAATGTTGATGTCATGGTAGAAATAGTTCAATATCTACTTAACAGAGCCATCCGAGATTTCTGAAAGGAGAAGCCATGGTTTCCCATTATCTTATAATTTTTTTTGTTCATTTCTTTTTTTCCAACTTTATTTAAGAATATTTTTCCATGTGTTCATTTCTTTAAGAGGCAGGATAACTTTTTTTCAATCATATCCTGTTTACAGCATTTTCATTTTAATATCTATCCCTCTATCCTTCCCTACTCAGAAACAAAGAACAGGAGAGGACAAAAATAATTCAGGAAAACTAACCAACACCTTAATTGAGTCTAACAGCATAAGCAGTGGTCAATCAATCTATCAGCAAACATTTATTTAAAACTTTCTATTCCCAGATTAGGGTAACGAAGTGGCACAGTAGATAGAGTCCCATGTCTGGAGTTAGGAAGATTCCTCTTCCTGAGTGCAAATCTGACCTCAGACACTTGCTAGTTGCGTGACCCTGTCCCCTGAATTAACCCTGTTTGCCTCCGTTTCTTCATGTGTAGCATGAGCTAGAAAAGGAAATGGCAAACCATTCCAGTATCTTTGCCAAGAAAACCCTAAATGGGGTCGTGAAGGGTCAGATGCAACTGAAAACAACTGACCAACAATATCAAATCTTATACTAAATTCAGGAGGAAGCAAGCATAAAACAAAAAGAGCTCCTGTAGCCAATGATCTTGCATTCTAATGGGGAACTCCACTACCCACCTCTTTTTTCATCTTTTTTCATCTCCCCTCTGGGGACAAGGCTGAACATTCTAATTATGCTTCTATCGTTCTCTTTCTCTATGGTGGTTGTTTGCAGTGTTATATTCTTGGTGTCCACTGTTCTCCTGAGTGTCCCTGCTTCCCTCTGCATCAGTTCATATGGATCTCTCGAAGCTTCTCTGAGTTACTCACATTCTTCATTTCTTACATGTCAGTAATATTCCATTATAATCCTCTATCACAATTTGTTTAGCCATCCCTAAATTGAAAGGCATCTTCTTTGCCTCTGTTTCCCTGTTAACACAAGAAAGTGATGATGTGAATGTATTGATGTCTTTAGCACTTTTTGCCTGTCTCTGATCTCCTTGAAGTATACACTCATCTAATCAAATTCATAACTTTCATCAACTGGTTCCAATTCAGTGAGTCCATCAAGTTATTTATTAAGTGCTTACTGTATGCCAGGCACTGAGCTAAGCACTGAGGCTACAAATTAAAGACAAAAACAGTTCTTACCTTCAAAGAGCTTCCACTGTCATTGTACCTTTTGGAACCACACAGATTTTCTCTTTTCCAGCTTTCCCAGGACAGCTCTCCAAACATTTGATGACTGTCCATATGCACTTGTACCTGTTTCATTTATAAATGAAATACTTCTAATGCCAACAATTTCTTTATGTCATTGGTTCTAGACCCATAACAAGTCTATCTATTTTCTCCTCACCCCCATTTACATTATTTCCTCTTACATTTCCTCCTTTCTCTTACAGAGGCTTCATAGACTAGTGCAGGGGTTGGTAACCTTTTTGGCCGTGAGAGCCATAAACGCCACATTTTTTAAAATGTAATTTCGTGAGAGCCATACAGTGCTCACAGTGCGGCTCCTGTAACAGCGCCTGAAAAAAAATGGACTTTATGGCTCCTGCGGAAAGAGCCATATCTGACCCTCAAAAGAGCCAGATATGGCTCGAGAGCCATACGTTGCCGACCCCTGGACTAGTGGATAGAGAAGAGACCTTGCAGTTAAGGAAGCCACAGACTTGTCTCGCTTCTTATGCCTGTATGCACAAAACCTAGGCAAGTCACTTAACCCTTCAGTGCTTGAAAACAACTCCCTGAGGCCCTAATTCTCAGTCATGGTATAGAAGTTCCTCTCTTGAATTCCACATGCTCATAAAATCACAGATCTGTTCTCAGAAAGTCTTCTCACATTATGGTGCCAAGTATTCAACAGAATATTCCCGACAATTTTAACAGGATTAAAAATGGTACTATTTAATTCAATATTTTCAGGAGCATAATTAATTGATATAAATCTAATTCATTCCATAAGCAAAAAAATAAAATTAAATAAAATCTAATGTATCTTTCCCTCTTTATCAGGCTGATCTCCCTAAGAATAATTCTCTTGTAGTATAATAAAACTAGGAAAATACAATTAAGGAAAATTATTTTTAATCGGGAACAATTGAAAAAGAATGTCTCATGAAGGATAGTTAGGTAGGGTTAGTGGGATGCTTTTTTTTTTTTTTGCTTTTGTTCCCAGGATCCCCAAAGATCTATGGAGATACCATTTTGAAATTTAAAGCTTTAGCTTGTATGAACATGAATCCTCATGCTGAGCTTCAGGCATGCCACTGTGGAACAGCAAAAAGAGCCTGACAGGCCCTCATTCTTGCCCCGAAGCAAGCATGGGGGAAGCCTGAAAATACCCCATCTATGCTTGATTAATTAGGTTTGTAAGTATTGTTTCAGAACCCGAAAATATTTCTAAAGATTTGAATAGTTCAAAGATTGCCCTATGGCCATCTGGCCAATACATCTTCCAACACACTCAGTTTACTCGCATTTTTCTTCCCAATATGTTGTCTTTGGTTGGTGAGACATTGTTTGACTGCAGGTCTGTTTGGGTCACGGGGGTTTTCTCCTCGGCACAGCAGTGGTGCTGAGCGCGGCACTTGGACCATACATCTTCCGTGTCATTTTCATCAAAGGCACATGACACTTCCTGGTGACCAATAGGAAGGGCTCAGCATCCTAACCGAGGGGCATATTGGCGAAGGGGGTTCCCTTAATGACAACCATTGTTCGAGTCCAACAAAAGGAAGGGCTTGCATATTAACACGTGGCCTCCTGTAAGGGTCGGCGGTGTGGCGTATCCATCATATTTCACGGCGGCCAAAGAGAACTTTATAAGTTCTGTCAAAACCCACTGCTAGGCACACAAATGTGTAAGGCTGACAGCTGACCCAAAGGTGGACAACCGTTGAGAAGGAGGATTGTTCCTCCAGACAAATACCTTTTCAGCTCCTGGAACCCACAGAGGCTGTGCTGGGGACGGGCTCCTGTTTCATGGACATGGTCCACGTCAGTGGGCGATTCACAGACACAGGCAGCCCAATTAAGAAATTAACTGACTCCTAGGCAATCGTTAGACAGCATAAATCTTCTCCTAACACATAACTCCCAGAGGAGAGGGGGAAAAAAAGAAATCCCTCTTTCTAAAATGTCATAGTCCCTAAAATAGGCAAAATGAGGCACATTAGCGAGATTTTGCTGTAAACGATTTGACAACATACCTGGGCAAAAGAACTTTAGTTTGAAGTTTGTGCATGTGTAAATATGTGCCCGTGTCCATTGCCAGGTAGAGATGTGTGCAAATAGAGGAATACACAAATATGGAGCCCCAAGCCTAAGTTTTTGGATCCCTTATTTTATAATACTCGTATATGTTCGTGAATGTTAAGAAATAAAAATAAATACAACCATCCATGGCACAGACCTGCACGTATATATGTGTTACCCATGTGAGTGTGTTCATGGAAGGGTCATTAATGTGTGTTTTAAAAAATGTGTACTCTGGGGACTTCATTTCCCAGCATTCTTTACTCTTCCTGGGGTTCTCTTGTCTTGCGTCCCGGTGTCTCACCCTGCCGTGGGTTTGTTTTTATATTAATTTTTAATCTTACATTAAACATCATCTCTACTCTTCATTTTATGGATGAGGAGATGGATGCTCAGAAAAACAAAAGGGCTTGCTCAAGTCCAGACAAGTAACCTAACTTGGTGGCACAACAGATGTGTGTTCCATACAGTCAGGAAGAGCTAAGTTCAAATCTGTGCTCAGATACTCACTACCCTGAGCAATTCACTTAAACTCCGCCTGCCTCAGTTTCCTCATCTGTACAATGGGAATAAAAAAAGCACCTACCTCCCAGGGCTATTACAAGGATATAAATGAGATAATATTTGTAAAGTGCCTAGCATAAAGTAGGTACCGTGTATAAAATAAGGAGCAGTTAGGTCACTCAGTGGATTGAGAGCCAGGCCCAGAGATGAAGTTCTGGATTCAGAACTGGCCTCAGACACATCCTAGCTCTGTGACTCTGGGCAAGTCACTGAACCCTCATTGTCCAGCCCTTGCTGATCTTCTGCTTTGGAACCAAAAGCAGAAGGTAATGGGGTTTTTTAAGTATATAATATACTTGATATTTCTATCAAATATACTTTATACCTAATCAAAAGTATGTAACATATTACATATTATTTGTTATTAATAATTATAACATACATAATATGTAATGATTATATTTTATAGCACTGCCATAAAACCTAGATTCAATTCCTACTTCTAACACATGCTGGCTGTATGATGCTGGGCAAGACGCTTAACCTCTCAAAGGCATAGGAGAGTCTCTTACATCCTTAAGTTGGAGATGGGGTGTCAATCTTAATTTGTAGAGAGTTTCCTCACCTGGGAGTTTCTGGTATTAATGAAATTGCAAATTCAATTCCTATCCCTATAATACCTATAATAGATGTATAACATGTGTAGATAGTCAGATGCATAAAAAAGTAGATACTAAGTGGAGGTAAAGAGATGGTGGTTAGATAAGGGGGGAGAGACTAAGAGACAGAGGGAGAAAGAGAGACACAGAGAAACAGACAGAAAGACAGAGGCAGAGAAATAGAAAGGGAGAGAAAGACAGAGAAATGGAGAGAGATAGAGGAAAATAAAGGAGAGAGAAAAAGAAGAGAGACAGTGGAAGAGACGGAGAAAGAGAGAGACAGAGGGATAGAGACAGAGATAGAAAGGAAGAGGCAAAGAAA
>NC_058134.1:226703548-226731195 GCF_016433145.1 Gracilinanus agilis | reverse complement strand
TTTGGTCTTCATGGTACAGTGAAGGCTTTTCAGACATCTTCATGGTGTCTTCACCAAACAAGTTCGTTGTCTGGATTTTGGGGAGATGGCAAGATCCTTATCCTGAAATTATTCTCAAAAGAATTTAAACTTTACATTATAGATTACAAAACATACATTTTCTTCTAAGATTTTATATAATTCCCCGTGAAATTACTCCTAAAAGAGTTAAATAAATATACATATATTTTTACATTATCGAATTTTAAAAAACTTAACAGATATCCCCGTGAGGTAAATCTTAAACACACCTTTTTTCTAAAAAAGGGTACCTCAGGTCAGCTAAGGATGGCAAAATACAAAGAATAAAATTCAAGGAAAAAGGAGAAAAAAAATTAACTTGTGAATGAAATGTGCAAAAATCTAGGGAAAATAAACTTAGACCTTTGAATGAAGGTCTAATTAAAGTGAATTCCGCAGTGTGCAATTACCCATCCAGGGCCAGGACTTAAGGAAAATGTCTCTCTCTGATCTGACTTATCATCAGCTTTTTAGGGAAGTGAGCCAAATAATAACCAATCTTAGGTGCTTTCTAGGAATCTAAGTCGAGGGGACCCACGTCCTCTAAAGTTTTAGAAAAGACTGGGACTCCAGGACTCAAACCCAATTTCAAGCCCTAATGTATTGGCATAGAACTGCTATTTTGCAGTTCTTAGTCAGTCAAGTCTCTGACCATGTGCTTTCTTTAGCACTATTAATGGCTTTCATGTTCCCTTCTGGAATCAGAGAGGCATTTAAATCACAGTCCTATAGGCTCAGGTATTTGCTGTAGAATTAGAAAAAGGATAAATAATGATTATATATGTACTTCCAGTACAAGATGATAAAAAGGGAAAATCAATTTCTCTCATTAAAAAATGTTTTAAAAATCAAAAAAAATATATATATATATATATAGCTTAGAACTAGAAGGGTTATGTTACCCAAAAATGAGACTTTCTGCGAGAGAAAGTGGGTTTTACAAAATAGCAGATTCACAATGCACATTCAAATAGAGTACCATTATTTCCAATAGTACATTTTAAAACAATAAATAATGATGTTCAAAATCATATACTTGTTACGATCTGTAACCCTTGGCAAATGCTGTTATTGCTTCCATAGCAAAATGTGATATTTAAAAAAGAAACCTTCTGGATAGGAATATACAGGAGCTCCTTGGTTTACTGTATTTAAAAAAATCCTGGGTAGGAAATGCTTCTACCCATTTAAGGCAATAATATCTCTTATAATAAAATATATAAAAGCTTTATCCTTTAAGACAACAATTCTTAAGGATTTAAAGTAAAAGGTAAAAAATATCTCTTGTAAAATTACAAGGTAATATTTAAAGCATGGAAAACTTTCAAGGTTCTTTGCAATTACCAAGACAGAATAAATTTTAAAGAGACATGTGCTCTATAAGATGTTCATAGGTGGTACATATAACCGCATTGTTTCTGATACAGTAAGCTTTAAGTAAATTAGGAAATATAATAACATCATAAGCAGAAACTTCATTAGTGTAAAATGATTCAGTGCAACAGGAAAATCAACGAAGTAAGCAAGATTAATTAACAAAAGTAATTAACAATATACAGTAAGATACAGTCTTTTTAAAACAGAATAAAGCTCATTCAGTTCTGAGGTTTTAAAAGTTCACCCCTTGTTCAATTTAAGGTTCTTCTAATTGAGTTCTGCTGAGTTTAAGGATTTTTTTTTTCAAGTTCAAAGTTCTTCCCCTGAGTTCAGTTTTTAATCACAAGCAAGTCTGAATAGGCCATTCGGCCGATTAAGGGTAAACGCTAGGTTGCTAGGTCCAGACCCTATAGTCCACGTGGTGTCGGGTCATTGTAGAAAATCCCACTTGTAGAGCTTGTGTGGGTGGCTAAATTAGGTCTTTAGAGAAACACGTGGAAGGCTAGAATGTCTCCTATAAGGAAGTAGAGAGAAAGGGGAATATACCCACCCAAATGGTTTGCGTCAGAGCTGAAGCAGTCTCTGGAGGTCTCGATCTCAGCAAAGGCGGCAGGTCATCGCTGTTGGGGCTCGGGGTTCTAGGCTGGAAGCGGTCAGGATCAGCAGCATCAGCAGCATCAGCAGCAGGAATGGAGATCAAGTCAGGAGATCGCCAGTAGGAATGGAGATCAGTGGCAGAGACAGTCTGGCTGGGCTCCGGGATTCTATCAGAGCCAGCAAGGGCCACCAGGCCCGGGGCATTGAGCAAAATAATTAGCAGCCCTGCAGCCATTAAAGCCATTGTCTCTCTTCCCCGTGAAATAGCCTCTAGGCTGGGGAAAATCAGGAGAGGACTGGGCGAGGAAAAAAATCGCTTCTGAGACTCGGGGTCCCAGAGCCACATGGCTTCTTCTTAGGCTATCTAGAAAACTGAGAATTCTATTTCCAAACTTCTGGATGCCAAAATTATTAATATTAAAAATGATAGATGCTTGTATAAATATATAAATTAGTATTTTAATTAAAGCCATGCTGATAGATAAAATCATTAGACCACGCGCTTGTAAGCATTCAAAACTGCTGCCGCCTCCATTACTGCCTCCTAGCCAAGCTCCTACTCGCCAAAGAGACCACTCCCTCCTAACCCACGAGATTTAAGCTCTCCCCTGCGTCAAGACGTCGGAGACGGAAATCAGTTGGACCATGTTGGATCACGGGAAATGTAGTTTGATACATTTTCCAAATTTCACTTTTTACAGAGACAAATGATATGTAGAAAGAAATGGAAATGATATGGAGGTGTGATGTTAGATAGGTAGATATAGATCTAATATTTTATTTTTACTTTTTAAACCTTTACCTTTTGTCTTAGCATCAATACTGTGTATTGACTCCAAGGCAGAAGAGTGGTAAGAGCTAGGCAATGGGGGTTAAGTGACTTGCCCAGGGTCACACAGCTAGCAAGTATTTGAGATCAGATTGGAACCCAGGACTTCCCATCTCTGGGCCTGGCTCTCAGTCCACCAAGCTACCTAGCTGCCCCCAAGATCTAACATTTATAAGTGCTTATTATATACCAGGAACTGGATTAAGTCAGGGGGTGGGAGAAGGGTTATAAACCCAAGCAAGCAATAATACAGTGTGTGCCTTCACAAAGCCTTCATTCCAAAGGCAGCAAACAACACATAGAACAAGAACTCTCTAAGCCTCAGTTTCCTCATCTGTAAAATGAGAGTGTAGAACAAGATGGCATCTATGACCCTTTCTTTCCTCTTCAAAATTCTCCAATCTTAAATCTCTTTTGCCTACACTGACTTCCAGGTTCTCTGACCTGAGACTCAATCTCCACTGCCTTCTAAATCATGAATCCTTACACTGCTAGGCTGGGGCTCTTGCCTAATTCTGTACTAACTGATGGTGTATTTATTAGGACACATGGAAGGACAGTCCAATTTTAAAGCTAGCCAAAGAATGTTGGCAGTGCCTCTGGACCAGAAGTAAGCTACACCTACCTCCCTTCACTCAAGGTGGTAGATCTCTCCCTACCTTCCAAAGGAGGGATTGAGGGTTAGCTTATTTACAATGAGAGGGAAAAAAAATCTGTTTACACAGTGTGCCTTTTCATAGTAGAAAACAACTAGAAACAAAGTCAATGTTCATCTATTAGGACCAGATAAATAAATCATAGTACATTTCTTGTCATTTAATCCTTTCACTTATATCCAAGTCTTCATGACCCCATTTGTGATTTTCTTGGCAGGGAAACTAAAATGATTTGCCAATTCCTTCTCCAACTCATTTTACAGAAGAGAAAATGGAGGAAAATAGGGTGAAGTTACTTGCCCAGGATCACACAGCTAGTAAGTATCTGAGGCCAGATTTGAACTTGGTTCTTTCTGACTCTGGGTACAGTGCTCTATCCACTGTACCATCTGTGACTGTCCTGTAAGAAATGAAGACTGCTATGAACTGACATGAAGTGAAGTAAATAGAACCTGGAAAAATGTACCAAATGACTATAGCAACGTAAATGAGGAGGAAAAGAACCAACAAATCCAATCCACCAATGCTGTGATTATGATTAAATTTGACCTCAGAAAAAAAGAGATGAGTAAATGCCCACTCCCTCCTTTCTTTGCAGAGTTAGGAGACTCGTGGAAAAAACAAATAGACTGTAAGACTTGGCTGAAGTGTTGGTTAGTTTTGGAAAACTATTTTTTAACATTCTTTTTTATTCTTTGTTACACAGGATGGCTCTGAGAGAGAAAAGCCGAGAGTGAGATATCTGGAAATGGAAGTGACTTAAAAAACAAAAGTATCAATAATTTTTCATAGTTCATATTCACAGAATATTCTTCACAACCCTCCCCCATTAGGACTTAGCAAAACTCCTTTACCAAAATAATGGGTGGTAGGGAAGGATCATTAGGGCTAAGGTCTAGAGTAACCATTACCTTGGTAAGTCCAAGGACACAAATTCTGATAACGTACCTAGTGGTTTGAAGGGTCATTGGATCATCAGTCTAGAGCTGGAAGAGGTCTCAAAAGGCCATATAGCACAACTTCATCACTTTGTAGATAAGGAAATTGAGACCTAAGGAGGGGAAGTGACTTGCCCAAAGTTACATAAGCAATTAGTAGCGGGGCAAGATTTGAACCCAGTTCCCTCAAACTCTGGAGACAGCACTCTTTCCTCTGTACCAGGCTGCTTCTGATGATTTAAGGGCTATCTTTCCCTTATTTCCCTGATTCTTATTGGGTAGATATGTTCACATTCTAAGGACTGATGACTGGTTGTCTAGGTTGGATAAGGGAAGGGAGGAGGGGGAAAGAGGATAATGAGAAAGAATTATTGCTACTGCCAAAGATAAAGGGCAACAGGACCTAGCCATGAACCCAAGGATGAGCAGCTCCTGCATGAAGTGAACTTTTGCCCAGAGACAAGGGCAAGGCCTATGCTGATGCATATTAATGACTGTATAATGAAGGGAAATAACAATTAAAAACGGGAGCTTCCAGGATGGATGATTGAGTGACACATTGGGAGGAACAGGGGAGGGGTGAGCCTGGTGAGTTTTAATGGGGTTGGGAAGAGAGTGGAATGTGATATAATGAATATAGTGTTCCATGCTGACCCAGAAAGAGGAGACTGGGACTATGCATGCATAGCTAACTCATTCCCCTTAGCTTTTAGCCAGAGCTATGGAGACTCAATGAAGTACATAAATAAATATAAGTTTACTCTGTCACAGGTGATGACCAGGGCTGGGGGACAGGGTACAAAGAGAAAAAGGGACAATCAAGCCATCCAAGGAGGAAAGGAGCGAGCATGATATAGTTGCTGGTTTGAAGATTTGGATCTTGAGGTCAAATCCTGGCTTTGCTATTTAATACTCCTGTAGCTTTGGAGAATGAATGAATCAATGAATGAAAAACCATTTATTAAACAATATGTACCAAGAATTGAAATAACCTGCTAAACTCTGCATCCAAATAGAAAAATTATATAGTCCCTGCTCTCCAGGAGCTCCAATTCTAAATGGGGAAGATGATACATAAATGAAAGTTCAGCTGCAAGGCATGTGGGAAGACGTACAAGCCCTAAAGCTTTGGCCATAGAATGTATGGCAATGCACTTAGGTCACATAAGTAGGTCAGGTGGGGAAGGCATAAATGTATAGAGGAATTGTAAGGAGATTCTGGAAAATCTTAGAAAGCAACAGCAGGACAGATGGCAAGATCTAATAGTTCTCCATTTCATTGTTTGCTGCCATCTCAAAAAGGCCTTGTGAGAAACTAAGCAGCCTAGACTTAAGAGATTGATATCTCCAAAGAAGCTAGAAGGCACAATAAATAGTGCTCTTGGTCTAGATTCAAGAAGATACATCTTCCTGAGTTCAAATCTATTTTTCAAATACTTACTAGCTGTTTGACCCTGGGCAAGTCACTTTACCCTGTTTTGCTCAGTTTCCTCATCTGTAAAATGAGCTGGAGAAGGAAATGGTAAATCACCCCAGTATCTTTGCCAAGAAAACCTCAAAAAGGGTCATGAAAAATTGACAAGAAGAAGAGCAACAGCAACAACAATGACCACCTTTCTGTTACCCAGAGTCCTAGATGGTTTCTGTGACAGCTAGCTGGAACATAGGGAAATGGAAAAGAACAAGGTCCCAAGTGGTAGAGAGTCTTCTCATACCTTGTTGGCTCTGATGGTTTAGGAGATAGTCATCTTCATCTCCTTAGACCTCAGTTTCTTCATTTGTAAAATGAGGGAGATAACCTCGGAAATTCTAGCTCTAAGATGCCATGGAAATAAGGGCAAAGTATCCTAGCAATGGAGCAGCACATGCAGGTTTTATAAAGTCCAAAAAGAAGAACAAGCTTCAGACTTCCTCCAGCAATGAACATTTATACAGTACAGATTATTGCTATGCATTGTGCTAAGCAGTGGGGATGCTGAAGCAAAAGAGTTTGTTAGGGTTTTTTAAAGTCCTTGTCTACAAGGAGCTTAAATTCTATTTCGAACATTTTCTTCCTACTCAATTACTAAAGGTGTGAAAGTCCAGGAGACGTTGAGGCTGCTTCAGTCACTCTAATGGATAAAATATAAAGAGGTAATAGAATGTCAGAGTTAAAATTGAATTCAGAGGCCACCTAGTCAAACATGTGCCCAAACAAAAGTCCCTTCTGTAGCAATCCTGACCAGTAGCCCTGAAAACCTCTAGATAGAAAGAAGTTTTTCTTCCATGTGGTCTATTCCGTTATGGCTAGCTCCCATGTTTACATTTTCCTTTTCATCAAACCCAAGTTTTTCTCTTGTCAGCTTCTACCCATTAATACTGGTCCAGCCCTTTGAGACCAAACAGAACAAGCTGAGTTCCTTTACTATGTGAAGCCCTTCAAATAATTCAACAGCTTCACATCCCCACTAAATCTCCTTTTCATTTAACATATTAAGTCTCTTCACCATCTTGCTTTGTTCTCCTTTGGAATCTCTATGGAAGAAGAAGGGAAAGAAGGAAGGAAGGAAAAGAGAAAGAGTGAGGGAGAAAGAAAGGAAAGAAGGAAAAGAGAGTGAAGGAGAAAGAAAGAAGAAAAAAGATAAATGAAGGAGAAAGAGAGCGGAAGGCAGAGAAAGAGAGGGGGAAATTGAGGGAGAAAGAAAAGGAAGTAAAAGAGAATGGGTGAGGGAAAGGGAAAGCAGAAAGGAAGGAAAAAAGGTAGGTGCAGCTATAGTTACTGAAATTCCTTTCTTCCTTCATCGTCCTTGTTTCATCTTCCATGAAACCTTCTCTGACCATTCAAACTAAAAGTAATTCGTCTCCTTCACATGATCTTTGTCACACTCTACTTAGTTTTAGAATATGCTGATTCTTTCAGTAAGATGACATGATCATAGACTTGGAGCAAGGTGGGACCATAATGGTCATTTAGTCCAACCAAATTCTATTATATAGATGAGAGAAATAAAAACTAATGAAGGAGAGATTACATGACCTCCTCAAAGTCAAACAGGTAGTAAGCATTAAATTCAGGATTTGAACTCAAGTCCCTTAACTTCCAGTTCCCTATATTCTTTCTATTGCATCATGCTTATTGTAAACTCCTTAAAGGTAGAAATTGTGTCTTTTTTCCCCCATCTTTGTATCATCATTACTATTTTAATGCCTTGCACACAGTAGGGAAAGGGACTGAAACTGTGATTTCGTTAGTATAGAGAACTCCTAGAGGAGGAAAATCCCTCTGTAAAAGCAGTTCCACATATTTTTGTATCTCATCGCCTTATGGCACTCTTAAGTTAAATTTCTTGACCAAGGTCACACAGCTACCATGTATGAAATGTGAGATTCGAACCCAGGTCTTCCTTGCTCCAAGGCCAGCTCTCCATTCACCACATCAAGCTGCCCGTTCATTAAAAGTCTGGGATATATGAGTAAGCCTCTTCCTTTTAACAAGATCTGTCCATAGAAATTCAGATGTAATTATCCAACATGGCTTGTCATGCATGGCTACAACCTAAAATTTGGACAATTCAAGGAAAGTCTTTTTATCACAAAGAGAAATAGGTTTGGGGGTTAATGCACAGATTATTTTTTCAGAGAATGGAAATGAGAAGAACTTCACAAGTTTCCCCAAATCTCTCAGCATCATCTCAAAAAATTGAAAGTCCTTTCCCAAGTGTAGATTTTTGTCAGTTCTAAACTGTGACAGATGTTTAACCAGCATTTGATGGGCACATCAACTGCCATTTCAAGTCACATCCTTTTAACTGTGGCATGTCAGCTACAGATTCCTGAACTTTGCAAGGCTTCATGTGATGCAAACGTAACAACTGTTTACAATTGTATACAATTATTTCCTGAAAGGGAGAAGAGGAAGAGAGCATTGTGAGGGAGAAGAAGATGGGGTAAGAAAGGAAAACAGAGACAGAAAGATCTGGGGAGAAACAGAGATGGAGAAAGGAAGAGAGAGACATATATAGTGAGACAAAAAGCAAGAAATAGACACTAAAGGAAAGAATATGGCAAAGAAAGAGAAAAGAGAGAGCAAGAAAGACAGAAAGGGATCTGTAAAGTGGGGATAATAATAGAACTTACCTTCCAGGGTTGTCATAGGGATCAAATAAGATGTTTATAAAGCACTTAGCACAGTGCCTACCACATAGTAGGTACTACATAAATGTTTGGGTAGCTAGGTGGCACAGTGGATTTAGTGCCAGGCTTAGAGTCAAGTAGACTCATCATCCTGAGTTCAAATCCAGCCTCAGATACTTACTAGCTGTGTGATCCTGGGCAACACATTTACTCTGTTTGCCTCAGTTTTCTCATCTGTAAAATGAGCTGGAAAAGGCAATGACAAACCACTTTAGCATCTTTGACGAGAAACCCCAAATGGGGTCACAGAGTCAGACACTGCTGAAATGACTGAACAACAATATTAAATACTGGTTGTTGTTATCATCATTAGAACAAGAGAGAAGAAAGTGACTAAAAGGGAAAGCACAGAAACAGAGTCCAAGTCAGAGAAAGAGAAGTGAGAAGGAAAGAGAAGAGCAACAGAAGAAAAAGATTCAGAAAGGTAAAGAAGACAAGTTCAAATCCCACTGGATTTGTAAACTTTGTAAAAGTTGTTTAATTTCTCAGCCTCAGTTTCTCATTTGTAAATTGAGAGAGTTGGACTAAATGATGTCTAAGATCCTTTCTAACTCTAGAACTATGATGCTATAAGACAGAGAGGAGGAGAGGTGAGAGAAGAGGGAAAGGAGAAGAAGAAAAGGGAATGGAGGAGAAGGGACAAAGAAAAGGAAGAGAAGCAGGAGGGAAAGAGCATACAACTTAAAAGCAACTAATTGGACCTGCAAAAATGAAATGCTAGAAATCAGAATGACTGAATGTGATTACTAATTCATTAATTCAATCCACTGGCCATCAGTCTGTGCCTCTGAAAGCATCCTCTAAGCCAAGGAAGCTGCTTTTGAGCAGAGCCTATGCTGGAATGAGAGCCCCTGTCTGTTACCTTGATCACCCAGCAATGCTGTGACCATATGGAGCATTGTAAAGACCTTCTATTTAAAAGCAGCACAGCTCATATTTTATACTTTTCCATATGGCTCTTCCTTACTTGAGAACTCCTATTCATTTCCATAAAATAAGATCTTTGTTTCTCAAGAATTTTCCCTGTCTTATTGTTTATTCATTCTTTCCTCTCCATCACCCCCCCTTCCAATGATTAAAGCAGTCACAGATCTCTATTTGTGATATAGAATTGACTTTAGAGTCAGTAATTAAATGAATAGAGAATTATGTGGAAAAAGAAGACAGCGGTAGCAGATGACCCTGATGATGCAGAATCCTGGTTTTCTTCATTTCACCCAGTGGATGGCATATGAAACTCAAGATGCATATTAGCCCATTGCTTGAAAATGTACTAAATATTTTTCAAAGGCACAGAAAAGGCATTAAACACACTGTGACTTTTTTTAATGTGTGGCTGGGGAATAAGATTTCAATTCAACAAAAGTAGATCTTTGGATGCATCATCCTTTTTTGGAGAGGTGGGGGACTATGGAGTTAGGATCACTAAGAAACTATACGGCCAGATGCTGGTCCTTGTGCCAGATAAATTTTGCTTAACTGTTTGTTTGTTTTTTTTTCAAACCCTTACCTTCCATTTTAGAATCAATACTGCACATTGGCTCCAAAGCAGAAGAGCAATAAAGGCTAGGCAATGGGAGTTAAATGATTTGTCCAACGTCACTAGGAAGTGTCTGAGATCAGATATGAACCCAGGAACTTTTGTCTCCTGGCCTGGTTCTCTGTCCAATGGGCCATCAGACCCTAAAAAGCCCCTGGTAGTTCATTGGAGAGCAGGCACCTCTAAAATGATATTGAAGAGCTACAGGCGAGCAGTCAGGATTTTATAGAAGTTAAAATAGACTTTTTCATTCTAAGTCACTTAGGGGCTTAAGACAAAAATTGCTCCTGGTAAGCTGGAAGTCGGATCAAAAATCAACTAAATTTTGGGATGATTCACTTAATTGGATAGTTGGTTTATGGTCCAAAAGAGCTTGGCATCTGGAAATAAGGACTTTGTGGAAGTAAAGCCCTCACAAGGAAACAAAATGCTTCCGTTCCAAGGCATCTGAGCACTTTTTCCTTCCATGTAAAGGGGTTATTTCAATAAAAGGGCTAAAGCTTAAGCCTCTGCAATCTCAGCTAAAAGGCTGATGGGAGATCCCATTTCTCTTTAAGGAAAGAAATAGCCCCTCAAATGTAAATGCCAGCCCTCTAACCATAAGAGGAAACCCTACCATCCTATGTCCAATGGACTAGCACTTGCTGGGCAAGTCCATTAGACATGGGGTTCTAGAGTTTCTAGAGACTAATCCAGAAATGGCCAGAGGTGCCTGTGAGACATCACCAGAAAACATCAGTGACCCTCTCAAGTCACAAGCATGAATTGCTCTTCCACACGTAAAGATGGGCCATACCTATCCTTTATGTCTGTGCCCTGGCTACATATGTTCACTGTATGTGGACTCCTCTACCCCTGTTCCCTAAATGCATTTACTTTACCCCCAATAGTGTTGAATTGTGGGAAACAATACCACAAGTTTATGAGGAGAATCTTCTACTAGTTCTTTTCTTATTAAGTTCTTTCACAAAATGGCTTTACTTTTAAGTAATTGAGGCTTGTTCTTGATGGATCAAAGTAAACACAATAGGGGACTCACAAGCCCAGACTTTGAGTATCTTGAACTTGGAATAACTTGCCTTGGATAGTTCCAATGGAGAACATTGCGCCCCACGCCCACCCAAGGCTTACACATTCCATTTATTTTTTTTATCCCTAGTGCCTGGTTTAGGACCTTGCTTATACTAGGCACCTAATAAGTGTCTGCTGAATTAAATTAGCTCTGATTTAATTGTTCCCGTGTTTAATACCACAATTGGAGTAAACTAGAGGAAATGGACTTCATTTGCCAGGAGAAAAGCGAGGTGTTATTTTAATATGTGGGCCAGGAGAATCAATCCCAAGAGTGAAGGGAGAATTTTAATTAGATCTACCCCATTAGTGTCAAGCAGAAGTCCCCTGGTATTAGGCAAGATCTAGATAATGTGGAATCGTTTCTTTTCAACCAAAATGGCCCAGTTTTAACAGAGTCACTATCTGGGGCTGAGGTAGATATTGAGCTGAGACAAGCGTCAGTCCGTGGGGAAGGAGGAAACCCATTTGTTGATTACAACAGTTATTTTCTAGATGGCTCATCGTGGGCTCCCCTCTTTTAGTTTCCATTCCCTTCGTTCCCTACCCCTCTGGTCCTACCCCCCAACGGGCCTGGGTTATGAGTACAAAGAACTAATTTGGGGAGCATTGTCAGAGACACTCTCTGAGGATGGTTACCAAGAGCGTTTCTATGGCATTCATTTAGACCTGCCTCCTACAGGCTCTCAGAGGCTTCCTTTTCCTAAGGAAGCAAATTTGCTGTTCAAGGACTTAATTATCTAAGAAGCTTTCTTGTCTCTCCATTTAATCTTTCCCTATCTCCTGCACCAATGAGCACAAGCCTTTTCTGAATTTCCCCTCCACACCCACCCACTGGTGTGCTGGGAAGTTTAACAACTGACTCTCCATTTAAAAGAAAAATGTCTACAAGTGTCTATACGCTCTCAAGTTCGGTCTATACAACCAACCTTTTCTCCATCTCTTTCTTAAGCCTGGACAACCATCAAAACCATCTACCAATTCCTGATTTGTGTCGTTCTGAGGTACAAATGCTCACATTGCAAATATGACGGTTGACTGTCTTTTAGACAGAATTCTAATGAATTCTTCTTCATCTTCCTAGTAAGAGCAGAAACTGGAACTCAGAACATACACTCCTGGCCCCAATTTATGGGTAGATCTAGCCCAAGAGAAAATAAAAGACTCAAGGGTGGAGGAGGGACTTGATTCCCTAGAAAGCTTGAGCTTCCATAGATTATAGAATTCGAGGACTTAACCTTTTGGGGCTGGTTCCAGCACAACCCAGACTCTACCCTCCTTAAAAGATCCATGTTCAGCCCAATGCATAGATAAAGTACTGAACCTGGAATCAGGAAGACTCAGCTTCCTGAGCTCCAATCTTGTCTCAGGAATTTCCTAGCTGTGTGACCTTGAGCAAGTCACTTAACTCTGCTCTAGTTCTTTCTGTAAAATGAGCTGCAGAAGGAAATACTCCATTATCTTTGCCAAGAAAATCCCAAATGGGGTCATGAAGAATGGGACACAGTTGGAAATGACCAAACAACAATATTCCTCACTAGATAAAGTAACTAAGTCAGATCTATTTTGGAGGCCTCTGTCCTAGCTGGACCTTCAACTTTTACAGACAACCAGGTAGATTTAGAGGATGAAACATTAGACGAGGAGGTAAGAAAACTGAGTTTGAATTCTGCCTCAGATGGTTATTGGCTGTCTGACCCTGGGCAAGTCAGTTAATCTTGCTTATTCTCAGTTTCCTTATTTGTAAAGGAATAACAACAGCACAAATTTCCCAAGATTGAAAGAGAATCAAGTAAGATAAAGCTTGCAAAACTCTTTCTAAATTTTAAGATAGTATATAAATGTTAGCTATTTTTTTAAACTATTATGTTCCATCATAGAATCAATACTGTGTGTTGGTTCTAAGTCTGAAGAGCACTAGGCAATGGAGGTTAAGTGATTTGTCCAAAGTCACAAAGCTAAGAAGGGTTCAGGACCAGATTTGAACCCAGGACCTCCCATCTCTAGGATTGGCTCCCAATCCAAGTAAGCCACCAAACTACCTCCTGCTTGCTATTTTTTATTATTTTCTCTGGAAAGTAGAAAATATACTTTTACAATTTGCCTAAGATTCTTATCTCTATTCCTTTTTTTAACCCTAACCCCAAAGAGAGTGTCATTAACCCCCTTGGCAGTCTAATGAAACCTATGGACCTTCTCAGAATGATGTTTTTAAATGTATAAAATAAAATCCACTGGATTACATAGGAAACAAACTATATTTAGTAGCGTTATCAATATATATGTGTATATGTACATATATATATACATATATATATATATATATATTTAACCATACAAGTTCACAGATCACAAGTTAAGAACTCAGAATCTTGACATGGATTGGGCGAACTTGGAGATTTCTCCCTAAAGCCTCTTTGGCTCAAGCCCCCACTCAAGATTTAACTTGTGTCTCTCTAAGGTTCATTAGCTCTGGTGTAAGCACTCAGGTTAACACATATTAGGTGATATGGATAAAATTCAAAGGACTCCCACCCCAGCCCATTAATAGTTCCCTCTCCTCTTTGGTGAACCTTTCTCCTCCTCCAGAAATCTAACCAGATGAACAGAAGGATTATTCTCAGTTACCCTCATCCCACACCCCAAAGAAGAGGAAAGAATTTGGGATGAATAGATTCAAACACCTCAGTTGTCTTCGGAGCCTCACCTTCCCCATGAATCAAAGCAATTCTCTAGAGTTACAGTATAATCTGAGTATAATCTCCTTATTTTATCACTACAAGGGGACAAAAAACCCCTCAGGGTTTCTAGGGACCCCAGTGCCTCCTCACTTTTCTGGGATTCCTTTTCCCTTAGGATCTACTACATGAAAAGAAGGTCTGAAGCAAAGGATACTGGGGGAAATTCTAGCTGTGAAGTCAGAAGACCTGGGCTCAAGGCTCAGTTCTGCCACTTAATAGGTTAATGACTTTGAGAAATTCATTTACCTCCAGGGCCATCATTTTTCTCATCTGTAAAATGAAGGTGTTGGACCACATGATCCCGCAGTACGCTCTGACACCAGCACTCATAGAACCATAAAACGAATAAATCTGGGCTTCTCTAGCTCTTTGCTTTGGCTCTCCTTCCCAAGGTCCTCCCTGGAGCCTCTGGTGTTTTTCCCCCTTTAGCATCCCCTTTACTTCTATTCTGTCCCTATCTGGAGCTGCTGCTTCTTTCAGAAGCACAGTCTCTCTGAAGGACGCTATGGATGCCCCAGCCTCTTTCCAAGGAATCAGTTTCCTATCCCCGGCTTCTCTCCGCTTCTTCCACTCTCCCCATCTAATTCACACCAGCCCATATGTGCAAACAGGTATAAACAGGACCAATTGGCAGGGCCAGAGCAAGATCTCATCAGCGGAGCAATGAGGATGCCTGCCAGGGGGAATTTGCTCCTTGGAATGGCTACACAATTGAAAAAGGAAAGAGAGTCCCTACAGGACAGGCTTGGACGAATCTTCTATTTCTATTTTTAAATAGTATGCCAAAATATTTAGTCAAAGTTGCCATCCTGGAAGTCGCTATCAAGATAAATGCTTAGCATCAACTTACTGTCTAAGATGGCCATAGTCATAGGCTAAAGATAGGAAGATGAGCTATTTGCATTTTTTCCAGGCTGATTAGGGACAGGAGCAACAGTGGGCAGCTGTTCTGGCATTGTAGGAACTTCCTCGCCCTAATATATGGAGGTCATCCAACCAGGGTCTCGTCCTTTAAAATACTCGACGCCCCAAGTTTTGCAAGTTTTGTGTTTCTTTTCATTTCCCCCTAGACCTATGCAATTGGTAGACAAAGAGATTTTGCATGATTTAATGAAGGCTGAAGAATCAATAGTCCTGCTCCCAGCCTACTTTATCTTGGGCCACCACACAAAGGGAACTGGATTGTATCATTTGCATAAAGTATGTGATAAGGAACCTGCACTGTAAATCACTTCAACTCAACTTTTAGTGCAAGAAGCAGTTCAACCTAGCAACAGGGCAAAGCATCTGTCAGCTCCAGCCAAGGCCCCCAGAGCTCCCGGCACCATGATTTAAGAGACTGGGACATGTTAGCAAACTTTGGATTCAGGTCTGAGTACAGCAATGCCTGGGGAAATCTGTTTCCACAATTTCAATAGGAGGCTGTCATGTTTGTAATCCGTTAGTAGCTGCTTCCCCTCAGACTCTTCAGAAGTGCTGAAAGGCGGGAGCAGCAATAAAACTTGGACTCCCAAGGCCTAAGTAGGAATCTTTCCTCGATCACCTGGGAGACCTTGGACCAGTCACTTTACCTCTTTGAGCCTTCGTTTCCTCCTCTTTGAAAAGGAGAGGGCTAAACTTGCTAATAGGATGGCTAGGTGGCACAGTGGATAGAGAACCAGACCTGCAGTAAGGAAGACTTATCGTGTGACCCTGCGCGGGTCACTTAACCCTGTTTGCCACAGTTTCCTCATCAGTAAAATGAGCTAGAGAAGGAAATGGCAAACCACTTCCAGTATTTTTGCCAGGAAAACCCAAAATGGGGTCATGAAGAATTAGACATGACTGAAAACCACTAAACAGCAAAAAGCAGATAATTTGTAAGGTACATCCTCACCAACACCCCTATCCCCTGGCTTTGCTTTTTGTTTTTTTAAACTCTCACCTCCTATCTTAAAAACAATACTATGTATTAGCTATAAGGCAGAAGAGTGGTAAATGCTAGGTAATAGGGGTTAAATGACTTGCCCAGAAGTACACAGCTAGGAAGTGTCTGAGGCCAGATATGAACCCAAAACTCCTTTCTCTAAATCTACATTCCCTGGCTTTCTTTAAGACTCAGATGCAATCCTAACTTCTGCAGGAGACCTTTCCTTATTCCCTCCATTCCCTAACTGCTAGGGTCTTCTCAGATTATGCTTTATGTACTCTACATCTCTCCCTCCTTAGAATGTAAATTCCTTGACAGCAAAAATTATTCCTGCTGTTCCTTAATGTCTCAACCATTTGGAAGAGTGAAATACAGCAAGTGCTTAATCACTGATTGTTCTGCATCTAGGACCTTATCATCTACAGAGAATGGGATTGCAGTTTCCAGAACTGTGTCTCCCCTTCTAAAAAAGGAGGAGTTTGGATTTGATGACATAAAAGGCTCCTTCCAACCCTAGAGCTATGATATGGAAGACTAAGGTACTCACGACTAGCACTGAAAGGTTTCCAAAAGTAGTTTCTCCATTTTCTCTGTCTCATCCTCAAGAAAATGAAGGTGCCATCTCTGGAACCACTCTGGTTTCCAATTAATGAATTTTCTTATTTTGCAAATGTGCAATTTTTGTTGCATATTTTGTAAATATGCAAATAAGCAATGTGTGCAAACTTTAATTTGCAAATATTTGAAAAAAATCTTATTTTGCCTAGATCCAAGATTTTGTCCTTCTTGGGGTGACCTACTTACTCTTGCTGGCATCTTCCATCTCATTCACCTCCCTCCTCACCCTTTTTTAGTGCTGCATTACATATTGTCTTCCTCCATTAGAATGTCAACTTCTCAAGGGCAAGAAATGTTTTGTTTCCTCCTATTTGTATCCCCACAATTAGTACAGTACCTAGAACAAAGTAAGAGCTTTGTAAATATTTGATCTATTTATCATCTATCCATCTTTATCTACAAATTCATTGATCCATATCTCTCTTTCTCTTCCCCTCTTTTCTCTCCCAAAGGTGATTAACTCTCAGTTCTGGTTAAAAGAAGATGAAATTGAATTTACCATAAATTTAGAGCTGGAAGGAAACTTAGTAGTAAACTAATTTAAT
Source organism: Gracilinanus agilis (assembly GCF_016433145.1). Classification (NCBI taxonomy): domain Eukaryota; kingdom Metazoa; phylum Chordata; class Mammalia; order Didelphimorphia; family Didelphidae; genus Gracilinanus; species Gracilinanus agilis. Next base: position 226,714,141 of record NC_058134.1, on the reverse strand, counting down.
CCCTCATTTTACAAGTAAAAAAAATAATGAGGCCCCTGGAAATCAAGGGATTTATCCAAGGGGAGTAAATATCAGAAGTTTCCAGAAGAAAGATTTGAACCCAGGCCTTCCTGACTCTTAAGTCCCATTCCCTATAGACTACACCATGGAGTATACCTTAGTAACTTGAACAAATTATGTAACCTCTTTCATTTCAATTTTCTCATTTGTAAAATAATGGGATTGGACCAATGAACTATGAGGATTCTTCCAAGCTCTAGATTTTTTATTTCCCACATTACCCCAGTTAGCACTTGGACAATTCTGTTTTTTTTTTTTCTTATGTGAAGTCTTGATTTATTTTTTTGGAATTTCTGCCCATGGCTTCTGGGAATTCATTTTGGGGGGATAAACTAGAGACCAGCTAGAAGGTAGATGGCCAGGATGGTGAAGGGCCTAGAGATCCCATCAAATAAGAATCTCTTGAAGGCACTAAGAATGTTTAGCTTAGAGAAGAGAAGATTTGGAGTGGATGCAATAGTTATCTTCAAATATCTGATGGGCTGCAATATGGAAGAAAAATTGGACTTATTCTGTTTTATTTTACTTGTTATTTATTATTAGGTTTATATCTGCTTTATCTACCTTGTTATCCTAAAGATAGAACCAGAAATGATGGGTAGAAGTAGCAAAGACAATTTTAGGCTGAAATAAGGAAAAACAATCAGACCTATCCAAAAGTGGAATGGGTTGACTCAGAAGACATTGGGCTCCCTGTCAATAAAGGTCTTCTAAATAGAGCCTAGATGACCACTCCTTGGGTAGTCTTTTGGTCAGGCACAGATTAGAATAAGGTCCAATCAAATTCTAAGACTTTGGGATTCTCAGAATTTGTTCCAATCAGAGCCAAGCCTTCACAAATGGGTTTCAAAATCTAAAATGAGGAATTCCTTCATAAAGTTCAGTCTTAAATTCATCCAGAGTCTTCTATTCTAAATGACAATACTCTGATATGGTACAGTCTAGACTAGAGCAAAGAAAATTTGACTTGAGGTTACAGGACCACATTTGAATCACTCTCTCTGTTACTACCTGTGTCAACCTATGGGCAAATAACTTAATCTCTCTAAGACTCAGTTTCCTCATCTGTAAAATGGACTAGATGGCTTCCAGCATCCTTTTTAGCTACAGATCTATGATACTGTGAATTTACTTGCCGTGTAATATTAAGTTAATTTATTTTTAATATTTTATATTTAATATATCAATATAATTTGTTATGAATTAATATGTAAATAAATTAATAAAATTAAAGCAAGCTTCTTAACCTTATTGGGACTCAGTTTCCTCATATGAAAAAAATAAGAGGATTAAAGTAGATGACCTCTGAAGTCCCTTCCAATTCTAAACCTAGGATCCCATATCATCCATATTAAGGTGAGGATAAGAATGAGGGCTGTCATTGAAAAGGACTAGAGTTATGAGCCTCTAAACCCAGTGTGCTACATTTCCAGGGCTCTCATCCTGCAATCAGCAACTTAATTAAAATTTAAGTTGCTTCCTGGGAACAATCCTAACTAAGCTGTGTTTTGTGCGTGTAAAGGACCAGAAAATCTCTATTGGGCCACCTTTACCTTCCACCAGTTTTCTTTTCTTGGGGACCAGGGTGAGATCCAGAAAGCACACAAGTTTGTGAGTCTGCTCAAATTAATCTCCATCAGACTTGGGGGAGGCGGAGGGCTGGTAAGCTGGGGACCCTCGTAACCCTAACTTATCTTAGGTTTCAGTAAGACTAGCCCTTATCTTAACTTGCCCTATATGAGGTTGACCCAGAAGAGAACAAATGAAGAATAATTTAAATTTTAATTTAGAGGGGAAAAAATACCCTCTGTTTTCTTATCCCTTATCAAATGGGACAGCATTTTTCATTCTAACAATGAGCTAAGTGTCACTGGCATCACACAGCCTCAGCCCTCTCTCCTCCCCGCCACCCCCCAACCCCATCCAAGTAATCTCTTTCATCTAAAGCCCTGATCCCTTTAATAAACAAAATTCGAAAAGGCAGTCGAAAAATTACGCAGGGGCTTTATGAAAGAGGCAGGGAAACAGTCCAAGGGACAATCCCCTCCTTGTTAGTTTCCCAGCCCACGTGACCCCAAGTCATTCGGAGGGATAAAGAGGCCCTGGCCGCCACCAGATCTCCGCCACGATCGGCCTCCGTTCCCAGCCTCGGCCCATCTGTTATGCACTGGCCCTGTGAATGACATGTGTCAGCGGAGTCATTGCTGTGTAAACTACCCAAAGAAATCAGCCGGCCAACTTCCCTTTGCGTCTCCGTCTTCCCCAATTGTTACGGGGCCAGCCACCATATGGTGAATAATTAGTTTTTCGCCCCCTCTCTAGAAAAAATGTTCACTCCGTTGCTAAATGGCAGCAATATGGGTGTTAATGAACAGCAGGAGATGAATGCCTTTACATTAACAAAAGTGGCGATTTTTTTTTTTTCTCCTTTGCTTTCCGCATTCAAGCTCTGTCCACTTTCAAGTAGGGGATGTTCTGGAAGCCAAAATGGGAGGAGAAAAAGGTGGGAGGAGGTCACTCGGGGCTTTCCGAGGATGGTAGTTCTTTCCCTTTTCATGGCCATGCTAGCTTCCTGGAACGCAATGCCTTTGATCTTCAGATCTATTTTCTAATGTGTTCTGTCTCCCTCCAGACCGGAAGCGCCTCGAGGGCAGGGACTCTTACTCTCGTCTTTATTTCCCTGGTGCCAGGCATAAAGAGATCAGGACTAGAACGTTATCCCAAGGCCATGAGGAACATAGAGGTGTGGAAGCTCTCTCCTACTAAGGGAGGTCAGTGCCTTTTCTGAAACGTAAAGAGCTGCCTGCAGCACTGAGAAATTCCATGACTTACTTGCCTGAGGTCCTATGTACAGTATGTACCAGAGACAGAACTTGAACCCAGGTCCAATCTGATTCCAAGACCATCTCTCTATCCTATCACACCATAGCTGCCTCAATATTAGATGCCTGCAGTATTGGATTTAATCCTCGAGAGGAGTACACAGAAATTCAAATGTGACTCGTCATGCCTGGACATGGTGTCATATGTGGAGAAGAATAGCCTAATTGCTAAGTGAAAAACAGATTGCTAGAATGTTTGTGACTTGCCTAAGGTCACTCAGCCAATATATGTCAGAGGCAGGACTTCAGTCGTATCTCCCTGGCTTAGGGGACAGTTATCTATCCTTTAGACCTTGCCACTATGGGCTAAACTATATGTGAATGTGGCATAGAGCTGATGCTTTAGAAATGTGTGTTAATTGAGTGAGCCGAGACATTTGATGTAAGGAAAAGGTCTGGGACTTCACAAGTTTCAAGGGGTTCATAAGGCCATGAGATTCTAGATCTTAAGCTGGAGGGGACCTAAGAAACCATCTCATTCAACCTTCTCCCTTTACTGATGAGATCCAGAGATGTTAAGTGACCAGAAGTCCAAAGTCCAACTAGTGGTATATTCCTAGATCATAGATTTAGAGCTAAAAGGGACCTCAGAAGCAAGCTAGTCCAACTGCCTCATTTTGCAAATAAAGAACCTGAGGCCCGGAGATGTTGAATGACCAAAGGTCCAAAGTTCAATCAGGAGTAAGTTCCTAGATAATAGAATTAGAGCTAAAAGGGACCTCAGAAGCAAGCTAGTCCAAATCCCTCATTTGCAAAAAACTGAGACCAAGCAGGATTGCCTAGTAAATGCATAGAAGTATAGATTTCTTTTTTTTATTCCTTTTTAAAATTTAGTTTTATTTTCCCCCAATTACTTGTATGAATAGCTTCCAGTTTTTTTTCAAAGAATATTGAATCTTGAGTTCTTTCCCTCCCTCCTGCCCCCCTATGTTGAAGTGGTAAGCAATCTCATAGATTTTACATGTGCAATCATGTAAAACACTTTTCCATATTAATCCTTTTGTGGAAGGATGTTCAGAAAAAAAATTAAGTAAGTAAAAATAGTTTGCTTTGGCCTGGAATCAGATTCAGTTCTTTTCCTCTGGAAGTATATGTCATTTTGTTTTTATCATGAGTCCTTTGGGACAGTTTTGGATCATTATATTGCTGAGAACAGTTGGTATTCACAGTTGTTTGTTGTAAAGCATTCCTATCACTGAACAATGACCTCCTGGTTTTATTTATTTCACTCTGCTTCAGTTCATGTAAGTCTTTCCAGGTTTTTCTGAGGTCCTCCTACTTGTCTTTTCTTACACAAAAGAGTATTCCATTTCAATCATATACTATAGCTTAGCCATTCCTCAGTTGATAGCTATCCCTTCACTTTCCGAATCATTGCTCCCCTAAAAAGAGCTGCCTTATTTTTGTCCATATAGGTCCTTCCCCCTTTTGTTTCATCTCTTTGGGATACAAACCTAGCAAGGATATTGCTGGGTCAAAGGGTAGGTATTATTTAATAGTCCTTTGGATATAAGTTCAAATTGCTCTCCTGAATGACTGAATCAATTCACAACACCCCCACACACATATGGTGCATTCATGTCCTAGCTTTCCCACATCTCCTCCAAGTTTTGTCATTTTCCTTTTTTGTCATAATAGTTGATCTGAGAGGTATGCAATGGTACCTCAGATTTGTTTTAATTTTCATTTCTCTAATTAATAGTGATTTAAAGCATTTTTGCATGACTAGAGAGAGCTTTAATTACTTTTTCTGAGAACTTCCTGTATCCTTTGCCCATTTATCAATTGAGAAATAACTTGTATTCTTACATATTCAATTCATTTCTCTATGTATTTGAGAAATGAGGTCTTTATTAGAGAGACTTGTAAAAAACTTTTGCACTATTCTTGTTACTGTGCATTATTTGCCATCCTTTTTATCAGGGTTTAGCTTCTGATCTCTATCTCCCCCAATCTGTCCTCTTTTCTATCAGCCCCATCCCCTTCCTCTTATCCCCTTCCCCTCCTGTTTTTCTGTAGGATAGAATCTTTCTATATCTAATTGATTGTGTGTGTTTTGCTCTCATTGAGCCAGTTTTGATGAGAGTAAGGTCCATATGCTTTCTTCTTCACCTTTCCTATCTTCCCTTCCACTGTAAATGCCATTCCATGCCTCTTTTATATGCAATGATTTATCCTATTTTATTTTTCCCTTCCTCCAAATGCATTCTTCTTTCTCATGCTTTAATTTAATTTTATTTTTTATAACATCCCATCATATTCAACTCACCCTCTCATCCTCTGTCTATGTATACTCCTTCTAAGGGCCCTAATAATGACAAAGTTCTTTGGCATTACAAGAATCATCTCCCCGTGTAGGGAAGTATTCAGTTTAATCTTATTTAATGTCCTTTGATTTTGCTTTCCTGCTTGCCTTTTTATTATTCTCTTGAGTCATATATTTGACAGTCAAATTTTCCATTCAACTCTGATCTTTTCATGAGGAATGTTTGAAAGTCCTCTTTCACTGAAAACTCATTTATTTTCCCAAAGGATTATGCTCAGTTTTGTTGGGTAAGGGATTCTTGGTTGAAGTGCTAGTTCCTTTGCCCTCTGGTAATATGATATTCAATGCCCTCTAATCCTTGAATGTAGAAGCTACTAAATCTTCTATCCTGACTATAGCTTTTGGCTGCTTGCAATATTTTCTTCTTGATCTGGGAGTTTGAGAATGTTGCTATAATATTCCTGGGAGTTATCATTTTGTGATCTATTTTAGGAGATGATTGCGTATCTTTCATTTTGTATTTTGTTCCCTGTTCTAGGCAGTTTTCCTTGATGATTTTTTTTAAATCCTTACTTTCTGCTTTACAATCAATGTTATATATTGGTTCCAAGGCAGAAGAGTGGTAAGGGCTAGGCAATAGGGATTAACTGACTTGCTTAGGGTTACAGCTAGGAAGGGTCTGAGGCCATATTTGAACCTAGGACCTCCTGTCTCTAGGCCTGGCTCTCAAACCACTGAGCTATCCAATTGCCCCTTGATGATTTCTTGAAAGGTGATATCTAAGTTCTTCTTTTGATCCTGGCTTTCAGGTAGTCCAATAATCCTTAAATTATCTGTCCTGGATTTATTTTCCAGGTCAATTGTTTTTCCCATTTGATATTTCACATTCTCTTCTAATTTTTCATTCTTTTGTTTTATTTGATTTTTTTCTGGATGTCTCATGGAGTAATTAACTTCCACTTACCCAATTCTAATTTTTAAGACATGATTTTCTTGAGTGAGCTTTTGTACCTCCTTTTCCATGTGGCCACCTCTCCTTTATAAAGAGCTCTTTTCTTCAGTGAATTTTTGCACCTCTTTTCCCAAAGAGCCAATTCTGTCTTTCAAGAAGTTTTTCTCTTCAGTGCATTTTTGTATATCTTTTTCCATTTGGCCAATTTTTAATAAGCTCTTCACTTCTTTGGATTTTTGTGCCTCTTTTACCAATTGTTCTATTCTCTTTTTTAAGATATTACTGTCTTCAGTTTTTTGGGGGGGCATCCTTTACCAAACTGTGGACTTTTTTCATGACTTACCTGTATCACTCTCTCTTCTTTTTCAAAATTTTCTTCTACCTCTCTTTGATTTTTTAATTCTTTTTTAAGTTCTGTTATTAATTCTTTTGAGGTTTGAAAGCAATTAGTTATTTTTGTGGAGGCTTTGAATGTAGCAGCATTGACTTTGTTGTCTTCTGAGTTTGAGTCTTCCTTGTCACCAAAATAACTTTCTATGTTGAGTTTCTTTTTTTGTTTTTTGCTTATTTTCATGCCTTTTCTTTTAGTTTAAAAAAAACTATAAAAGTTGGTCTCTGTAACTGTGATAAAGGGGGCACTATTCCAAGCCTCATGTTCTTTGTGTAAGCTACCTTTAGAGCTGGCTTTGGGGATCATTCTGCTTTCAGTTCTTCCAGGGTGGTATCATGTAAGGAGAGGTGTATTTAATACTCTCTGGGACTCTGCTTTGGTCTGTGAGTAATCCCAAGCACTCTTTTCTCTCTTGGAATTGTGATCATGGTCCCCTGCTCTCCTGTGGCTGCAAGTGCTGGTGTATGCTGGTACTCCTCCTCACCCTGTGACTTCACCCCAGTACTATATACCAGGACTGAGACCCGGTTCTGCATATGGGCAATGCAACAAGAGTTTTACACCCAGAGTCAGCAGCAAAGGAACCCTTGAAATCTCTTTCTGAGAAGTTGTCCAGTCTCCTTATCATCTGTGACTAAGAGTTCAGGAAACCTTGGAAGCTGTTGAGCCCAAGTTCAGTTGTGCCCAAAGCCTGTTACCTTGGTAGGGAATGTGCCATACCCCTACCTGGTACACTAGATCCCTCATGTTTACCTTCTAAGTTGCTTTGAGATGAAAAAATTACTTCACCTTGTCTTTTTGTGGGTTATGCTACTCCAAAGCTTGCTTTGAGGTATAGCATTGCTTTTTGGAGGGCAATTTGTTAGAAATCAGTGGAGTTCTGTATTTTCTCTGCCATCTTGGCTACACCCATTTCTCAGAGGTATAGATTCCTAAGTGGAAGTTAGAGGACATTCATTCCAAATCCCTTTCATTTTAAAGATGAAGAAACTAAGACTTAGAGTAAATAACTTGCTCCCACTTCACCAAGAAAGTAAATAGTACATCCAGAGGTAAGATTTGAACTACAGCCACTATACTAAATTTATTTGGTCCTTTATTAATTCTTGCTGTCCTGTGAGATCATTGACTTCTACTTGCCCAATTCTAGTTTTTAAAGACTGATTTTCAGCTGTGATCTTCTGATTTTCCTTTTCTGTTTGGTCTATCCTGCTTTTCATGGCTTCCAGCAGGTCAATTCTGGTCTCCAATTTGCTTATTACTTCATTTGATTTCTGTGCCTCTTTTTCCATATGGGCAATATTGTCTTTTAAGCTATTGTTTTCTTTTTTGTATTACTTTAATTTTTTCTGACTTTTCTTCTCATTTTTCTTCTATCTTTCTTACTTGGTTCTTGAACTCCTTTTTGAGTTCCTTGAGAGTTTGTGACCAATTTCCATTTTTTTTTAAGTTTGGATGTGTTTGCTTCTTTGTCACTTTCTGCTGTTGCTTCTGTATTTTGCTCTTTTTCTCCATAGAAATTATCCAGGGGCAAGAGCTTTCTTACTGCTGCTTATTCCTTATGCCACTAGTGGACTGGAGTTCCTGCATATTGATTGCTTTCTTAGTTTCTGTCTTGCAGGGCTTTGCCTTGGTAGTATCTTCCTTTCCCAGTCAGAAGCCTGAGTGAGGGCAGGTAATGTGATGTTCTTTGTGTTGTGTGCTTTAAAGCATTTTTCCCTGAGGCTTTCTTTCCAGCCCCTGCTGCCTCAGCTGTGTCCAGCCTTGTTTCTGCCCAAGCTCTACACTCTGCTGCCCAAGTTCCATGCTCCTCAGCCTTGGGTCTCAAGTCTCACTGCTAAGGCCTTGCACTGCCCTCAGGGGTTAGTCTGTGGAGCTTTCAGCAAGTCCCCTAGAATTTAGAGATTGACCTAGCTCTCACTCTGACTCTGGTGCAGTAGGTGCTGTGAGGGAGGGGTTATCAGCTTGTGCTTTGGTAAGTGCAGTTTTGCCCCCTTATAGCATGGGAAGCCCCAAACACTGCCTACTTTTGAGGCTACATCCAGTGGGAGAGTCCCTTTAACTGTCCAATTTTGAGTTCTGTCCTTTTAAGACGCTTTGTAATGATTGGTTGGAAGGAGATTCAAAAGGCTCCTGCTCCTACACCACCATCTTAGTTCCCTCTTTGGCTTTTTAAAAGAGAGAATGACAGGACATAGATGAACTTTTATAGATTTAAACTGAATATTGCCAATATGCCATTTGGTACAGGATTCACTATGGATAATGCCCCCCTAACAAAAATACCACATACAAAACTTCTGACTTGATGACTCAAAAGCACAGGAGACTGTCTGAAGCATTTTGTCCTTACTGGAGAAGCCTTTTCCTAGGAGCTAATCTCAAAAGTCAGGATATTTTTCCTTTTTTTTTTTGGAAGAGAAATGAAGAGCAATGAAAAGAGACTTTAAAGGGACTCTAAGAATAAGAGATGGTGTGATGGAATGGATAACTTGTTAGATTTGGGGGTCAAAAAGACATGAGTTGGGAAGCAGATAGGTGGCTCAATGAATTAAAAACCAGGCTTAGAGTTAGGTTCAAGTCTGACATCAAACATTTCCTACCTGTGTGACCGTGGGCAAGTCACTTACTACCCATTGCCTAATCCTTACCTCTCTGCTGCCTTACATAGTGTTGATTCTAAGACAGAAGGTAAGAGGTGGTTTTTTTAAGACTCGTGTTCTTATGCCATCTCTGACACTAACCAGCTGTATGACCTTAGACCTGTCTCCTTCAATGTGCCCATCTGAAAGGAGGGATTGAAGTTGATGACCTCCAAGGTAACTTCCAGTTCAAATTTATGATATGATGATGGTGGTAATATTGTATTATTTTCCATCATTTCCATCTTTGAACCCTAAGGAGGAGAGTCATGGGAGCATAGGCTTTGAAGGAACCACAGAGATAACCTAATCCAATCTTATCATACAGATTAGGAAACCAAGGCCCAAAGATTTAGTGACTTGTTCAAATTCATCAGATCATACAATTATAGACCTAAAGCTGGAAGGGACCTTACAAACCCTCTAGTCCAGTCCTCTCATCTTTCAGATGATGAACCTAAGACCCAGAAAAATTAAGTGATTTACTCAAAGTCTCTCAAAGTGGGGCTAATCTCATGAGTGGGAATACAAGGTCGCTGATTCTAAGACCTAGAACTTATCATAGTGTTAAACCTAGACCTTAAAGACCATCAAGTCATGTTATGACTAAAAGTTAATCTTGGAGACTTTATACTATCTATAAGCATTTACTAGTAAAGAGAAAGAAAGTGAGAAATAAAGTTTCCAGGCTTTCTAACTTAAAGTAAGATCAGGTCTTGGATTCTAGCCCTAGGCAGTTCCCTCCTCTCCACCATTTACCAAAGATAGCAAGCAAGATAAGAGCCTCACAGATGGCTCAGAGTGTGGCTGAGAGAGTGAAACAAAGGAAACCAGGAACCCAGGAGCAGAATGGAAGTCAAGAATTTGGCTGCTGTGTAAATGGAATTAGCTCACCCCCATTCATAGTTAAAACTCTAGCCATCTGAGATAATGTCATCTCCATCTCCCTTAGTGGGGAGGGGAGATGAATTACCCACACATGACAATAAGTAACAAATCAAGAACAAGGGACTGCCCTTTGGGCAGTCCAAAACAGTGTTGAGGCTGCCATTTGTCCACCTGAAATGAGAGGTGGGTGCAGGAAGTGACAAAAGCAGCTGGTAACTTCCTGTGAGGCAGTTGTCCCTTTGGAACTTGGTGTAGAAGGATCTCTGGTGAGACCTCAGGCAGCTTCCCTCTGAATTGTGGGTAAGTTAGGCTGACTTCCCTTGGCCTCTCTTGGCATTCTAAAATATCTACCCTCAAGGAGGCTTCTTTGCCTCTCTAATTGTCAAGGCCTGTGGCTAGTAGCCTTGTTTAATTAATCTCTAAATCCTCATCCAGGCCGGACCTCTGGTCCAGCCAGAGCTTCTCTCTCTCTCTCTCTCTCTCTCTCTCTCTCTCTCTCTCTCTCTCTCTCT
>NC_058134.1:226667713-226698560 GCF_016433145.1 Gracilinanus agilis | reverse complement strand
AGGAAAGAAGGAAGAAAGGAAGGAAGGAAGGAAGGAAGGAAGGAAGGAAGGAAGGAAGGAAGGAAGGAAGGAAGGAAGGAGAAAGTTTGGTGCCACATCACTAGATTTAGAGTCAGATAACATGTGTTCATATCTAGATTCTGATACTTGCCACATCTGTCACCATGATCAAGTAAGAATGATACCTAGCATATAGAAAGCATTGAATAAATGTTTGTGTTTTTTTCCTATTCATGGAAGTCATGTAACCTCCCTGGGCCTCACTTTTCTCTATTTTAAAAAGAAGTAGGTTACCAAATGACCTCCACCAAGAGGTGTAAAATAAAAGGGAGAAGAATATCAATGACTCCAATACCCCTTCCAGATCTAAATCTTATGTCTCCTGCACCCAAGAAAGCAACAAAATATGTCTCTCAATTCCTTCCCATAGGAAACAAACATGTTTAATATCTTCTTTTACATTAAAAAAATCCAGGAGGCATTCGAATCACAAAACCCATTCAATTTGACCTTTTGTTCCCCTTAAGGAAAAAAAAAACATTCTGTATGATGAAATGAAATCATTAGTTTACAAAGGAAACTGATGCTGAAATCAATGAGCATTTTTTTTTCCAATTAGACTCTGGGCCAAAGTTTTCCATTTCAAAAAGAATATCTATAAAAGTCATTATGTAGTTGAATGATTTTAAAAGAAGCAACACAGACTGCTGAGGAATGCTTCCTGCTATGCATTTCAATGACATTAGGAAAAGAATGCTTATTATAATGTCCTAATGGAAACAGCAAACCGGAGCCCAGACGATGTTCTTCAGGGTTCATTCTTCCTTTTTGTTCAATAAATGTGGTCAAGTAACAATAGAGTAAATATATCACTCTAAATTAGGGATATATGCGAGTGTGCGTGTACCTAGCTGTGTGGGTCTCTCCATGGAACTCACATGTCCATGAGGTAATGAGGGAATCCTGTTTTACTCAATTCTTTCACTAACTATAGCTAAGAAGTTTAGTTGCTGAGCACAGATATGGCCATCCACTGCCTAACTCAGGCCAAAGATAGAAAAACTGGAGACCTTTCAGTCCCTCCCTTGCAATGATATAAAATGAAGCTATTTTGCAGTCAGTTTAGGCTCCTGGAGAAGAGGGACTGTTGTCTTGTGTGTGTAACCCCGGGTCATCATACATGTTGATGCTTTACACAGAGAGGACTTAATCAACATGTGGGTTAAACTGAGTTAGGATGAGTTGAATTCTGCTCTCCTCATCTTCTTCATGCAGGCAGGAAAGAGAGTAGTAGCCTGTTTGGATAAAAACAGTGCATATAACACTGAAAGGTGTGCAGAACATACTTTCTTTGCTATCTCTTCTGTGCCTCTCAACAAACCACTCACTTCCCCCCGTGCTGTTTATTTTTCCTCAGTGACTTGAATAGAAGTGTAAATGGCATGTTTAGTCGATCTGCGGTTGACATAAAGCTGGGAGATTATAAAAGAATACAAAGGAAAAGCCTTAATAAGTGAAAAACATTGGGCTGAATCTGCTAAGATAAAATTCAGCAGGAACAAATGTCAAGTTTTACACTTGAGTACAAGAAATCAATTCCCTTAATACAATGGGAAAGTCACAGTTTAATATTTGTCTGAAAAAGTCGTAGAGATTTTAATAGCCAAATGAGTGTAGAATGCAATAACACTGCCAAAAACACACCAAACAATCCAATATTAATTAATGCTGGCTTTGGCTTCCATGTCCAGAGAGGTGACTGTCTCAGTGTTTTCGGTCCTCATCAAACATCACATGGATGACTGGGTTCTATTTAGATTATCCAGGCTTAAGAAAGATATTGATCAGCTGGAGAGTGTCCAGAGGAGGACAAACCAGGAGGGCGAAGGGTCTTGAGTTCATTTCACTTGAGTATTGACTGAAGGAACTGGGAGAGGTTAGCCAGGAGAAGAGAAGACTCGGGATACCCCGTAACTATATTCAAGTACTTAAAAGGCTGTCGTGTGGATGTATGGCTTCTCTTGCCCTGATTGGCCCCAAAAGACAGAACAAGGAAGAAGCCAACTTAGATTTGATGTCAGGAAGAACTTTCTACCAAATAGACCTGTGTCAAAGTAGAATGGGGCTGCCTTGGGGAAAGGGGAGTTCTTCATTCTCAGGCATCTTCTTGGGTAGTTATACTGGATACTTATTTTATGAATGAGATGGGATGGATCATTCCTGCCTCTCTTCCAGTTCTCAAATTCTCTGTTCTATGAGTCTGTATTTTTATTGCATCTTTGCAAATGGTAATTAGAGTGATCAAATGAAAGAATATATGTAAAGTGCTTGGCACACCTTTAAAGCACCATATAAACATTCGTTCTTATTATTACTAGTGTCAGAAGTAGGATCTGAATCCAGGTTTGTCCTATTCCAAGGCCATCATTCTGTCTATTATGCCAGGAGACCTCCTGGCTAAACCTACAGGAGAACCTACAAAAAGAAATCTGATGGTTTTAGTGGACTACAATCATGGCAGCCAAGAAAACTAATGTTCTCTCAGGCAACCTTAACCCAATGCCATATGTGAACACGCTTTGTAATTGGGAAAAAGCATCAAAATGAAAGCTATCTTAATAACCACTCCCATTTACATAGCATTTTCAGGTTTATAAAGCACTTTATATACTTTATCTCATCTGTTCCACATAAAAACTCAGTGAAGTAGATGCTATTATTATCCCAGTTTTATAGATGAGGTAACTAAGGCTTAGAGACATTAAGGAACATACTCAGGGTCTATACAAATATTAAAGGTCTGGGGCAGAATTAGAACTCAGATCTCCCCAGCCATTACCACTCATGCTGCCTCCACTCCAGACATCATCCCCATTGATGGAATCCAACCCATCTTCCCAGCCTCTGATTTGTCTAATACACATTCTCCCTTGGAATGGGCTGTGTAACGAATTAGTTAGAACTTTTTTTTACAGGAAATATTGAAGCAGAAACTGGATGCCTACTTAATAAGAATATTGTTGAGATAATTCATGCTTTGCTGGGGGGCCCAAGTAGGTGACCTCTAATATCCTTGACAGCTCTGAGATGCTGTGATTAAAATCCTGGGCTCCATAAAACACACAACCAACTTAGCACAATGCCTGGTTCATAGTAAATACTTAATAAGAGATTATCATTAACTGACTGAGAGGGCAAGAGGACAACTAGGCAAAGTGTAAGTATTTTGAATTATTGCCTCTGTGACCTTGAAAAAGTGGCCACCCCTCTGAACCACAGTTTTTCTTATAAATGGAGGGATGGGTGTAGATGGTGTCCTAGGTCCCTTCTAGCTCTAAATCTATGATCCTATAACTAAATTAATAATTTTTTTAATGTATAGGGCTTCCAGTGGAGACTATCTACTCTGAGACATTTAGACAATTTTTTCTAGAACATGTAAAAAACAATTTTTGACAATTGTGTTATGACACTTTATGATTCAGATTCTCTTCCTCACTCCCTCCCCTCCTCCTTCCTGACCAGAAAATAGTCTAATATAGTTTATATTAGTGCTTTCATGCAACACATATTTCCAAATTCCTCATGCCATGATAGATGACACTCATATCACACATATAATAAAAACTCATGAAGGAAATAAAGTGAAAAATGATGGGCTTTGATCTGCAGTTGCACTCAAACAACTCCTTCTTTGGCTATGGAGAAACTTTTTTAGCATGAATCCCTTGGATTTATCTTGGACCCTTGTTTTGCTACTAGTTTAGTCCTTCATCGTTGATCACAGTACAATATTTCTATTACTGTATACAGCATTCTTCTTCTGCTGCTCACTCCACTTCACATCAGTTCATATGTCTTTCCAGGTTTTTCTGAACTCTTCCTGTTCATCATTTTTTATGGTGCAATAGTATACCATTACAAGCAAATGCCACAACTTGTTCAGCCATTCTCCAACTAATGGACAACCTATCCATTTCTAGTTCTTTGCTATTACAAAAAACTACAAAATGCTTTTGTACAAATACAACCTTTCCCATTTTTTTTATCTCTTTGGGGTACAAACCCAGCAGTGGTATGGCTAGATCAAGGGGCAGACAGTCTTAAAGCCCTTTGGATATAGTTCCAAATTGCCTTCCAGAATGATTGGATCAATTCACAATTCCACCAGCAATGCATTAGTGTTCCAATTTTCCTACATCCCCTCCAACATTCACCATTTTCCTTTATGGTCATATTAGTCAATCTGATAGGTATGAGGTGGTAGCTCTAAGTTGTCTTAATTTATGTTTCTCTGATCAATAGTTATTTGGAGCATTTTTTTCATATGACTTTAGATACTTTTATTTTCTTCAACTAAGAACTACCCATCATATTCAGCTCTGAGGGTGTTTACTGGCTTCTTCCTTCCAATTTCCCTGGCATCCCTTCCAACTCAGTTCCAGTCCCATCTTCTGAGGAAGCCTCTAATCTTAGTGCTTTCTCTCTGAGATTACCCCCAATTTATCCTGTATATACCTTGTTTACACATATTTATGCAGTGCCTTGACTATTAGACTAGGATCTGATTGAGAGCAGGAATTGTTTTGGTTGGTTTGTGAGTTTGGTTTTTGCCTTTTGTTTTTGTTTCCCCATAAACCCATTGCCTGGAACATAGTAAATGTTTAAATGCCAGTTGACTGGCAAACTCTGAGCTAAACACTGGGTGCACAAATGCAAAATAGAGACAACACCTGGTCTTTACAGAATTTCCATTCTAATAGGGAAAGACCACATTCATATAAAGTGTGGCTGCAAGGAGTATGCAGCTACCATCATCAGTGGTCCAGAGGTCTTGGTGGGGGAGGAGGTGGCAGAACTCAGAGGTTCAAGGTGTAATGGCAATGTAGATAGCAAGGTCCAGGGGCCTGAAAAAGGCAGATTCAGGGTAGATGGTAAGATCTTGGTACCTCGATGACCCCCATGAACAAGGAATGCAATTCTCCATGACCAGGCCCCATTTCACTTAAATGATCTCAAATATCCTTTCCTACTCTAAATCTGTGATCCTATGAACTTGCTCTATGAGATATAGTGTGGGCCAATGGAAAGTTCTGGGGCCTTAGAATGAGGCATCTTCGGTTTAGTTCCAAAATTTCACATAGCCACAGATTCTCACAGCTGGTGTGAACTTTCACTAATCGTAGTAGAATAAACAAATTAATTAATTACTTCAGAGGTCATCTGACCTAAATCCTACCTGAAAAAGAATCCATTCTCCAGCATGGCTAACACGTGGTCATTCTTTCTCCACCAGAAGTCTTCTAAAAAAGGAGAACTTACTACTCTCTGACTGTTCCACTTTGGGAGAGTTCTCATTGCTTGGAAAATAAAAATAAAAATATAGCCAAAACCTCTCTCTCTACAATCTCTATCCATTCCTCCTAATTCTTCCCTCTGTGACAGAGAAGGATTAGTTTTGTCCAAGAGCAGCCCTTCAAACACATTCCTTTAGATGTTCTACACAGCTCATGTTCCCCCTGAGTCTTCTCTTCTCCAGTCAAAATCCATAAACTTGTTTCAGCTGATGGTGTGAACTCAAGACTTTTCACCCTTCTTACTGTCCTCTTTGGGCCCACAGCCAAGCACTGTGCTAACCACTGGACATTCAAAGACTACAGTAAAAGTTCCTGCTCTCAGGAAGCTAACATTCTACTGGGGTTCTGGTTGGGACCTCTATATAATCCATAAGGAAATAAGTCGTTACAAAATAATTTGAAGAGAGGGAATATTCTAAAAACTGAAATTGGATTGAGTGATCCTCCTCTATATATTCTTCAACCTATTCATAGCTTTCCTGAAATATGGGGCCAACAACTGAACATAATTCACCATCTCACCTAATGAAGGCAAAGTAGATCATGTAGAATGGTGCAGTGAAAAAAAAAATGTGTCAAAGGACCTGAGTTCAAATCCTGGCTCTATCTCTGTCACCTCCTGTTGGGACCTAGGACAAATAATTTACCTCTCTGGAATGTTTATCAAGAGGATTAGACCAGATGACCTCTAAGATCCTCCCAGCTCCAAATCTATGACTATCCCCACTCTTAAATGGGAACTTTCTAGCCTCCCAATGCAAAGTGAAATCACTCATAGCAACATCATACTTTTGATTCATGATCTGTCAGGCACTAGCAGCTTAACCATTAAGCATGCAATAGAGTCTCTGTATAGAGGCTGATCAATTAAAACTTGGGGTCTTTAACCTTCTTGGTGTTATGGTCCCCTTTGGCAATCGGTGTGGTGAAACTTGGTATCTCCTTCTTGGAACCATGTTTCTAAGTAATGGTTACTTTACTTAAAGAAAATAAGGATGCAATTGCTTTTTCCACCCAACTTCACAGACCCTCCTGAAGTCTAGATCCCTTGTGGATCCTAGATTAGGAATTCCTTAGTTAGGAGCTGCTAGGGGGCTGAGTGGATGGAGAGCTAAGCTTACAAATGGGAGGTCCTGAATTCCAATCTGACTTTAGACACTTCCTGGACAAGTCACTTAACTCCAGTTGCCTAGCCTTCACTGCTCTTCTTTGGAACCACTACTTAGTATCAATTCTAAAATGGAAGGTAAAGGTTAAAAAAAATTCCTAGCTAGATGGTGTGGAAGGAAGCAAAGATCAATTATTTACACTATTTCACTTCACCTGGTATGAATTCATCATTCTCCAACATGACACAGTAGAGAGAGCATTGACTTTGGGATTTGAGAATCTGGGTTCCAATCCTGCATCTGATGCCTACTGCCTCTCTGACCTTGGGCAACTGATGGAACCTTCTTGGGCCTCAGTCTCCTAAGCTGCAAAATGATAAATTTGGACTGATTGGTCTCTAAAGTCCCCTCTAGCTCTAAATCTATGATTTTATGTTTCCTCCCCTCATTGGACCTGAATTAGAGTGGGCAAATGCAAGACATAGTATGAAAATTGAATCAATAAGACTTTTTAAAAATAGACAATGCTCCAAAAAAATAAATAAATAAAGCAAGGTTTCATGCCCAAAAGTCCCCTGAGCTTACAGCAGAATGCCAAGCTCAAGTTTTCTCCAGTGGAAAATTCCAGGAGCATCCCTTACAAGGAGTCCCCCAGAAGTCCTAATGGGCACAGCATTCATATAGAACGCCACCGCCTTTGTTCATGCTACGGCCCCTTAGAATCATCATATACAAAACCGGTCCCTCCGAAAGGCCAGGAGGCTGCAGCCAGCCCAGGCAACGGCGCTTTATTAATCCAAGTGATTAAGCCAGCATGCTGAGGGAAAGGCCTTTACAGAATCGAAACGTTCCTGTTTTTGATCCACATGGATTAAGAAAACACTGTTGCATTCACTGGCCATGGCCTGCTTGCCTTTGTGCCCAGGTTTTGTTCTCTGGATTCCTGCTGGAACAAAGAGGGGGCAGAGCATTTATATGGGGACTAGCAGCCGCCCTGGGACTTGGATACATTTTGCCCATCCCCATCCCTTGTCTAGGAGAGATGCTTCCTGGATTTCCTGAGGGTTAAGCCTGGGGTTTGTATTTGCATCACTTCACCCCAAAAGCCAACCTTCTATAAACTGCCAGAAAGAAAGAAAGAAAGAAAGAAAGAAAGAAAGAAAGAAAGAAAGAAAGAAAGAAAGAAAGAAAGAAAGAAAGAAAGAAAGAAAGAAAGAAAAGGGGGGAAAGAAAAAAGGGAGAAAGAAAAATGCCGGGTCTCTCTGAGTTTTTGAAAAGCAGTATTTGTGGTGGGGTGGGCAGACCCCCAAGCTCTTGGTGATCATGGAAAGAATAGCTGTGCCCAAGAAACAGGGGAACAGGTCACCCCTTTTTGTGGGAGCTACCTGAAAGGGTACTGTAAGACTTGGACCATTTTCTCACAGATCAGAAGGAGATACGAGCAGGACAACTTTATAGCCACCATGTTTAATTTAATGGTCCAAGACTGGAACTGAGCTTTCACTGAGATGGGGAACCCTTGATGAGGAAATGCCCAGCAATGTCGGTTGACACCTTCTCAGGAAGTAAAAAGCTGCCACACAGACAGATTAAGCCATTTGGGAAGGGTAACACAGCTAGTGTATGTTAGTCATGACCCGGACCCAGGTCCAGCTCCCAATTCACTATGCCATGTGACTTCTCTCTATAAATAAAAATCTAATATTCACTTTTTTCAAAAGCCTCTATAACAGATGTTCACAGTTTTACACATAATTTTTTTGCTTCTTAGTCTATTGAATCATATATTTGTTGATGACTATCAAGTTCATACATTTTTTTAAAAATAAGAAATAGCTTTCTTTTCCTATCACATAGTCCATAGACCTCATTAGAAATCGTTTGGAAAGGAAAAAAACGGGACCCTAAGGAGTCAGGATAAGAATTGACAAGGCCCTTAGACCAAGCAGAGGCTAAAGCTGAAGGAGCGACTTGTTTGATTCTGAAAATTCGATGGCAATCTGAACAATCAACCAAAACAACTTTATGGCCATTTTTTTTATCACTGCCCCGTTTTGTCAGAAATTGACAAAACAGTATAATAGTCAGTGTGGCACTACAGAAAGAACATAGCCACAGAATCAGGGAATCTGGGTTCAAATCCCAGCTCTATCACTCAATACCTGTGTGACCTCAGCAAAATAACTTACTCCCTCTAGGCCTCAGGGCTGTTATCTATAAAATAAGAAAGTTTGGAAGAGAGAGACTTTGATGTCCCTTCCATCTCTAAGTCTATGATTGTATGGCCCATAATCAATAAGGACCTGGGTTCAAATCTCTCTTTTAATACCTTCTCCCTGAGCATGAGTTTCCTCATCTTTAAAAAGAAGGGATTAGCCTAGAGACTGGAGGTCCTGGGTTCAAATCTGGCCTCAGACACTTCTTTGCTGTGTAACTCTGAGCACTTAATGCTCATTGCCTAGCCCTTACCACTCTTTAGCCTTGGAACCAATACACAATATTGATTCTAAGGCAGAATTTTTTGTTGTTTTTTAAAGAAGAAATAATTAGACTTGCTAATTTCTAAGGTCCCTTCAACTCTAATTCTATGATCCATGCTTGGGTTCAAATCCTCTTTGATACTATCTTTCTGATACTGGGCAAATCACTTAATCTTCCTGTTAATTCATCTGTAGAACGAGAGAGCATTGGTTGGCACACTACAACCCATAAAGCAAGTCTTCAATTTGCTGATCCCTAAACCAGATGACCTCTGAGGTTTGTTCTAACCATAAATCTGTACTCCCATGTAGCCTTTAAAGGTTCATCCTCAGGTCTCAACCCTACTCTGGCAGAGAGGTACCAATCATCTAATGAGGGAAAGAAAGAAGTAGGAAAAGATGGAGATTTCCCACAGCAGATGACTTGGTACAACTCTCAATGGATATCTATCAACTGAGGAATGACTGAAAGACCATGGTTTTCTTTAAGTGTCACCTTAAATCTCACCTTCTATAGGAAGCAGTCCTTAGCCCCTCCTTGTTCCAGGACCTTTCCTCCATTAATTACTTCCTTGCTTTGTATAGAATTGTTTGTATGTTGTCTCTAACATTAGATTGTAATCTCTTAGAGGGCCAGAACTCCTTTTGTATCCCCAGAACTTAGCCCGCTGAATGGAATATGGTAGGCATTTAATAAGTATTTATTAGTCAGTGATTGAATAGGGTGGAATAGAAGCAAGATGCTCATGGTACCCCACACTGTGGAGCACAGAAAGGACACAGAAGCATTGGGACAGTGGTGAAGAGAAAGGAAGTTCCACCTTGAAGTAGGAGCCCTCCTTCAAAGTACCAGTCACCACTCCACTAGCAGCTCTGTCTGTGTGATTTTTAGTAACTCTTTTTTTGCGTTGAGCTTTGGTTTCCTCATCTGTAAAATAAGACCGTGTACCAGAAAGTCCATTCCATTTCTAAGTCTTGTGGAATCTCGTATATTATGACTCAAGGGGCCCAACCTTTTCCGAGAAGATATTTTTCATTTTTTATAAAATCTTGGGAGTATGAAGTTCTGAGTGGGGATCAGAGAAGAAGTCAATAAGTCAACAAACACTGATTGAGCCCCTAGTATGTGGCAGGTTCTCTGATAAGTGTTGGAAATACTAAGAAGAGCAAGAAAACCATCCCTGCTTCCAAGGTACTCATAGTCTAAGGTGAGGAGATGGCATATTATGGACAAACAAGATGGAGACAAGATTAATAGGAGATAATCAACAAGGGGAGGCACTGGCATTGAGAAAGAGCAGGAAGACTTCTTTTAGAAGTGAGAATTTAGCTAGGACTTGAAGGAAGCCAGGAGACCGAGATGGAGAGGAAGAGCATTCCAGGAATGGCAGGAAGTCAGAAAAAAATGTCCAGAATCAGTAGAAGAAGAACTTCTTATTTGAGGAAGAGCAAGAAGATGGGTGTGATTGAATGGCAGAGGACATAGAAGGGAATAAGGTGTTAGAAACTCGAAAAAGTAGGAGGTGTCAGATTACAAAGCACTGTAAAGGATAAATGGAGGATTTTATATTCAATCTTGGAAGCCACTGGACATTATTAGTTAGAGGGATGCAAGTGATCAGATTACAACAAAGTCTATGAAGGAAAGAGCAAGAAAGAGAAGAATCACAACTCATATATTTGTGGAACTTTTAAGGTTTGCAAAATCTTATATATTCTTTTCCCCATTTTCCCATGAGGAAACCAAGACTTGTACAAGTTGAATACCTTGCCCAAGTTATACTGCAGTAAGTGTCCAAGGCAAGATTCAAACCCAAGTCACCCCAATTTCAAATTTTAGCTTTCCTTCCAATACCCTATGATGTTTTTTGTATCTCTCTGCTTTCAATTTTAATTTAAATTCTCCTTCTTAATACCAAAAAAAATCTATCTTCATCTTTAAGGTTCACCATAAATTGGATCTTTAGTACTTTGGAATTTATTTCTTCTACATTTTACTACGCTTCCTTCAAAATTAATCATTCAATAGTACTTCCAAAACTGGTTTCAAATCACAACTCTGACTTGTGTTCATAAAACAAAGGTGTCATGTCAGAAGTTTTAAAGCCAAGCCAAACAAACTCTAGTCTACATTTGTGATTAAAAACACATATACAGGAGCAGGTAGGTGACTCAGCCAGGCCCAAAGCTGGGAAGTTCTGGGTTCAAATCTTGTCTCAGACACTTCCTAGCTGTGTGACCCTGAGCAAGTCACTTAACACCCATTGCTGAGTTTTTACTGCTGTTCTTATTATTGATATACTTTTAGTATTATTTATTAATAGTATTGATTTTAAGATGGAAAGTAAGGGTTTTAAACACACACACTTAAGCATAGGAACTGTTATGAGGGAATTAGGAAAAGTTAAGCAATAGACATGAGTTAGCTGGCATGGCTGTCAGGGAAAATGTTGAAGGTTCCAAGCATGGAAGAGTGAGGGAGAAAGAGATTTTTTTCTGGGAGACTCTATCTGGATGAAGCTGATAGCAGTTAGGGGCTTACTTAGCTGCTGGAAGTGAAGAGCCCAGAAAAGTAATTGTCTCCTGCCAAAACCATCTACCCTGTGAGAAAGGTCAGGTTGAGCAAGTTCTGGTTGGTGGACGTACCAGACTAGTTCGGCTCCCTGACTTTACCTCTGTGGACTTATTAGCTGTGGTTCCTGGGAAGCTGTGATCATCGCTGGAGCTGAAGAGAACCCTGCAATGAGACATCCAACCTCCCTCTGAGCTTATAGGCTGGTCCTGGTAGCTTAAGCCAGAGTCAATGTTGTGTTTGCCCAACCTTCCAGCCCCTGGAACGTATCCCTAGACAAGTAGATTTAGTGTGACCTTTCCCTTACTGCCCAACCCTTAAAACTCATTATTAAACCGTTTACTCTACTTCCTGTGTCTTCCTCAAACCCCAAGGAAGGACCCATAGAGAGATAACCGTGAGTGGTGACCAGTAACTGTTTTTAACTGACGTTTACCAACTAGTGTGTTTTACCCCATTTCCCAATCCTTTGTGCGGGCTTCCAGTTTACCTTGTGTATCCTAACACTTGTGGGTTTGTGGGTGTGGACCTGTTTATGTTTGGCACCCTGGGGTTCCATCGTCAGGAGTCAGTCACTGATTTCAGAACAGAAGGTCTTTCCTTAATATGTTCAAAAGCACTTACTTAAAACCAAGAGCTATGATTATTTGTAATGGAAAAATATTGAAGGCTTTTCCAAGCAGCTTAGGAATAAAGCAAGGATGTTTCCATTCTCCAATATTATCTGATATTGTTAGAGAATCTGGCTAAAGTAATCAAACAAAAAAAGAAAGGAAATAATCATTGTCAAAGTGGAAGGAAAGCTACCTCAACCTGCAAATTGTACAATTGTTAACTTAGAAATCCATAGAAGACCAATGAAAAAAATAGAAACAATATATCCATCAAAATAGCATGACATAAAATTAAATGCATACAATGTGTGGTACTCTGGTAACTAATAAACTAATAATAACTAATAAAAGACAAGAGGAGAAGATTGAAAAAGAAATTTCATGGAAAATAATCATAAAATGCATAAAATATCTGGGGACTTACCTACTAAGAGACACACCGGATTTAGATAAATATACCTGCAATACAATATTTGCAGAAATAAAGGTAGTAAAAATAAATTAGAGAAACATTCAATGTTCATGTTTGGGTCATGTCAAGATACTAAGTAATAATCATCATGTCCAAATTAATATGGAAAGTTAATAACACTATGCCAGTCAAATTGCCAGAGGAGATAATTAATAAGATAAATAATAAAAATAAATAATTAATGAGAAAATTTAATAATTAATAAGTAGGAGGCATTTTGGAGGAGTGAAAGGTCAAAATGTGTTGTGGAATAAATTGGAAAAAGAAGAAATAAAAACTAGCATTTCTTTATCTCAAATTATATTACAAAGCAGTAAATATCAGTTTAAAATAGAAAAGTAAATCATTGTAAAAGATTAAATAAGCAAGTCCTAGGTACTAATAAATATAGAAGTCTAGTCATTCTTTTTTGTATTGTTCAATCATTTCAGTTGTGTCCAACTCTTTTTTGCCCCATTTGGGATTTTCTTGGCAAAGATACTAGCATAGTTTGCCATATCCTTCTCCCAGTCATTTTACAGATGAGGAAACTGAAGCAAACAGGATAAAGTGACTTGCCCAAAAAGTCACACAATGAATAAGTATCTGAGTCTGGGTTCGAAGTCCAGATTTGGTGCTCTATCTTCTGCACCACTTAGCTGCCCTACTCATTTAATAATCCTTAAAATATAAGTTACCATGGGAAGAAATTTTGTTAGAAAAAGACCTACTGGCAAAACTAGAATAGTTTGACACAATATGCATTTAGATCAGAATTTTATATCATATATCAAATACATTCCAAATGGATAAATAAAATAAACTTAGTAGCTTTATGACAAGTTTGGAAAAAATGCCCATCTTTCATAATCTTGGATAGGGAGCGACAATAGCACATTGTGGGGTAGAATCAATTGTAAATGACAAAATAAAGCATTCCTGTTATATAAAATTAAAACACTGTTGTCCAAAGAAAAGAAAGAGATTGGGAAGAAAAATCTGAAATAAACATTTCTGATAAAAGTCTGGCATTATATATATAATGATAAATATGAAGAATTCAAAGAAACATGAGAAGAATTGTATGAAATAAAGTAGAGAAAACAGGAAACAGAGAGTAATATATATGACTAAAAAGAATATAATTAAAGAGAACACTAAAAAGCAGACAAATTCAGGAAAACTCAGGGGACTACATTGTTCCAAGTATTAATGTTAAAATACTTACTCTGGGGGCAACCAAGTGACTCTGTAGAGAGGGAGTCAGACCTAGAGGTGGGAGGTGCTGGGTTCAAATGTGACCTCAGACACTTCCTAACTGTGTGGCCTTGGGCAGGTCAGTCAACCCCATTGCCTATCCCTTACTCCTCTTCGGTCTTGGAACCAATACACGATATTGCTTCAAAGATGGAGGGTAAGGGTTTAAAAAAACACATACTCTTCTTTTATGTTGACATACAGCAAATGAAGCAAAAAATGAAATGTATAAGTACTATCAGTTGTAATCATATAATTAAATAGTTTGCTTGGTTTTTTATGTAGAGTCTACGATAAATTATTTGTTAGGAAGTGATTGATATGTCAAAAAAAAGGGAATTAATGAAAACATTTAAAAGAAAAAATTCACTAGAACATATGACATTAATCAATGTTAGTGGACAAAATGACCTAATTTGCAAATGGAATAACAAGAGATGGAGGAGATATTAATAGCAGCAGTTTTCCAGTCATCCACAAAAGAATATGCTTTAAAAAATCAGACCATATGAAATGGAGCTTGTCCCATTTTCTTTCGTGTTTGTTTTCTCTTATATTCATGACATATTCGATTCAAAAGTCAATCAATGAAAATATTGCTTTAATCCAATAATGTAAGAAGCATTTATCAATCCCCTACTGTATATGGAATACTACCTCAAGTCCCTGAATTTTCAAAGTGAAGGTAATGTGGGGCCCTTTCTTCATGGTCCTTACCATCCATCTAGGAGGAAGATGATATAACAGAAACACACCAAAAAAAAAAAATCATAATGCAAAGATGGAAACTTGCTCTGACACATCACCAGGCAAGTAGTTTAACCTCACAGTGTTGTTCCAGGCAACATAAATTTCAGAAAAGGACCCAACCTGCATGGGATGGATGAGTTCCTGACTATAAGAAACTCTCAATACCAATGAAATTCTGGATCCAATCCCAGTCTCCATGGTTAGTGCATGAGATAAAGGAAAAGTTACATGTGAGAATCAAAGGGATAAAGATGATCCCCACCTGGGAAGGTTAAGGAAGGCTTCTGCTGGACATGAACCCCTGAGTTGGACTTTAAACAGTGGATAAGAATTCAACAGGTAGAGAAGGCTAATTGAGTGGGCAAAAGTACAGAGAATCTTAAAAGCAGTGAAGTTTGAGTGGAGCACAGAACATATTGAAGAACTTATGAAATAATTCAGGGAGATGATGGATCTAAGAATGTTTTTTTTAATTTTAAAGAAAAAATAAAACTTTAATAAAAAATGTAAAATCAACATATCATTTATAGACTACACATATTCTGTGATGTAATAAAGTAAAACATGTAAAACTAACAAGATAATGACTCATCTGAAACTGCCTATTTAACATCA
The DNA here is from genome assembly GCF_016433145.1 of Gracilinanus agilis. Classification (NCBI taxonomy): domain Eukaryota; kingdom Metazoa; phylum Chordata; class Mammalia; order Didelphimorphia; family Didelphidae; genus Gracilinanus; species Gracilinanus agilis. The sequence continues at coordinate 226,683,355 of NC_058134.1, read as the reverse complement.
TGTATCTATAGGACCATCCCTCTCCATTAAAAAAAGTTTTAATTCACAAATCTATTTTCTCTTCCTCCTACCTCTCATAATTAGAGGGGGGAAGAGAGAAAATAAAAATACATTTTTATAGCAAAGATACATAATTAAGCAAAACAAAAATACAAATAAATACCTCATTCAGAACCCTAAATCTGTCACCTCTGGCAAGAGGTAGATGGCAGGTTTGGTGTTTGGTCCTCTTGTATAGCCTTGGATTGATCATAATTCTTACCATTTTCAAAGTAGTTTATGTTTACATTGTTGTTATTGTAATTATTCTCCTGGTTTTATTCCTGGAATACAACAGGTGCTTCATAAATGCATATTGACTGACAAAAAATATATATAAAATCGTTCTTAGCTGGGATCATATAAAAATAAATGGTCGTTCAGTTTTGGATTGTGGGCCATAGTTTACCAATCTCCCCTGCTCTATACTATTTCACTTGGTGCTCTCATCAGCTCCCATAGATTTAATTATTTTTTCTCAATTAATGATTCTCAAATCTACTTTTCTAGCCCTAATTTTTCTGCTGGCCTCCAGTCTCACATTTCCAACTGATTTTCGGGCATCTTGAACTGGATGTCCAATAGACATTTTTAAACTCTACATGTCCAAAATGAGTCCATTATCTTTTCCCCTATACCCTCCTGCATTCTTAGAATTCCCCCAACCCCCAAATCCAATCCATTTCCAAATTTACCTATCAATTTTACCTTTGAGATATCTATCTATTGTGCCTCCTTATCTCCAATTGAATTGCTACCACCCTAGTATGTGTAGACCCTCATATTTGGACTTCCATAATAAGAGCTTCTGCCTGCCTCACATCTCCAGCCCTTCTTCCTTTTGAAGATCAAAGGGATTTTCATAAAGCACAGTTCTGATTATGTCACATCCTCACTCAATAAACTTTAGTGGCTCCCTCTTACCACCAGTATTAAAATCCTTTAAAACCTGCCCCTACATACAAACCTTTCCAGTGGTCTTATATCTCAATCCTGCCTCTGTCCACTCTTTGATCCAGGGACACTGTCCCCCTTACCACTCCTCAAACAAGATGCTCTATCTTCAAATTTTAGGATCTTTCACTGGCTGTCCCCCTTGTCTAGAATGCTCCCCTTCATCTCTACTTCCTAGTTTCCTTGACTTCTTTCAAGTCCTAGCTAAAATCCCACCTTCTACAGGAAGCCTTCCCCAGCCCTTAATTAAGTGCCCTTCTTCTGTGGATTATTTCCAGTTCATCCTCTTTATAACTTTTTTGCACACATTCGTTTCTATGCTGTCTCTCTCATTAGACACTGAATGAACTCCTTGAGAGCAGGCCTGTGTTTTACCTTTCTTTGTACCAATGACTAAGCACATAGTTTTTGCTCAGTCATTTTTCAGTTGTATTTAACTCTTCATGACCCCATTTGGAGTTTTCTCAGCAAAGATACTAGAGTGGTTTGCCATTTCCATCTCCAGATCATTTTACAGATGAGGAAACTGAGGCAAACAGGATTAAGTGACTTGCCCAGGGTCACAGAGCTAGTAAAAGTCGGAGGCTAGACTTGAACTCATGAGAATGAGTCTTCCTGACTCGAGGCCTGGCATTCAATCCACTGCTCCACCTAGTGGCCTCCTGCAATTAGGTACAAAGGTATAGAAAGCATCATCTCCCTGGGATACCCTGGTGCACTGAAGTATGAAGCCAAGCCTTTGCTGTTAATGATAGCAGCAATTATGTTCTCTGTTATCCTGTTATATTTTGATAAGAACTGAGAGGTTTGCACTCCTTTTCTCTGGATGACTTCAGTTGGCTGGAACTAATCCTAAATTATTCTTCTAATAAAATTAAAATGACCAAAAAAAAAGCTACCAGGTAAAAGATTTATTTTTAAAGAAGGGAATAAGCACACCAAGATTCAACTGCTAAAAGACGCCATTGGTCATTTCTCCTCCAGGAATGTGAGTCATCTCTAAAAATGGAAATCAATACAGATCACAGGAAAAAATTTTTAAGTCTTTGAATAGCACAGAAGTCTAGTACTTGGTGAGTTTCATAATCATGATTCTCTCCTGCCTAATTTAGCCCAAAGTGATAAAGTAGCCCTGTAATTGTATTAACCCCTTTAGGTCAGTAGAATTTCAATTACAGCCATAGGCTTAAAGTGAGGTTTGTAGAACATTAGTGGTCCCTTGGGATCCTTGAAAAAGGAACATTTTAAAAGAGAGCTCAGTCCCTGGCTTCCTCCACTCAAGAATCATCTCCTCAAGGCTTTTCTTGGTCCCTGCAATGGCTTTCTAAGGTTACCTTCCATCTACTCTTTATTTATCTAATATTATGCAATGATTTAGAAGCTCAAAATCCCAGGATTGGGTTTTTTCCCCTTTGTATCACCAGCTCTTAGCATATAGTAAGTGTTTGATAAATGCTAGTTGCTTGACTGATTGTAGATATAAAATGGAAGTACTTTCATATAAAGCCATCCCACAAATACTCTTTTCCATTCATCTACAAAGAGAGAGACACTTAATCACAACATGAATCTTTCAACTTAACTGAAAGGAGGAAAATCAATTATTTATAACAGATAAATAGTAATAGATTAATAACAGATAAAAAAAGACAGCTGGGTAGTGTGATGGATAGAACACTGGGTTTGGAGTTGAGAAAACTTATCTTCATGAATTCAAATCTGCCCTCAGATACTTACTAGCTGTGTCCCTAGGCAAATCACTTAACTCTGGTTGCCTCAGTTTCCTTATCTGTCAAATGAGCTGGAGAAGGAAATGGCAAACCACTCCAGTATCTCTTCCAAGAAAACCTCAAATGGGGTCACAGAGAGTTGGACATGTTTGAAAACAGTTGAACAATAACAGATAATAGCACATGTTAATAACAGAAAATGAATATGACTACTCTGATTCAAATATTGTTTTTTCCCATTGGATTCTAGTTATGACAATCAGCAAAAAATAATGAGGACCAGAATAAACAGAATAGGAATCTGGTAAGAGATCATAGCAGTGATCAATGAAAGTGTGCAAGAAAGAGTAAAGCACTGGACCTGATACTGGGAAGATTTGTTCAAATCTGGCTCGGTACACTTAGTAGTTATGAGACTTGGCAAATTTCAACTTCACTTTCCTCATTTGCAAAATGGTGATAACAAGAATTACAAGATTACTTTAAGGATTAAATGACATGATGTATTTGTAAAGTACTCAAGAAACATTAGGGATTTTTATTATCAATATCATTATTATTATTTGGGGTCAGAGGTGACTTTATAGAATTTAGGGTTAGCCTGTTGCTCCCTTCACAAATCAGAAAGGTCTCAGGCACAACGGTACTCAACACACTTCTTTCTATACTTCCTTAGTTGCCATAAAAGGTCAGGAACTGTTTCATTTTTGTCTTTGTATCCCCGGTACTTAGCACAATGTCTGCCACAAAGGTACCACTTTTAATAAATACTTGTTAAGTGAATGAGTAACTAATACAATGACAGGATCATGGATCTAGAGTTAGAGGGGACCTGAGAAATAATCTAGCCTACCCCTTCCTCATTTTCGTTGTTGTTGAGTTACTTCAACCATATCCAACTCTTCATAACCCTATTTGGAGTTTTCTTGGCAGAATACTGGAGAGGTTTGCTATTTCCTTCGCCAGTTCATTTTATAGATGAGGAAACTGAGGCAAATAGAGTTAAGTGGCTTGCCCAGGGTCACACAGCTAGTGTGTGTCTGAGGCTAGATTCAAATTCAAGAAGCTGGCATTCTATCCACTGCTCCATTTAGCTTTCCCATTTCACAGTTTCCTTATTTTACAGATGTGGAAACTAAGGTTCAAGGATATTAAATAGCTTTCTCAAAGTCATACAGAAAAATACAATACTTCCCTGGTTCCATGATCTCATCAGTCAGTATAAGTACTTCTCCTTCCCTCAGGGCAGATAAAAACTCATCTGCTTCCTCTCTGTCTCCTCCTGTGTCATTTTACTGTCTTTCTTTTAAACCTTCATCAAGCAGAAACCGGATATGCTATGAGTGCTTTGTCTACTTCTTTGTGTTTCCAGTGTGACCCTATGGCTGCCCATCCATTACTTCTCACTTAACCAGCCCATCTCCTTTAGAGTGATCATTATCTTTAACAAAGCCTCCCTGGGTCACGTCTCTTATAGTCATCATTGGTAATATCCTAAAGCTTGTTCACATCCCAGTATTATAATTTTGGAGCTGGAAAAACTTTAGATATCCATCCACTAGTCCAACTGCTAGGTTTTACAGGTGAGGAAACTGAGGCCCAAAGAGGCAAAGTATCTTGCCCAAAGTCACACAGGTACCAAGTGGCAAAGCTGGAGGTTGAACCCTTGGCTTCCATTCTAATTCAAAATCTTCCAGCCTTTCCATCACAATCATATGCATGTACTCTGCATTTCTCCAATGACTTCCCCATCGCTTCTTCTGAAATTGGGGAGATGTATTATCTTCACTCATTATAATTCATCATCACTAGAACAGTATTTATTACTTTGATGGATCCTCCCAATTTAGATCCATTGCAAGAGTTACATTCTTTCCCAAATGTGAGGCAAGGTTTAAGCTAGGACTTGAACTCAGATCTTCAGGACTCTGAGACTGACTCTCTAACCCTAACTCTATAATATCTCTCATTAATTGTCATGGGACAAAAGATGGAGAATACTTACTCTGTACTCAATAAAAAGTGAATCATATTGTCCTGAGTAAAAGATTGCTCCCTCATCTTCTATTTTTATTAAATGCCCAATTAAAGGCCAATTCCATGGAAAACAGATGTTCAGGTTAAACCATCAAGGTTAGCATTCAAGAATAAATCACCACTCTCAGAAAATGATTTAAACAAGTAATTAAAAAACCAATTCAATTTCATTCCATGTGGACAAGTTCCAAGGGGGAGCACGGTGTTTTTTATCTTGTAAATGCCACTTTGACTATAGTATGACATGCAAATCTTACTTATCTTCTGGGTCCAAGCTCACTGAACAAATGGCAAGAAGATTGTCTGTTTCATCAGTTGACTTCTGCTCCTTGGAAAAATAGGCATATTGACTTAGTTGGGTTAATCATTCCTCACAGCAAAGACCTCGTTTCTCTCAATCATACCTACCCCAAGTAAAAGCGGGGCCCTAGATATTAAAATACAGTCCTCTCACTTATGTGTGTGTGCATGTGTTTGTGCGTGTGTGTTTTAAGGAGGGCAAACTTTCATGACAAAGATACTAGGACTGTAAATATTGATTTTCTTGATGGATGGTGAACCTCACGCCACACGGGGCTACTCAAGCATCTGCTCCTTGCCACAAGCCATCTCCTTTGTCCGGAAATCATGCTAAGTGGCGTTATGTGCTATCGGGCGGCTGTGGATCGCAAATATTTAAAAGAAATAAATTTCTCCGAATGAAAAGTACCTTCCTTTGTTACCTGCCAAACTGTGTTTGCTTTGGGCTTAGGCTAGCTCCCAGCACCTGTACTTTTCGATTGTTTGTTTGCCAAGATCACTGTGGTTTTCTTAGTTGTTTTTGAGACCCATTCTGAGTACAGTAGCCAATCAAGATGTGTTTTCTTTCTTTCCTAGGGAAATGCAAGGCCAAATATCAGTCACAGCACACCTACCAAAAATCATGATCTGAGGATCTGGGGAGATGAAAGGAAGACAAAAGTGATTATGTTCCTTGTCGTGTCCCAAATGGCAAAGAATAAGTTGCAAACATTTTGGCTTGGGAAGAAAAAGGAAGCTAGAGATTGGTTTTCTCATAGCCCAGAAATTCTTTGAAGCCTTTGGACCTCCACTTAGAATGTTTCTAAATGCATATAATAAAGTATATAGGATTAAAATGGAAACCAAAGGTGAGTGAAAATAAAGATCTGATTTTTTTCATATCATACACACATACACACACACACACACACACACACACACACACACACACACACACATATATATATTCTAAACCCACAGACGAGCCTATACATAGGCTCGTCTGTGGGTTTAGAATTCTTTTTTAACATTTATTAATATTTATATTTTAGAAAAGTTAACATGGTTACATGATTTATGCTCTTACTTTCCCCTTCACCCCCCAACTTCCCCCCCTCCCCTGGCCGATATGCATTTCTACTGGTTTTAACATGTGTCATTAATCAAGACCTATTTCCAAATTGTTGATAGTTGCATTGGTGTGGTCGTTTCGATCCCCAATCATGACCTCATCAACTGTGGGTTTAGAATTCTTGCTCTAGCCCTGTTTCATTATTTTTAGGGAAGTGATTTGCTTCTTGTTTTTAACTTGAGATTTCAAAGCATGCCCCACTTGAGTCATAAGACCACCTACAAAGTACATCTAAGAATAATTGTTGGGAGCAGCTAGGTGGCTCGGTGGAGCCAGACCTGGAGATAGAAAGACCTGGGTTCAAATGTAGCCTCAGACACTTCCTAGCTGGATGATCCTGGGCAAGTCACTTAACCCCCATTGCCTAGCCCTTACCACTCCTCTGCCTTAGAACCAATGCATAGTATTGATTCTAAGACAGAAGGTAAGGGTTTAAAAAAATTATCAATACATATTAGTTCATCAGAAAAGTGGCCACTTTCAAAAATCTACATATTTTAGTTGTTTCATTAAATATTTCCCAACTACATTTTTTAAATTTTAGCATTAATTTTTTTAATTTCAAGTTCCAAATTCTCTCCTTCCTTCTAGACTCTCCTCAACCTTTTGAGAAGACAAGCAATGTGTTATAAATTGAGAAAATACACAAAAGAGCAAGAGTTCATCAGTTCTCTGGAGGAAGACAGCATTTTTCATCATAGGTCTTCTGGATCTTGGACCATTCTTGGATCTTGTCTTGGTCAGAAATACTATGTCTTTCATAGTTGATCATGCTTATAATGTTGCTAGAATATTGCTATGACTATATGCAATTTTCTTATAGTTGTGCTCAATTCACTTTGAACAATTCATATAATATTTCTCAGGTTTTTCCAAAGCCATCCTGCTCATCATTTCTCATAGCATAGTGGTATTCCAATTCCCCAGTTGAAGGGCATCCCCTCCATTTCCAATACTTAGCCATTACAATAAGAGTGACTATAGATATTTTTGTACAAATAGGTCCTTTTTCCTTTACTTTGATCCCTTTGGGATACAAACCTAATAGTGTTATTGCTAAGTCAAAGGGTATGCACAGTTTAATAGCCCTTTGGGCACAGCCCAAATTGTTCTCCAGAATGGTTCACAACTCCACCAAAAGCATCCCAGTGTTTCCACATCCCCTCCAGCTTTTGTTACTTTCGTTTACTTTCACATTACCCAGTCTAATAAGTGAGAACAGGGATGTCTTACAGTTGTTTTAATTTGCATTTCTCTAACTAATAACAATTTAGGGCATTTTTATGTGACTATTAATTGCTTTGATTTCTTCTTCTGAAAACTGCCTGTTCCTATCTTTGTCTATTTATCGATCCAGGAATGGCTCTTATTTTTACAAATATGTCCTCCATAGTTGAGAACTGAGGCCTTTATCAAGGAAAACTACAAAGATTTTCTTCAGTTGCCTGCTTCTCTTCTAATTTTTATTTCATTAGTTTTGTTTGTGAAAAACCTTTTTAATTTCATGTAATCAAAAATATCCATCATTGATGGTACAGTGCATAGAGTGCTGCCTGAGTCTTCTCCATTTCCTTTTCCTCTTCTCAGGTACTTAAGGTCCCCCAGATTCTGTTCTCAGCCTCTTTTATATTCTCTCTCTCTCTCTGTTTTTGGTTTTTGTCTCTTTCTGTCTCTGTCTCTCTGTCTGTGTTTGTGTCTGTGACTGTGTCTGTATGTCTATCCACCTCCCTCTTTCTCTCCTTCTCTCCCTTTCTCTCTCTCTCTTCTCTCTCTCTCTTCTCTCTCTCTCTCTCTCTCTCTCTCTCTCTCTCTCTCTCTCTCTCTCAATCTATCTATCTATCTATCTCTCTACCTGTGTCTTTCTGTCTCTCTGTCTCATATCTATCTATCTATCTATCTATCTATCTATCTATCTATCTATCTATCTATCTATCTATCTATCTATCTATATCTCTCTCTACCTGTGTCTCTCTGTCTCTCTGTCTCTCTCTTTCTCCCCCTTTCTCTCTGTCATCTACTCTCCCAAGCCTTCTCAGTATCACCTTTGCTGTTTGCATGTTGCCTCTCCATTTAGACTGTGAGCTCTTTGAAGGCGGAGATATCTTTTGCCTTTCTTATATCTATCAGCTTATTAGCTCGGTGCCAACCATAGTAGACATTTAATAAATGTTTATTGACTGACCTACTTCACATGAAGAGTCCCTGAAATGAAAGCTCAGCCATTGTTTATATGTTAAGAGAGATGTTTCTCTCCCTACGTAACTGTTCTGCTAGCTACTTACTAGGGATCTATACGTAGACTTCTCACGAATAACCTAACTCTATGAGCCTAAAATAGAGCATATCTTTAGCAGAGGCAGCATTATTGCTGCCATTTAATTAATTAGTAACTACACAAGAAGCAGTATGGCAGAGTGGATAGAGAGCTGGCCTTGGAATCAGGAAATCCTGAATTTGAGCCCCATTTCTGACCCCTACTGGCTGTACTTGATCCATGGCACATCACTAAACCTGGCATCCTAGACAATTCTCGGAGAAAGTTGGCTAATGGGAGGCCCCCACTGAGAGCTCCTTTGACTGATAAAATTATGTCTTTTTTTTCTTTCAAATCCTATATATATACATGACAGCATTAAAGGTTCCCCTGAGCTTACATAAAACTGTTGAGAGTTTGTCATCAAGGGCCCATCGACAAACAAGTTCATTTCTCTTTGGTGGACATAGTTGGACAGCGCTGAGGCAACAGTAAGAGGTATCTCATCAGTCACAGTGGACCCACATTGTGATTCAGTTCTTCAGAGGATGCATGATTCACTGATGTGAACAACAACCCAGATCACCCATGTGTCTACACTTTCTCACTTTATGTGACTCTTCCTCCATATCCTCCTGCAAACACTCCACATAGGGTCCACCAAATGTCCTGGGGACATTCCTTGAAACTACTTAATCAATCGATTAACAAGCATTTATTTTTTTTAAATGTTTGTTTTTATGATCACAAACCAAGGTGACATTAACAAATGTGAACATTGCTTAATCCAAAGAAGAGCAGAAAAAGAGGCTTGCGGGTGAAATTACAAATCTTTTTTATGTTCAACTGATATTTCCAAGATTATCCCCTGTAAACATACCAATCCCAAAGCTGTCCTGTATGTCTATACCCCCTTTTAGCTTTCTCCTATTCTCTTCTGTGTATGTCTTAAATCATTTATTGTTCACCTTCTCTTTCCTTTTTTGTTTGTTTGGTTTTTTTTTTTAGTTTGGGAGGGAGGAATCACTATACAACTCTAAGGCTACAATTTCGAGAATAATTTTAAATCTGCATTGGGAATGAAAGGTCCCTAATACCATTGAAACCACATATTCAGATGTCGTCCTTCCCCGAGAAAATATGCAATGTGACCCAGTGGGTAAAATATTGGACTTGGAGTCAGAAAAACCCTGGATTCAAAGGCCACTTCGGATATTTATTAAATCTATGCCCGTGAGCAAGCCACTGAACTTTTCAGAGCCTCAGACAACCCTCTAAAACTATAAATTATTGAATTGTTGCTGATCTTCATTGGCACAAGAAGTAACTCACTGGGAGTTCTGACTATAGTACATATGTATTAGTTAACAATGAACTGCAATCTGTTTCAGTAAAGGAAGACCCCACACACGAAATCACATGCCAGGCATTTCCCTTGGCATTGGAAATACAAAGACAAAAATGAAATAATTCTGTCCTAAAGGAACTTAAAATATATTGGAAAATGAAGTTATTGATGTTTACTCTTTATAGAAGTGAGGGATCATAAATGCCATATTTTCTCTTAAGATCATTAGATCTAAGATCTAGAGATGAATAAGACTCCAGCAGTTATATGGTTGAATCCTCTCATTTTATAGATGAGGAAACTGAGGCCCCATAAGGTGAAGTAATGTAGGATCACATTGCATTTATTGCCAGATCCAGCAGATATGTTCATTATTTTTTTATCTTTTTTTTTTCTTTTTTATCCTTTCTCACTCACTACTAAAGCTCACTTTCTAGGGTAGAGAGAAAGATGTAGTCATCCATGAAAATGGTATTACTGATAGAGCTGTGTACGAGTCTAAATATCCTGAAAAGTATGCTCAGAGAAGGACTAAAATCTTCATATTCTTTGACCCAGAACCACTGCAAGGTAAATATTCCAAGAAGATCAATAGTAAAAAGAAAATGTCCCTATAAACCAAAATTTAGAACATTATGTATTGGGTAGAAGAGAACTGGAAATAAAGTGGATGCCCATTGTTTGGGAATGCTGAAACAAGCTATAGTATAGAAACATAATGGAATATTCTTACCTACTTCCCCACAAGAAACCATGGCTATAAAGACTTACTAGAGAAACATAAGAACACTTACTCAAACAGAGGCAAAGTGAAGTAAGTGAAAGTAGGAAGACAATATGCCCAGTGACTGCAACAATGGAAATGAAAAGAACCACAAAAACAAAATCAAAACTGAATGCTATAAAATGTTAATGACCACGTTTAGCTTCAAAAGAGAGATGTGAGAATGAACCTCTCCTTTGCAGAAGTAAAGGACTATAAATGTGGCAAACTACATCATATACTCCATGGATGGGTTGATTAGTTTTGCAGTTCTGCTGAACTGATTATTTTTCTCTTTTTTATTCTTTTTCTAAGGGATAGATCTTTGGGAGGAAGTGGGTGGAACATATTAGGGAGTAAAGGTGATATAAAATGAAATCTATCAAGAAAAAAGAAACAATATAAAGTAAAAAATCAATTAAAATTTAAAAGAGAAAAAAATGAAGGGATAAGACTGGAAAATTTCTAAGGTCCCTACTAATTTAAAATCCCATGATTCTCTGAGAATGACTCTCCCCCTGCATCAGTGATTGAAAGTCTTTCCACTGATATCAACACTTCTGGAAATATAGTATTTACTCCAGAAGAGTTGGGAGAAGAACTAGGAGAGTCCTGATTAGCCACTAGGCAGGTCAATAGAACATGATAAGAAGGGAAGCATAGGGTGAAGGAGGGAGAAGGAAATACACACAAGCAGAAAAAAAAGATATGGTTAAAAAGGAGAAGAAGGGGGGTAAAAAGCAGGTGGGAGATATAGAATGTAATAGGATAAGGTCCAAGAATGTAGTATTCAACCAAGGAAAGTAATAGAAACCATATACATGCATTCTCTTATTCTGTCTCTCTCTCGCCCCCACTAAAAAGTTGTACAGAAATACATTCTGCCGTCATACTGGTCACATTGTTTCTTAGGATCATAGGATCTTAGATCTAGTGCTGTATGGGATCTCAGAGGTAATATAATCCAACCTCCTCATTTCACAGATGAGGAAACTTATGTCCATTGTGTTTAAATGATATAAGTTCATAGATAAGCTGGAAAAGACTTCAGAGACCAATTAGTTATTCTCTCTGATTTTACAGATGAGGAAACTGAGGTCTAGACAGGAAAAGTGACTTGCTCAGGAACATATGGATAGTAAGTAGGTGGCACAGACAGGATCCAAACTCAGATCCTATGGCTCCAAATTCAGAAATATTTCCAGCTTTAAATATTTGAGAGATCTTAGAAATATGTTCTTCTGAGGTTGTAATTTTCTTAAAGAACTCCCCCAAAAGTTGTTCCATCTACATAGTTATTTATTAACTCTTCCAGTAGAGTCAGACATCTGTCCCTATTGTTGAATCCCTTTTTTACAAGATCATAAATAAAAGAACATATCTACCATCTTGTCATCTGCCTTATTCAGACACCATTACATATATTCAGGGCTATATATTGGTGACTTCATAGCAGAACAGAGAGAAAGAAATCCTCTTTTACATGATTCTCTAATATATATATATATATATATACATATATATATATGTATGTATGTATGTATAGATATATGCACATGTGCCCACATCAAGATTCCAAGAAGTTATACACTTGAAATTAGAGTTTAGCAAGTTCCATAATAATAAAGTCAAGTTTTTTTTCCTCTCTCAATTTATCAGAAATAAAAAATAAAATAAGAGATAGAAAGAATATTCCAGAAGCTGTTTTCATGGGCATTTTTTTTTAAGTTTCTACCTCTCAAAGAGTTCAACCTACTGAAGAGGCAAACTGAGTTCCTGACATGACCCCCTTGGCCATAGGGTAGGGGGATCCAGAGATGAAGGCATCATAATTCAATTATCCAACAATTTAGTACAAACCACTTTGCCCCTACTAGCTATTCCAACGTGTAAACATCAGAGCATTACCCTATCTACTAACCCAGGCTTCACATTCCAGATTTCATTAGCCCAAAAAGTCAGGTTTATTTATAATAAAGTTAAGCCCTTTCCAACCCCCTGCCCATGGAAACCAGATTTTGAAATAATTCAGATTTGTGTTTCTGTTCTTTCTAATTAAGGGTAATATCGGGAAGCACAGACAGTGGGGAGTATTGTTCGGCCACCACGGGCTTAAGCAAGAAAATCTGATTATCAGCTCATGTCAGAAGCCAAGCGATAATGAAGCTTAGCATTCATTTAGGCTTTTTCTTTGGCCAAAAGATAATTACCGTTCGTTAGGTCTTACGTAAGTGGATCTAATATTGAGAGCCCGAAAAATTTATGAATAGCCCACAACAGGCTAAGGCGAATTACTGTATTTATTATTTCTGTGGCTTGTTCCACCACTGTCATTTCATTATCTAATAAAGGCAAAAGTCAGCCATCGTAGCATGATTCCCTGAAGGATGAGAAGTTAAAAACACTAACGTTTCCCTGCTTTGTTCCCTTTTAGTAAAAGTTATGGCCAATAAATAGAGTGGGCCAGCCAGGGCTTCTATGTCTTCGACTCCTAAAAACTAGGTTCAATATTGGGAACTAGCTCCAAAATATTAAAATCTTGCATTACACTTACTCAAAGAGGGAAATTTGAGAATTAAGGCTGAATCTTTGTCTCCACAGATGTGGGTCATGGAGTTTACAAATCCTATACAAGCACCAAAGGTCATAATGCATTGATCAAATAAATAAAGGACAGCCTCAGATAATACAGAAAGTATGAGGGATTCGTTGGAGCATATAAACAAAGACAATTATATTTTTAGTGTAAAATGACTAAAAGTTCACCAGGGATTTCTCTGTAAGTGAAATAGAATAGATATAAAGAATATTGATTGTTTGGGATTTAGGTTTGATTTGGTTTAGAAATCAATGAGCCTTATCCTATGCTCTCATAAAGTTTTCTTAATAATACTGAGGAAACAGTGTACTTTATACCATTCTAGCAGAAAATTAAAAACTCAAGAGACCTCAGTGAAGTCTAACCACTCATGTTCCAGAGGTAAAGGCTGAGAGGTCCAGAGGACTGAAGAGAGCAGCCCAAAGTCAGACAGGTCCAAAGTAGCATAGCTGGGATCCAAGTTCAGGTTCCCAGACTCTGATTCAGCGTTCTTTCAACTATGACATGTGCCTGGACTCCATGTGCTTACTACCCATTAACTATACTATGTTGTGAAAACAGCACTGGATTTGGAGTTAAAAGACCAAAGTTCAGTTAGCAGCGATTCCACTTTCTAGCCGGGTGACCTTGGTGAAGTAACCACTTTTCCTCACATCCATTTGCTTTGAGTCAGGGAAGGGTGAACTAAATGACATCTTGAGATCCTTTCCAGCTCTAGATCTACGATCTTATAGGCCCTCAAGTTCTTAAACTCCAAAAGAAAAAAAAAAACTCAAACCTGAAGAACAACAAGCTCAGATTTTCCATATTAACTAGAACATGATTTTCCTTTAATGATCTTGAATATCTCCCTGCCCCAGTTCTAGGGATTCATCAGCATAGGTCCTCTTTCCATCAGCCGAGGTTGGAACCTCTCCTGGACTTGGGAGACAATATAATAAAGTTCCTCTGGCCAAAAATATCCAGCCCCAAAGGGTCGACTTGGTGATGAGCCTCTTTACATGGAATGAGTCCTAAGCTGCTAGACACAGTCTATTGATGGATCTGGATTCTGAGGCTTTGAAGTTTGGAAGATATTTTTTTTCTTTCCCACCTTCTCCATAAATATTTACAGGTGAGTAATTGGCTTTCTCTAGGAAATCCCTATTATGCTGGATGGATAGGAAAGCCATACCCATTACCCTAGTGGAGTTGGGGGAACTGAGAGACAAGGGAAAAAACACCCAAAAACTTTGTAAAGCTTCTAGAATTTGGGGAATGCTTACTACACTAAAAAAAACATTCTGCCTTGGTTCCAACTGCTGACAAAATTGCCCATCATTTTATTTAGGTATATATTCATAACGCTATCTGACACCCAGAGAACACTTTTGATGTCTAGAAAGCATTTTCATGTGCATTCTCTCTTTTGTTGTTCACAATAAGACTTTGGAGTTATATATCTCCTTCTGGTATTGGTGACTAAGAACTGCTTTTATACACAACACAGAAGGACTGTGTATCTGACCCTTAGGAAAACTGCAGAGGTCTGGAAAGCTTAGGAACCCCAGCAAATGGAACCTCCAGAACAGAAATCCCCTTATCCAGAATCCACCCCTCTAGAGACAATCCATTCCAATTTTGGACAGTTCAGCTTTTCAGGAAGTTGTTCTTTATATTGAACCAGTCATTTCTTTGTATTATGTTCTCCCATTGGTTTAAATCAGTGGTTCCCAAACTTTTTTGGCCTACCACCCCCTTTCCGGAAAAAAATATTACTTAGCCCCCTGGAAATTAATTTTTTTTAATTTTAATAGCAATTAATAGGAAAGATAAATGCACCTGTGGCCATCACCACTACCCTAGATTGCTGCAGCACCCACCAGGGGGCAGTGGTGCCCACTTTGGGAATCACTGGTCTAAATCATAATTCCTTGGATAATTCTAGATAGTCCATGAACTTGGAAGGGAAAAATATATCTTTATTTTCCCTAACCTCTAACAGAAATTTAATAATTCTGAAGGAAATTTTCTGTTTGAAAACCATTACTCTGAGAAAGGGTCCATGGACTTTCCCAGATTGCCAAAGGGGTTCCCAATACAGCATACATCGAGAATACCTGCTTCTTAGAGGCTTTGACTTTGGAATTTGCAAAATTTAATGACTATCCTAAATTCTTCTCATAACTAGGAAGACTATAGAAATTCACAGAAATAAATTATTCAGTTTTTAACAGATAAAAGTCCTGTGCCTCTGTGCCAAACACATAGCACAGTAGATGATAACTTCACAGAGTACAGAGTTAGAAGGAACCCCTGAGACCACATACTCCAACTCCAACACCCCTCTACAACATCCAATGAGAAGGAAAATCTGACTTCTTAAAGCGTTCCATTCCACTTTGAGACAATTCTGGTCTCTCTCTCTGTCTCCGTCTCCGTCTCCGTCTCTCTCTCTCTCTCTCTCTCTCTCTCTCTCTCTCTCTCTCTCTCTCTCTCTCTCTCTCTCTCTCTCTCTCTCTCTGTTT
>NC_058134.1:226648261-226667352 GCF_016433145.1 Gracilinanus agilis | reverse complement strand
TCTCTCTCTCTGTCTCTCTCTCTGTCTCTCTCTCTCTCTCTCTCTCTCTCTCTGTGTGTGTGTGTGTGTGTGTGTGTGTGTGTGTGTGTGTGTGTGTGTGTTTTCCTGACACCAAATGAAAGTCTACTCTCTGTAACTTCTATCCATTTCTCCTACTGGATCGTCATTTTAACGCCACTAGCCTAGGTGTTCTATTTTGATTGGTTCTATAGGAAATTGTTTTCCTTGATGGTGATGTTGAATGATTATTTCATTTGTCTTATTCAGAGCTAAATCACTTGTCTGCTGTCTTGGGAATCTTTGAACAAACAGGAAAACGCAGAGCCACTTTCCACCCCCCTCCCCGACTCTGCTCCATCTAAAGACGTAGCTGTCATCAGTCACTTGCATCCAGACACATAGGTCTCTGTGTGTGGATGATGTCATCAGAGGGGTCCTGACTGAACACGAGTGGCTGTTTCTTCCTTTAGTCATGTGTGCCTGCCTCTCTCGTCGGTCTGCATCACTCGGCACCATTTGTCTTCTCCTGTAACTTCCCAGACATCACAGGGTGGACGGAAGCCACCGACGCCATAGCTCCCTCTTTGCCCTGCGTCTGCCCTTTCTCCCTTCTAGGAGTCCCCACTGTCAAGACAGATGGATGCTCTGGGTTCAGGTTTGAACAAGTAAAGGTTTCCCCAAAGCTCCTCATCCCCCCTTTGGAGATATACACATATAAACAAACTACATCTGTCTATACATGCATGGATAGGTATAGACAGATATTCATCTATGTTAGCTGTGAGCACATGTGTGACTAAAGAAGCATATGTGTGTCCATACAGGTGTATATAAAGCATGCACGTCTGGGTATCCCTACATAGGTATAAGGATATGAGGATGGGAACTGGGCTGGGGATTTCTTTGATATAGAGAACTCCAAATCAAGGCAATTCCCTCTACACATGTAGGCTGACATCTCTGCAACTTAGAGCATTAGAGAGCTGACATGAGGCACAGAGACATTAGGTGACTTGGAGAGGATCACACAGCCAATATGGGTCAGAAGCAGAACTTGAACACAGGTCTTCCTGACTCTGAGTCCCTCTTTATCCACTATACCATGCTACTGCTCAGTGGGATGTTTCTATTTGTTTTATACAGACACATATATGAATATTTTTACATAAAATAAAAAGTGCTCTACAAATATAAAATGATGTTACATATAGAGAGACCCATGTGGGTATATTTATTTATAATATAATAATATAGTTATAGAATGAATATATAAATAATATGTAATTGATGTGTTATAATATCAATGCTTATATACACGTGTTTATATACATAAGTAAAATGGAGTGCTCTATAAATAGAAAATATTCTTACAAACATAATGAGATCCATAAATCTATGTGATATACATCTAGATACTCACATGATTGAATAATAAAGCACGTATTAAGCACTCACTATGTGCCAGATACTGCACGAAGAGTTGAGATACAGATATCAGAACAAAGAGAGTGAGATGTGACCCCAAAGAGAGCAAGCATAGCCCAAAAAGGAATTGGAACCCAGGACTTCCTAACTCCAAGCCGAGCCCTGGGCACCCTCTCTCTCTTCTCCAGATTGCCTCATCTTTCTTTGCACCCCTGTTTCTACTTGCCCCCACCCCCTATAATCAGGGAGGAGGAGGAAGAGGAGGAGGAGGAGGAGGAGGAGGAGGGCTTAGTGGTGATAGCAGCAAAGTCATTGAAGTTGGACTCTTTGTGACCTTTGGGGGTTTTCTTGGTGATGATACTGGAGTGTTTTTCCAGCTCATTTCACAGATAAGGAAACTGAGGCAAACAGGGTTAAGTGACTTGCCCAGGGTCCCACAGTTAGTAAATGTGGCTAAGAGGCCACATTTGCACTCAAATCTTCCTAACTCCAGGCCAGGTGCTCTATCCGCTGTGTCACCCACCTACTGCTTAGGTGTATATGTATGTATGCATGACATATATATGTATATATATATATATGCGTGTATGCATGCATGTATGTAGGTGTATATAACCAAAATTAACATACATATAGGAATACACAATATAATACACACATAGATAGATGTAGATATATACATACATGTAGGATCTCCCATTAGTATGTAAGCATCTTTTGAGGAGAGATTGTTCCATTTTCGTGAATTCCCAGTCCCTAGCACAGTGCTTGGCACATAGTAGGGGCTTAATAACTTCTTGATGATACGTTGGTAGAATAAATTGCATGTGGATGTGTACACTGTGCATGTGCATATGTAAGTATATACATGTGTTGCGTGTGTATATTAAGGCACATTATATATTATATATAATTGCTATACAAATAAGTAAATAATGTATGGGTATGCGTTATATATAATAAACCGTGTACATACATATGTGCCCTCACATATACCTGTATGTAAATACAGGTGTGCAAGCACATAAACATGTCTTGTGGATGTGATACACATGTCTATCCATGCAGGTTTGCATTGTGTACCTGCATGTATGTAAACATTCCTGGGCACACCTCACTGTCACTGTGTGTACATGCATGCAGTCTACATGTAAATATAGCTCGCTCTCTGGACATTTTTCCTATATACGTGTAGATGAATACATGTGTCACGCACATATTGCCTCTCTACATAGATGTGCACACACATGTGGCAGAGAATTGATGCCATTTGGGGCATCGGAGAGCACGCCCGACTCGGGGTCCAGGGGGCCTGGGTTCGCCTTCTCCATTGCCTCATCTCAGGTGCCTCATCTTTAAGAGGAAGGTAGTAAGGTGTCCGCCGCTTATCTCATCCAAATATTTGTTGTTCAGCTGTTTCAGTCATGTCTGACTTTGTGACCTGATTTCAAGTTTCCTTAGCCAAAATACTGGAGGGGTTTGCCATTTCCTTCTCCTGCTCATTTTACAGAGGAGGAACTGAGGCAAATGGGGGTGAAGTGACTTGCCCAGGGTCACACAGCTAGAGTCTGAGGTGGGATTGGAACCCAAGTCTTCCTGACTCCAGGTCCAGGACTCTCTCCCCTGCCCCCCTTAGCTGCCGCCTCCCAGCATGGCGAGGAGCCAAAGAGAGAACACCGAAGACTCCGAGAGGACAAGTTACGCGCCTACAGATAGCCCAGCTCGTCCCCAGACTGCACTAAAACTCGGGAAGTCTGGTGTGGCTCGGGCTTTCCTATGGAGGCCCGTCCTGCACTCTCCCTGCCAGCTGAGCGGTGTCGGGTGGCCAGCCTGGCTTTTTTCCAGGGGAGGAAACTGAGGCTAACACAGATTAACCAACTTGCTTGTCAGTGACAGACCTGAATTCTAATCCAGTTCTTCTGGCCATCGCCATGTCGATACCCACAGGAAGCTCTTCGAGGACGGAGACTGTCTGCTTTTATTTGGATTCGGATCCCCAGCTTAGCCCAGGGCCTCCCCCAAAGAGGAGACGCAGAGGGCGCCTTTACTGACCACTGACTACACCCTGCATCCATTTGGATAAGTGGCTCCCGCATTCTCTTTGTTGTCCCCAAGTGTTTCTGGCTCCCGCGAGCCTGGCCGGATTTCTCCTGTGCCCGGCACTGAGAACACCGACATTGGGAACTTGGCCATGGTCTGTGCCATTGTACAGAGGAAATGGAAAGGAACTGCTGCAGACCCCATAAAAAGAGGCCTTGTTAAAGGCCTCCATGAGCACGCAGCAGTGACCCCTACTCCAAAGGGTTTGCTCGAAGCCAAAGCCACGGGCAGTGCTGGCCAGGTTATGAAGAGCCCCCAGGGCACACTTGGGAGCGGGAGCTTTATAACCAATATCTCAGACAATCTCTCTGCCTCTGTCTCTGTCTGTCTGTCTGTCTGTCTGCCTGTCTCTCTCTCTCTCTGTCTGCCTGTCTCTCTGTCTGCCTCTCTCTCTCTCTCTCTCTCTCTCTCTCTCTCTCTCTCTCTCTCTCTCTCTCTTTGTCTATCTGTCTGCCTGTCTCTCTCTCTCTCTGTCTGTCTCTCTTTCTCTCTCTCTGTCTGTCTCTCTCTGTGTGTCTCTGTCATTCTCTGTCTCTCTCTGTCTCTCTAACTCCCTGCCTCTCTGTCTAACTTTCTCTCTCTCTCTTTCTGTCTCTCTGTGTCTCTCTGTGTCTGCCTGTCTGTCTCTCTCTTTGTCTGTCTGTCTGTCTGTCTGTCTGTCTCTGTCTCTGTCTCTGTCTGTCTCTCTGTCTCTCTGTCTCTCTCTCTCTGTCTCTCTCTCTCTCTCTCTCTCTCTCTCTCTCTCTCTCTGTGTGTGTGTGTGTGTGTGTGTCTGTTTGTCTGTTTGTCTCTCTCTCTCTCTCTAACTTCCTGCCTCTTTCTCTCTCTCTGTCTCTGTCTGTCTGTCTGTCTCTAACTTCCTGCCTCTTTCTCTCTATCTCTCTGTCCCTGTCTCTCTCATGCTCGCTGTGCTAGAAGGTCCTTTAAACAGCTCATCCAACAGCTATCATTTTAAAGAGAAGAAAACAGATTCCCAGAGGGTAAAGGACTTGTCCAAAGTTCCACGGGCAATAAATAGCAGAGCTGGAATTTGAACTCTTGTCTCATAAACTTTATATCCTGTGTTTTCTCCCCTTCTGGCCCTGCTACTGACTTTCTCAATTTCAAAACCAAAAAGACACATGTAGAGGCCTAGATTTAGAGTCAGAAAAGACGTTAGAGGCCATCTAGTCTAACCTCTTCGTTTTACAGATGAAGAAACTGAGGCCGGGAGAGATCGAATCCTTTTCCCTCAGTTAAACAGGTAGTGAATTAAAAAAGCAGGATCTGAGCAGAGCTCCTTAGACTCCGGCGTTCCAGTGGACTGCACTCATTTTTCCCATACAGGGTATACCAAAAAATTGACATTTGGGGGACACCCTGTATATACAGACCCAGAAAGATAAAACAAGCAAATATAGATCACATACATGTATATGACATAGATCCATATAGGGCATGCGATAGCACACATACATGGAATTCTACATCTTTGTGTATGTATATAATAGCATAACAAATCCATTTTAAAACCTAAAGTCTAAAACCTAAGTCAACAGTCGCTTTATGTTTTTTAGCAAACACTCTCAGCCCTGTGTCGGGGCCTTATTGTCTCCACCTTTTGAATAGAAGCCTTTAAAATATGCCTACAAATAGAGAGATCTGAACACCGTGTCAAATCTATTGGGGCTGTATGTTTAAACACCTGCTTCTCGTCGTCAATCCTTCCTAATATTGTTAAACAATCATTAGATTTATGATGACTAATGAATCTAAATATGGTCTTCCTCGAGATGTACTTGGTTGCACATAATGAGTAGCCCATTGATAGAATATTAAATCAATTTAATTAAAGGGGTACACATGCATTCCTCCATGTTTAACAGGACAGGGCGGGGGGCGGTTATCGTGTTTGTTAACGTTGCTTCCTGTTTTTACCGCTGATCAGAGCATCTGGGCAAATGACAAGACCTCGAATCAGGAAGACTTCGGCTCAAGGCCAAGTTGTGGAATGAGCCTTTTTCCACCACAGTCTTCTCATCTGAAAAAGAAGGATCCTAATCCACGCACTGTCTACCCCTCTGGAGGGGGTTCGAGGATTAAATGGGAGAACCTTTCAACTGATGTGTAACTACAAATCAGTTATCATCAATATTGCTTTTTGGTTCAGAAGGTGTTTGCCTCATCCAATAGCAAGTCTTTGGGACGAATGTCTCTTCAAGTTTAGCCCCAGCACCCCCAGAAAGAGAACTCTCTCTACTGCTGTCTTCTCCGCTAAAGAATTCAATAAAAATCTGGGAGGAACCCTTTGGCATTCTCTCAAAGCCTGGCAGTAGAAGCTGAGCCTAAGATCAGAGAGCAAAAGCTGAAAAGCACTCACAGTGCCTGATTTAACAGAGGAGGAAACTGAGCCCCTCAGAGGGGAAGTGGCTTGCCCAGGGTCACACGTGGATGGTGGTAGACAGGATGATTTCAGCCCGTGTCCCCTGACTCCGAATGAAATCTTGTTTCTGTGGCTGCTTGCTGCCTCCTAGCTGCCAGACTCACCGCAGAGGAAATCGTTCCCAGGCTCCCCCTATGCAAGAAGGGCCTGAGCACCACAGGGGGCATGCTTGATGGTGAAGCAGGGGAAACAAACTGAAAATTAAGTGGCTACTCTCCTCTTTCTTTCTATTCTCTGTCTCTTTGGCTCCCTGTCTTTCTCTCTCTCTCTCTCTCTCTCTCTCTCTCTCTCTCTCTCTCTCTCTCTCTCTCTATCTCTCTCTCTCTGTCACTCCTTGCCTATTTCTCTGTCTCTCAGGCTCTTCTCTTTCTCTCTCTGTGACTGTCTATCCCTCTATCTGTCTCTGTCCCTCTGTCTCTCTCCCTCCCTCTTCTCCTTCCCTCCCTCTTTTCCTTCCCTCCCTCATTGGAAAGTCCGCATAGCCTCATGGACCAAGTATATACAAATTGATCTGAGAGAGAATAATTGGGCACTAAGGGCTCTGCTTTAATTACATAAAAGTAATTTTTGCTAGCAATGTAGGTCCATTATTAAGCTAATGATTGCTACTAATAGTTCATGTGCTTGCTCCTCAATTTATTCTACCAACGTATCATCGAGAAGTTATTAAGCCCCTACTATGTGCCAAGCACTGTGCTAGGGACTGGGAATTCACAAAAATGGAACAATCTCTCTTCGAAAGATGCTTACATACTAATGGGAGATCACATATGTATTCACATGTATATATACACACATTTATATACATGTTTATATTTGTGTTCATATATACACGTGTGTACATTAATTTGTGTGTATGCACATACCCACATGCATGCATACATGCATACTTATAGATATATGCATACGTACATATACACCTAAGCAGTAGATGGGTGGCACAAGGGATAGAGCACCAGGCCTGGACTTAGGAAGATTTGAATGCAAATGTGGCCTCAGACACTTACTAACTGTGGGACCCTGGGCAAGTCAATTAATCCTTTTTTTGCCTCAGTTTCCTCATCTGTAAAATGAGCTGGAAAAACACTCCAGTATCATCACCAAGAAAACCCCCAAAGGTCACAAAGACTCCAACTTTAATGACTGGGAAAACATCCCTTCATCTCCCCACCCCCTAAGCCACTACTGAAAACTATAAATATTCCAGAATTCTGAATCTGCATTGGTGAATGGAATTTCCATCCTGGGGGGGGGGGGGAGGAGGTCTTCACAATAATCACACACCCAGAGCCTATTCACCTTTCCTATGAATAAATAGAGGGCAACCAAAAAGTCACCTACATGGGAGTCAGGTTATACAAAGACTGGATAAAGAAACTGGATTGTCTAGGACAGAAAATAAAAGGGAGAAAGTATAAGTGTTCTCATATAACTTCAGAGATTTCATCAAGAAGTACATTTTTGTGCCATATTTTTCCATAAATTGTTCTGAGTAGAATAATAATAATAGAATTTATATAGTGCTTTAAGATTTACATAGCACTTTTATACTTAAAAACCATTTTACAGATGAGAAAACTGAGTCACAGAGAGAGTAAATGATTTGCCCAGGGTTACTCAACTAGTAAATATTTTGATGTTATATTTGAACTCAGAACTCCCTGATTCCAAATTCAATGCTTCATCCACCGAGTCATCTCACTATATAGGCAGATTTTTCCAAATAAAAACAAGAAAGGCCTATTTTATGATTTAGTTTCTGACAGTGGAAGAGATTTATTGATGATAAAAAATCATTCTGAAAACACTATGTCTTTCTGTTTGCAAGGTCCACTCTTTATTCACTATAGCACACTTCCTGGCACATGGTAGTTGTTTAAGTAGTATTTTGTGATTGATTAATTCAAAGGATAATTAGTTTATTCTAAGAAGTGGTACAAGGAACAGCTTCAAGGCCACAAGGGCCCAGGAAGGGAGGTTGGTGTGTGGTGGATGCACCAGGAATTAAGATTAACAGATGGCCAGCCTGAGTGTCCATGGAGTGCTAACAGAGTTACATGAAGGCTCTAGTGCCTTTGATAGATGTTCTGTCAAGGAAAGATGGGGGAGCAAAAGTACAAGTTATGTAAAAAGAAACTCTATGGAAGGGATGGAGACCACTCAGGAAGATCATAGACCAATCCACAGAAAGATTAGAGTGACTTCACAGAGATCATGAATTTAGAGCTGGAATGAACATTAAACAGGGTAGAATCCAACTTCCTCCTTTGATAAATGTGAACCCTGAGATTCAGAGATTGAAAATGATGGGCTAAAGGTTCAAAGGGAGCTGATTTCACAGAATCATAAGAGGTGAGATGGGTGGTAGTAGCCATCTAGACCTATCTGTACCCAAAGTTGAATCCCTCTGATACCAAACCCAACAAACAATCTTATCCAGTTGTCATTAAGAGATCTCTACTGGGAGCAGCTAGGTGACTCAGTGGATAGAGTGACAAGCCTAAAGTGAAGATGGCCTGGGTTCAAATCTAGCCTCAGATACTTCCTATCTGTGTGACCCTAGATAAATCACTTAACCCTAATTGCCTAGCCCTTACTGCTTTTCTGCCTTGAAACCAATACTTGTATCAATTTCAAGACAGATGGTAAGGATTTAATTTTTTTAACCCCTTACCTTCCTTCTTAGAATCAAGACTATGTATTGATTCCAATACATTGCCTAGAGGTAATGGGGGTTAAGTGACTTGCCGAGGGTCACCCAGCTGGGAAGTGTCTAGATCAGATTGGAACCCAGGACCTCCCATCCCTAAGCCAGGCTCTCAATCCACTGAGTTACCCAGTTGCCCTCAGAATTTTTTTAAGTCCTCTAGTGAAGGGAATTCACTACTTCCTGAGGCAGCACATTGGACAGCAACCTTAACTCTGCTTTCTGCTTGGGCTTCCTATTGCTTTTTGGGATCAGACATAATGAGTCTAAGATCTTTTCTACATCATAGCTTTTTGACTATTTGAAGACATTCCTCATGTACTCCCTGATTCTTCCTTTTTTCTAAGCTAATAATATTCCCAGTTACTTAAATAAATTATCACATTACATCTTCTTGGGACCCTTCACTACAAATTGCACTATGAAAGAACAGAGAGAAATCAAGACTCTGGAGCCAAGCAGTGCAGAGTCAGCAAGGTTATAAGCTCCAGAGTCCTGGTTTCTCTCTTAATATAGCCTAAAATTGCATTAGCCTTTTTTGAGTTCCACATCACATCGTTCATCGCTCCTATTAATTTTGAGATGCTCTAAAACTGCAAGATCTTTTTCAGATGAATTACTATCTAGTCAGAACTCCCTCATCTTTTATTTCTGGGGGGGGTGTTTTTTTCTTTGATATAAGATGTGATACATATCACGTTAGACTTTTCATTTTCAAGTAGCAGAATTGGGATTTGAACCCAACCTCCCTAAATCCAATGGTCTTTCCACTCTATCAGTGGTTCTCAAAGGTATTTTGGGAAAACCTAAGACCTTTTCTGAGGGTCCAGGGTGTCAAAACTATCTTCATAATAATACTAAATTTTAACTTCTAATATGGAAAATATTGATAGATTTAGCCAAGCTAAACAAAAATCATTGAGATGGAGTTCCAATCACGGCACCAGGAGAACATGAGTAAATGTTTTACAAATAATTCCCTGAAATATACTCATATCATTTTGAGTTTAATCTAAATTATTAACATTTTCTCAATCATTTTCTTAAGCCTAGACAATAAATCAAGCCCTGATTTGTAGCATTGGCTGATTTCTGAGATATAAATCCTTACCTTGAAATGCTAATATGATTCTCAGGAGCTGGTTCAAGTTGGTTCCAATATATCACTACCCTGCTCTGTCATGGTCTAAGAGACAAACTTATCGGATTCATCAAAATCCACGTCCTCTCCCCATCCCATCTAGTCTCACCTTGGAAATCTCTGGGCTCTCTCAAGACCTCTTCATCATATTCAGGGTAATCTCAGTTCTTAGGAAGTTGGAAATAGCAAGGAGAGAGGAGAAATACCACTGACTTATCCAGTTGTCTCTGAAACTGGCATTTATTTTGGCAGGAATCTTTTTATTTGTAGTTTCCAGAAGGCAAATGATTCTGAAGTTCATTACATTTACCTCCAAAGCCTAGGCCCCGATAGAATGAGAAAAGCAGCAAAGACAATATCCCTCCCATGCTAAAGGGAAGGTGTGTGGGCAAGAAGGTTACACGATACTAATTACAGGTAATTTTCCCTTCTCCATAGTGATATCAGCAACAATAGACTTCTAGCCCTGAAGTCTTGAAAGCTCCAGGAAAGCTGCCAACTAGGAAAAAAGAAAAGGAAAGGAAAGAAAACAACTTGCAACCCAGAGGTTTCAAAACAGCCCCAGGGGAATGGGAGAGAGAGAGAGTCTGGCAAAGCAGAAAGATGAATAAGACCCTAAGCAGCAATAGCTAGTTGGGAAACCTTAGTCTTATTGGTCATGTTTAAGGGATAATAGGGTAGCGATTCTATTTTAGACAGGAACTACACTATCCAGCTTCACTGCTTACTGTGTGGCCTTGGGCAACTCATTTCACCATCCTGATGTCTTGAAATATCAATAATATCTTATAGTCACTGAAATCACTAAGTATTTTCATAGAATCACCACTTTAGAGCTGGAAAAGGTACAATTGAATCCACCACTTCCTCCAACTTATAATTGGAGGAACTGGGACCTGGAGAATGAAAATGACTTGGGGTGAACTAGATCTCCTCAAAGTTCCCTTCCAACTGCCTACCCTATAATCATACGATCTATTATTGGCCCAATGATGGACTGCTATCCAATGACCACCCTAGCTAAAGTTGGTGAGGTTCATCACCAGATTGGCCCAAGGACAATGAATTTTTGGGCGACATCATGTCTCAAAGGCTCTCTTAAGTTTTAAATGAGTTTCAATCTGTTTTAGCAAAGGGGAGACCCACCCTGATGCAAACACAAGTTCTTGAAGTATTGGGTGTAACTAAGCCAAGGTGACTGGGGCCTTTTCCCAAGGTGCCAAATATTAAGGACTCTGAAAATAGGGGTAGACCTCTGGAAGTATAGAAACCACAGAACTGAGTTCCAATTTAATAAGAAGAATTAATAGACAACTCCCTTCCTCTCCCCATAGGCTCTACTTTAATTGATTTTTTTCCATGCCCCAGCCTTCTTTCCTTTCCATGGCTAGCAGGGCCAGCAACATTCTCTGCCCACATCTTAAGAAGTTGATTTGATGGTGTATTTCCTACTACTTTTCCTACACATGGTTTGTTCTTACCTGCATACAAAAATCTATACTTGTGGCTTGGACCATAGTTTTAAAATATGACTTTTAAAGTCTTTTCAAGATCTTAGTTAGTGGCAAGGGTAGAAAAAGATTCTACCATAGATATCAGTTGCTTAGAGATGCCAGTTACTCTCCAGACCAAAAAACAAGGATTTAAATCCAGGAAGGGTGAAGATCATAGATCTAGAAACAAGAGGGACCACATAGGTCACAAGTCCATTCCTCTTGTTTTAAAATTGTGCAAACTAAAGCTGAGAGTAATTAAATGACTCATCCAGGAACCCACATCTAGTATGTATTTTAGTCAAAGTTTAAACTCAAGACTTATGGATGCTAGGTCCAGTGTTCTACTATGCTACTGATCATGTTTTTAAAACATTAGAATTTTCTAATGATTACTGAGTAAATATCCTTTTGGGCATTATATGTAAACGCAGGTAGGGAATCTAACTACTCATGGTCTTTCAGGAATTTTCAGTCCACTAACAAGTGGAAACTCAGAGGGGGAAGTCAGAAAAATTTGGGGACTTCATGGCCAGCTAAACTTAGGAACAAGTGAAATTTCATCACCACCCCACCTCCATACCTTAGACCAGGACAGTCCCCTACCCATGCTTAAAAGGTACTCCTTCCTCACCTCCTGCTCCTGAAATACTCAGCATCCTTCCAGTCATAGATCATGTTTTTTCTTAGGACCCCCACTTGTGTATGCCCTCTCCCTCTTGAAAATATTTTTTGTTTACTCCTTGAGTACATGTTCTAGAACATAATTAACCTGAGGTCAAGACCTTTTAAAATCTTTGTATTCCCAGAACCTAGTTCAAAACTTTGCACTTTAGAAAAAGAAACACCTCTTTTCTGTCTTAGACTCTGGTTTTTAATTTGGTTCCAAAGCAGAAGAGTGGTATGGGTTAGGCAGTTGAGGTTAAGAGACTTGCCCAGGGTCACACAGCTAGGAAGTATCTGAGGCCAGATTTGAATCCAGGAACTCCTGTCTTCAGGCCTGGCTCTCTATCTACTAAGCCTTCTAGCTATACCTCCCCACTTCTTAAGGGCTCACCACCCACTCAAGCCACTCAGTGTTAGAAACAAAAACTTAATGATGCCATGCAAAGAGTGCTCATTTTAAAGTCAGAAGTCCTGGGTTCAAATCCCACCTCTGATATATACATCCCAAAGGGTGCCAAAGGTAAGTTACTTTCAACCTCCCCAGAATCACTATTTCCTCCTATGTAAAATAAAGGTATTAGACAATATGGCTCCAAGGTCCCTGTCTGTGATTCTCCACAAATTTTTGTCCCTGTTTTATAGACAAGGGATCTGAAGTAGAATTGATCACTTTGCCAAATTTATAAAAGCACAATTTTTGAAATAGAAGGTACATCAGAAAACATGGGATCCAATGTCTTATCTTTACATTTGAAGGACTTGAGGTTGACCAGTTGGTTGGTTGGTTGTTGTCTTTTATACTTGAAGAGAACCAAATGACATCACTAGGCTGATGCCTGAGGACTAGTGCATGAACTGGATTTAAGTGAGTCAAAGTTGATAGAGTCATTAACCTCACTCTCTCTTCCAAAGTCATCCAAGTCCAATGGCAAAACAGAAGTTAAGATGACTGTTGAAGACCTGGGCTGTGGCGGATGACCTTGGCTTCTTCGGTGTCCAACTAAGCACTCAGCATTCCACAGTGTCCACTTTCTCCACTTTCATGACTGCTGGAACCAATTGTTCTCATCTGTCCATTCTGCCAGAAAATGTCTTCACGTGGCTGGAATAGACACTCCCCCAACCCAATGATGGGTTTGATGCCTGAGATGATCCTCTCTCTGGTCTAGCCCACTGGCCAAGACAGTTCACGAGGGCATGCCCACTTCACTTGCTTCAGCTTTGTGGAGCTCCTGATGAGAGCTGGTTGTCAGTGGACCCCAGAGGAGAGAAGCTCTCATACCATAGGTACAAGTCTTCCTTAAACACCCTGGACACTCCAAAGAACTTGAGATACAGAAGGGCCAGATAATTTGTCCAAGGCCCCATAGATAATGAGTAGAGCTAGGATTTGAACCCAGATCTCTAGACCCTAAAGTCAATACTCTTTACAATACACTATACTAGAGCTGTCCAACATGCAGCTTACCACATGCCCCAGCAACATTCTCACCCTGAGTTAGCCTAAATAATTTAAATGTAATGGGAAATGAGTAGCAAAATGTATAATAATACAATGGAAAATAGATTATGTTTTCAAACTAAGTCAACATGCAGCCCACAGAGATCCTCGTGCATAGGTTAGTGGTCTTGTTTCCTTTTGTCTGAAACCACTACAGTTACTAATCCAATTTTTTAAATACTGGGAATGCCTGAACAAGGCATTTAATTTCTCTCAAATTTAAATGTTCTCAAAGTTAAGTTCTCATCAAATATTCTAATAACTCTTTATGGAGACATCAGCTTTCAGCCAAATAGCAACAGAAGAGAAAGGACCATCCATCACTGGAAGGCTAGGAGGTAAATAGCTATAAACAACTATGAGGTTAAAACAAAAAGCATCAATAAAAACTCACTTTCAGGGGGGCAACTGGGTGGCTTGGTGGATTGAGAGCCAGACCTAGAGATGGGAGGTCCTGGGTTCAAATCTGGCCTTAGACACTTCCCAGCTGTGTTGCCCTGGGCAAGTCACTTGACCCCCATTGCCTACCCTTACCACTCTTCTACCAAGGAGCCAATACACAGTAATGACTCCAAGACGAAAGGTGAGGGTTTAAAAAAAAACTCACTTTTGGAAAATAACATAAAACAGAAATACAATGCAAGAAAAACCTACTAATTAGCTGTTTGATTATGGATAGTTTCCTATTTGTTGTTATTATCCTATTTATTTATTTAATATGTTAATTTAATATTAAATTTTAAATTTCAAGAGGGCTCTAAAATTTCTGAAATTGTTGGCAATAACAGTGGGATCTAAAGGTTCAAGAGACCTATAGCTAACTTGGAAATTTTACTCTAGGAAAGGTCAAGGAAAATAGCATGTTTCTAAGATTTCTCTAGTATTCTGTGAATTATGACTTCTTAAATATTCCTGAGGTGGGTAAGGAGGCAGAAAAGGAGAATGGATTTCTTTCTAGTCCATCTTCTGATACTCTGCCATCTTCATGAAACCACTTAGGAATTGGAAATGAGGTACTCTATCCATTTAGGCTTATGCACAGACAACCTAGGGGGCTGCCCTGTAAAGTATGTACTGAGGGATTATGGAAAAGACACTGCAAAATAGAAAGGGAAATGTTGAAAGAAAAAGTTAAAAACCTCAGAAGATAAATTTCAGGAAGGAGAAAGTGCTGAAGTTGGAGTTGGAGGACTTGGATTAAAATCCTGATTCTACTGCCTATTCTCCATCATGAATTTGAACAAGTCACTTCATTCTCTGAGACTCAGTTTCCTCACCTATAAAAATGAGGGGATTGAATGAAAAGGCCTTAAAGGTACCTTCCAGCTTTCCAGATTCACCTACATCCGGGGTCGGCAACCTTTTTGGCCACGAGAGCCATAAACGCCACATTTTTTAAAATGTAATTTCGTGAGAGCCGTACATTGCTCACAGTGCCGCTCCTGTAACAGTGCTGGAAAAAAAATGGACTTTATAGCTCCTGCAGAAAAAGCCATATCTGGCCCTCAAAAGAGCTAGATATGGCTCGAGAACCATACATTGCCAACCCCTGGCCTACATGATAATTTTGCCTTAAGTCAGCACTGCCTGTGACATGTATTATTTTCTTCACGACCCCCTTCTGTTTCTTTGACCTTAAAATGAGAGCACATAAAGAATCCTTAGACTGACTCTATAAAAATAATAAATATAACTAGCAATTCATTTTGTTGCTGTTAGGGCAGCTCAGTGATGCAGTGGATTAATCCATTAGACTCATCTTCTTTATTTCAAATGTGGCCTCAGATACTTACTAGCTGTGTGACTCTGGGCAAGTCACTTCAATGTGTTGGCCTCAGTTTCCTCCTGTGTAAAATGAGCTAGAGATGGAAACGACAAACCCTTCCAGGATCTCTGCCAAGAAAATCCCAAATGGGGTCACAAAGAGTCAGGCAACGAATGAAAATGACTCAACAACAACAATAAATGCTAATGATAACTAAAAATAACTAACATTTATACCGTGCTTTAAAGTAAACAAGGCACCTTACAGGTCATGTAGTTTGACCCTTACCCACAATCTGTTAGATTAGTGTTTTTATTATCCCCATTTTACAGATGAGGAAACTGAAGCAGAGAGAAGTTAAGCTACTTGCCCAGAGTCCCCCCAACTAATAAGTGAGTCTTCCTTAGTCCAAATCTAAAGCACTATCCACTGTGCCATCTAGTTGCCAAAAGATGTGAGTTCATACTCATATTCTGGCTCTCTCTTCCACTACCTGTGTGACCAACTTCTCAAGCCTCAGTTCTCTCATTCATAAAATGGGGATAATGATATCTACCTCCCCACTTTGCAGAGTTGCCACAAGCAGATGA
Organism: Gracilinanus agilis; assembly: GCF_016433145.1. NCBI lineage: Eukaryota > Metazoa > Chordata > Mammalia > Didelphimorphia > Didelphidae > Gracilinanus > Gracilinanus agilis. Next base: position 226,651,542 of record NC_058134.1, on the reverse strand, counting down.
AATAATGTACGTAAATTATTATATCAATATCAGCTATGATAATTGTTATAAAATGTCCAAATCTAAGCTAATCAGAAGGCAACAAATATTAGTTCTTTTACTAATGCTTCAATTTTGTGTGACCTTTTTTATGGTCTTAGACTCATAGGGAGTTTGCAATATGGAAACCCAATCTACTGAGAAAGATTGACGACTTCTCTATAATTTATAGTTTCAGAGAGTTACCCAGGACACACTGCGTTTAAGTGACTTGCCCAGGATCACACAGTCAATGTATGTCAGGTATAGACTTGACCGTACATCCTCTTTGCTTTGATTCATCTTTATGTCATCTTGCCTTCACCTGACAATATCCTCTCAAAGTGTTTTTATTTGCTCTCCAAAGAAGCAATTGTTCCTTAAAAGACTTGGAAGGCCATGTACAAAGGTCTGCAGAGAAGTTGGGTGAGTACAAAGAGTGTCCTCAGACTATGTGATCCACAAGGGCAATTGCTGCTCTCCTGCTAAGCCCACCATAATGAGCCTGGTGCTGCCGCCACGCTGAGCTGAAGAAACTCAATTTCTCAAATTGCTCTCATGTGACACCTCCTGAAATACCTGTCCTCCCACACCCTCCTCACTTACACCTGCGGAGAAAAGTGGACTCTTTGGGGGGGGGGGGGCACCAGCGCCATTACTGACCCCACATTTATTTAGCAACATCCGAAGCTGCCACAACCCTTAAATCATGGTTGCCTCCTCTCAAATTGTGGAAAATAAAGGCTTTGACGTTGATCTTGTGGAAGAAATATTCCACAGAGGAAAAAACACATGGACGAGACTTGTTTATCTGTCCCACTTACTTATCTCAAGCTTTAAATATACCTTCTGAGGGATATGGTTTTACAATATGGGCTTAATAAAGTCGGGGAAATGATAGCTACAATTACCACAGCAATATCAAAATTGGACACAAAAGTATAATGAGTTATTGTTGATGTTCACTTGTAAGTTGGAAGGTAAGGGCTTCAATTAATTAATTGATTGATTGATTGATTAGTAGATGAATGAATGAATAAATTAATAAATATGTCATCAGGTCTATTTTCAAGGTCAGTCCAAAACAGTAGAACCACCCAGAGCCCTTGTTCCACTAGGCAAGCCTTCCAAATGAGAAAAGAAGCCATAGACCTAAAAAAGCCAAAGACCTCTCTAGCATATATCCGTGGATGTCAAAAGAATGCTCTGATGGTATAGACCTTGCCATTCTTTTGGCAGGCAGTCCCTAGCACCTTTACCATGCTCTTTCACTGGAAAAGATTTGACTAAGATAACATAGCAGTAAATAAACCAGTGCCTAGCATTTAATACTTGGGAACTTCTAGCTCAGTGCCTATTTCACTGGAAAACCAAAGGTATGAAATCAATTAAAACAAAAAGATTATAAAACACAAAGATGAACCTGAAAGGAATCTAACCTAATCCCACCTTCTCATTTGACGGAGGAAAAAAATTGAGTCCTAAAAAGAAATAGATTAATTTACTTTGAGCTACTCAATTTAGTCAGAATTTGAACTCAGACCCTTTGACTCCAAGTCTAAAATATTTGTAACTATATCAATATAATATGGCTGAATGAGATCCCATCTGACTACCTACTACATTGAAGAGAGAATCTATTGAATGGGACAGACTCAGGGATACCCAGGCTCAACTGGGAAGAAGTGAGGAGAGGGAACTGAGTGGAGAAACAAAGCCCTGGTAAAACCTTTCTCAACCCAGTTGCCAGGACTTACTAGCTCTCATAATCTCTTCTCTCTCCTTCCATGACCTTAAGATTATAGGATCCCAGATTTTGAGTTAAAAGTGACCTCAGAGGCCACCAAGGCCAAGCCTCTCACTTTGCAGAGGAGAAAGCAGAGGCCCACATAGGGGAAGTATCTTGGGAAATTATGTGATCTGTCTCAAACTTCAAAGGATCATAGGATTGTAGGTGAAAAGCCAGAAAAAAACTTCAGAGATCAATGAGCCCAAATTCCTTATTTTACAAATGAAAGTGAGAAAAATTTTCAGTGATTATTCAGGTAGTAAATAGAAGAGAGAAGCTTTGAATCTAGTGGCTGATGCATAGTGAGCATGTAAATAAAATACTTGTTGATCAAATAATTGATTGATTGTTCCACAGTCCCCGGGTGTGATAGAATTGGGCCTTTTGCTTTTAGTATTATTGGCTGATTTCCTTCTCTCTAAATCCCCTCAAACAGGTAAAAATAGACTGGCATGATATTTTTTTATGACATATGTTTCTTTTTAATTCAATTCCTCCTCCTCCTCCTCCTCCTCTAAAACATTGATTTGCAGCTTAACCCCTACAGAGAAGATAAGAGAGAAAGAAGCGGGAAAAGTATCCCAAAGGTCATGGCATTCAGTAAATTCTTCAATGTCAAAAGCCCCAGGAGGCCCAGCTCAGCTTCAAATTCCTGGATTGCCTATAGGACTCGGCCCACTTTAGACCCCTCACTTCAGACTCTAGAGACGGGAAACAGAGCTCAGGTGGCACTTGTCTCGGAAGATGACAGTCATTATGTCATCATAGCATAAGCTAATGAAGCAATCAGCCAGCTCAGGCCTTCTAGTCTCCTCTGTATGACTGCTAGGAAAAGGAAAGGTACGCTGCCACTCCTTCTGGAGGGGGCTCAAGACGTGGGCTGTGTTCATCTATCTCCCAATGGCTTTCCATGCTCATTCAAAGGATGGAGACAGTCTTACAAAGTGAAAAGAGACAGAGGAAATGAATTTCTACTCACTTAATCTAGGTGACCTTGCCTCAGTTTCCCCATATAAAATGGAAGAGTTCAAAATGATGGACTGTTTTCTCAGACATAGTTCATTTCATATCTTCTAAGGTTCCTTCCAGCCCTAAATTAGGAACAGATATGAAAAGACACTTAGGAAGCCAATATGGAGGAAGCCATATAGATAAAGAACAGATGAAATTATATAGCAAGGGGGCAGCTAAACAACTCAGTGGTTAGACAGCTAAGCCCAGAGATGAGAAGTTCTGAGTTCAAATCTGGCCTCAGACACTTCCTAGCTGTGTGACCTTGGGCAAATCACTTAACTCTTATTGTTCTTCTGCCTTAGAATCAATGTATAGTATTAATTCTAGACAGAAGGAAAGGGGAAAACAGGAAGAGAGAAAAAGAAAGAAAGAAAAGAAAAGAAAAGAAAGGAAGAAAGGAAGAAAGGAAGAAAGAAAGAAAGAAAGAAAGAAAGAAAGAAAGAAAGAAAGAAAGAAAGAA
>NC_058134.1:226591978-226648081 GCF_016433145.1 Gracilinanus agilis | reverse complement strand
GAAGGAAGGAAGGAAGGAAGGAAGGAAGGAAGGAAGGAAGGAAGGAAGGAAGGAAGGAAGGAAGGAAGGAAGGAAGGGGAGAAAGAGAGAGAGAATTATATAATACATTGCTTTAGTGGTTATTAGTGGTTATTAAATTGTCCTACTCTTCATGACCTTATGGATCACAGGAATCCATGGGGTTTTCTTGGAAAGGATGTTGGGAGTGGTTTCCCATTTCCTTCTCCACTGGATCTTTTTGACAGGGCAATCAGAGGTTTGATGACTTACACAGAGTCACATAGTAAGGAAGTGTCTGAGCACATATGACATTTTAATCAAGTTAATAATGCTTGACTGGGACCTACAGACAGAGGGAAATACTGGAAATACAGTACAAAGGACAAAAGAGCTCATGTTTTCCTTATAGGTGGCAATATGGAGCACTGGTATAATAGATGGCTTTGAAGTCAGACAGGCTGTGTTCAAATCTTGACTCTACCACTTGATATCTTTGGCATCTTGGGTCATCACTTATCACCTCTGAGACTAAGTTTCCTCATCTGTGAAATAAGAAGTTGGACTAAATAACTTTGGAGTTTCCTTCCAGCTCTAAACTCTCTGATACTGCTGTCCAATGACATGGTCTATGAAGCCAAGGTCACTTCTGTGTCATGACGAGGAATCTTTTCCAGAAGGACTAATAGGTAGTATAGTGGATAGAGCACTGGACCTGGAATCAGGAAGACCTGAGGTCAACTCTAGCCTCACACACTTACTATCTGTGTGGCCAGTCATTAATTTTTGTTTGCCTCAAATCACTGGAGATGGAAATGGCAAACCATTCCAATATCTTTGCCAAGAAAATGTCATGGACAGTATTGGTGTGCTATAGTCCATGAGGTGACAGAGAAATGAATAAACTAAATGAATAAACAACAGCGAAAGGACTAATAACAAAAGAGGAAACAACTTTTTCAAAGATTGTCAACTTGGTTTCATTAATATTTTCCTTTGAATCTCTACTCTATCATGATACTAAGATGTTCAATTTCCATATCCTTGACTAGTGGCTAGTAACTTGGGAAAATGTTAAGTGTGATCATTTAAGGAGACCACAGGTAGTGGATTCTCACTAAAGCTCAACACCAAGGCCTCATTATGAAGATGAAGTTCCCATGAGTTCTCAAAAGCTGGGCTAACAAGAGACCAAACTCTGGCATATCCTCCCAAGGTGGAAAGGTCTTTAGGGAATGGGAAGGGCTTATATGTCAATCAATCAATCAAAATAAATTTATCCAGTATCCCCTATATGCCAAGAATTGTACTAAGTGCTGGTGACACAAAGGAAAGTAAAAATAATCTTTGCCATCAAGAAAACCTACATTCTTATCAAAGGAAGCACCATGTACACTTACATACACACATATACCTAGACACATTTGTGTGTATGCATTTATGTAAATGTTGCATACTGAAAGATCAGTGACTGACTCCTGACAATGGAACCCCAGGGTGCCAAACATAAACAGGTCCACACCCACAAACCCACAAGTGTTAGGATACACAAGGTAAACTGGATGTTGTGAGAATAAGACGAGATAACATTTGTAAAGTACTTTGTAAACTTTAAGGTGCTATAGAAATGCTAACTGGTTGGTTGGTTGGTTGGTTGGTTGGTTGGTTAGGTGGTGGTGGTTGGTTGTTGTTTGTTTTTGTTGTTGTTGTTGTTGTTGCTATCCAAAGCTGAAAAGTTTCATAGATAAGATTTTGTCCGACTTGTCCTTTTACAGACTGAGAAATCAAGACCTAGAGAGAATATATGATTAGCTCAAGGCAATGTAAGCAGTGTGTGGCTAAGCTAAGATATGAACCCAGAATCTCCAGCTTAATTGCCAGCATTCTTTTCTCTGTACCACACAGAGACCAGCCTAGATTAGTATAGAGAAGCCACACTGGGATATTCAAATGCCCTAATTCAATGATTCCATTTCTTCTTCTGCGTTATGTTGCCTCCCATGACTAAGACCAGCCCAGCTAAGGATGAAGAAACTCATTACCAGAATGGTCATGATGGGGAGATGAATATTTTTGGTCATAGCAATTCATACAGGTAAATGGCAGAAGAATAATATACCTGCATTGGCAACATCACAAATCGTTGGACTGCTACTATTCATGGAAAGCATGTTGAACCTGGATCTGCATCTTTGAGTGGAAATTCCAGCCCTGAGATTTTCCAGGTGTATGAATTATTTAACATCTCCCTCAATTTCCTCATCCATGAATTAGATAATATTTCTTCTTCCTATCTCAGGATTCATAGTTGTTAGCATTATTCCTTGAGGAAACTGCAGAAAAGAAAGAAGCTTGGTTTAGGGTCTTACAAGGGAACTTTCTGACCTCATCCCATTAGTGAGCTGGGTGGTCATCTCTGTATACAGCATATCCATGTTCTCCATGGTAAGTAGGAAGGAAATGAGGACAATTAGACCAGTTAAAATGTAAATGACAGCAATGGTTGAAAGGGTTCTTTTTTCAGTTCCTACTTGTTTAAACAAAGCTGTAGTGGGCCTGCAATCAGGGAGACTTTCAGTGGCTCCATGGCAACAAAATGGGACAACCATAGCGACCATCTCCCCAAGTATACTTGTATTAATGCCTAAGAGGGCCACATCCACAATGCAGAGAAAAACTACTAGGATCTAGCTTAATTCACCCAAAAGGACATCATTAGAAAACTAAAGAGAAAAATAAAATACAAGGACAACAATTCTCTTGGTGAACTCAGCAATTTATTTTTATTGACAAGAAAAAGAGAAAATTATTGTCATGATCTCTCTGCATCGCACCATGTTCCCATGCCACAAAGACAACTAATATGGACTGATTTCTATTCTTAGTAATCAGATAAATGAATAAATATTGAGTCCATAGGGTGAACATCTATGTGAGGAAAATGAAGACACCAAATTTCTGAAGAGTGTCATAGAGTAGGGGGCAGCTGGGTGGCTCAGTGGATTGAGAGTCTAGCCTAGAGACAGGAGATCCTGAGTTCAAATCTGTCCTCAGACACTTCCTAACTGTGTGACCCTAGACAAGTCAGTTAACTCCCATTGCCTAGCTCTTTCCACTCTTCTGCCTTGGAACCAATACATAGTATTGATTCTAAGATGGAAGGTAAAGGTTTTAAAAAAATAAAAAGAATTTCATGGAGTGGAATCAACATCTACATATGTATCCTATAAGGAAAATTATAATAGACCAAAACAAAAAGAGATTAGCACAGAATAAGCCAGGAAAAAGGTTGAGATTCTTCTGGAGCTTGACTCATTCAATTATCTAGAGTTAGCAATCCCTCTCAACATCATGTCACCTAGTTGAAGAGGCAAAAAAAATTTCCCAATTCAAGTCATATTTTGTCTACATCATCCTATATTTCCCATAAATGAGACACTTTGGAAGTGACTTGATTGGCTGCTTGAGTTATTCAGTAAGCCCTTGCTACAAGAATCCTCTTAAAAGACAATACATGTCAGATAATAACCAACCTCAACATAAAAATTAGAAAAGCTCTTCCAACTAAACTAGAAGCTTTTTGAGGAGAAAGACCATATGGTTCTACAAAGAGAAATCAATAACCAATGCAAATTTAAGCAAACTAAGTTCTCCAGTTAAAATCCCTTTGCCTGGCATTCAAGGCTTTTTATAATCCTTTTCTGAAGCCAAAGCTCATCTTAAATAACTACCCCTCCTCTCCACTATAGCCAGACTGGACAGCTCCCTTGTCCACAAATTTTCAATGTCTCAAAGACTAGATTTCTTTGATCAGGCTGTTCCCTGACCTTGAAATGCTCTTCCTCTCTAGCTTTGCCTGTTGAATTTCTGTCCATCCTTCTTAGCCCACTTTAAAGGCCCCCTCTGCCTGGAATTCTCCCTTAATCTTGGCAGTCTAAGTTCCATCATACCATTAGGCCTTATTATGATTATTCAGTATTCATTCATTCAGGAGGCACTTTACTAAGTACCTTCTGCATGTCTTTCAAAATGCTACATGCCAAACATATAAAGTCAAATGAAATAGTCTTTGCCCTCCAGGAGTTTAGATTCTACTAGAGGGAATATAGCTTTTAAACAGATAAATAAATACTATATAATCTAAGGAGGGAAAAGAGAAAGAAAAATAGGGGTAATGCCTACAGAAAGTTCTGTATGCTATTCTTTTTTATATGTTTAATTACTGCTTTTCTATTTTACATAAACTTTATTAGTCAATATGCAGACTTCCCTCCACTCTCACCCAAAGAGCCACTCATTGAAATAAAAAATAAAAAGAGAAAAGGGAAAAAATTCAGCAAACATGAAGGCAAAGACCTGGATTTAGATTCATTAAGACGTAGGTTCCCATCTTACCAGAGAAATTTTCTAGCTGTGTGCCCCTAGACAAGTTACTTATTCCTTCTTGGCTCCAGTTTCCTAATCTATAAAATGAAGGGATTGGCCTCAATGACTTCTAAGGTTCCTGTTAGTTTCCCGGTCTGGGCACATACAATGTTCCATGCCTACAGGCCCCCATCTGTGAAAAGAAAGGAAGGAAGCACCTTCTAATCTTTTCTTCACTGTAGAACTTGGTCACCATAATGACTTTGCGTTTCTAAAGAAAGAAACCTTAGCTAGAAGTGAGCAAAAGTAGAAATGTGGGGTTAAAAAATCCTAGGAAATGACTCATTTCAGACTTCACTATCAGTTTAAAAGACAGGTATGATTTCACAAGATACTATTAAAAAAAAAAAAGCAGAAAGCTCTGCCTGGGAAGTAAAAAAAACAACTTTGATATTCATTGGCAATCATTAACCTGATTTTCCAATGAATGTGGCATTAGGCCTTCGTTAACAATCATTTGTGTTTATGTTGAACAGTAGCAGTATAATGGAGGGGGATAAATGAAAGCAAAATTGAATGAGGGAATTTTGGACACTTAGAAAGCAATTAACTAGTTTGGCGGTAATTATGCATTGAAAGATAAATCAAGTACATTGGGAAAGCCACACTCGTTGCCACCTTCCACCCAAGGTATAGAGCTGGGAAATAATAGAGAAGGCTGGTCTCTTTGAAAAGAGAAGAGTAAGGCAGGCATGTGGTATTAATGACCAAGGGAACCCATTTGTGATGAAAAGGAATATGGGGCCATCCATATGTTAGCAGAAAAGCAAGTTTGTGAAAGCCTGGACAACTATGCCAATTAAACATTTTTTTAATTAAAAAGAACTCTTCTTCAGGACAATGAAAGCAAGACAGGTGGTCTGAGTTTTCATGGAGGAGAGTTTTTGTTTGCAACAGAAAGATCCAGACGAACAGGCGTGCCTGCTTAATCACAACCGTCTATTAAGTCACATGTGGCAAGAGGAAGAGCAGAGGCCAACTTCAGTTCCTAAGAAGCTAGGAAAGGCTGATAAGGGACAGCATGCATGGCTCCTAGAGCCAACGTTCCTGGTTGACCATATGGGATCTTACTGATATCTTTATAATAATATCTGTGTGACTGAGCAAATCATAGAAATATCCTAGAACTTGGTTTCCTCATCTATTAAAGGAGAAGGTTGGATAAGATGGCCTCTGGCTTCCCTCTCGCCATTAGAGTTATGCCCCTTTTCCATGTTAAGACTGAGACACACATAAAAAAATAGATTTTAATGTCCCATAGACAGCTGTCAGTATAAAAGAGGAGTCAAGAGAAATAGTAGGGCTCGAAACAGTAGGATCACATTTTATATGAACTCAACGCTCATGAATTTAGCTGTACATGATTGACAACCAAAATAAATAAAGGCAGAAAAATATGTAAAATAAATATTTCTAATTACCCACTAAATCCATTTTTCCAAGCAACAGGAAGTCTCATAGCCTCTTGCCCGATCATGCTCCTTCTTTATCTGAGAAGTGTTAGTATGAATAATGACATTGTTTTGGAGCAAATCTTAGCTCCCAGACCAGTCTTCATCCCAAGTTCTCCCTTGAAATAAGTCACATCTGAGTCAGAGCCATGCTTCTCTTCTTTTGTTCATGTCATGGTATTTTTTTTAATGTGTGATAAAGGAAATACTTATTAAGTAATGGAAGTCACAATTAGGCACTTCTCAGCTTACATGAAAGGTCTTCGAATGTTGATGGTGTCAAATGAAGCCCCTCTGTATACAGATTTGGAGTCATCTGTATGGAAGTACTACTTGGATCCACTCTATCCATTATAGAAAGCACTTAATGTCTTTTCATTCATTCACTCTTTAGGCCACATTCAATCTCCATTTCTCTTTTTCACCTTGATTTTTTTTTCATTGACCAGACTTATGATTTCATCCAGGTGGGAAATACCTGTTGAGGTACTCCCTCTACCAATCCCACATTTAGTACAATGCCTCCAGGGCTAAGCACACAGTAAGTGCTCAAGTTTGTGAGGGAGTATTTGACTGCAAAATTTGTAATCTTAGAAAGTTGCCTGAGGCACGGGGAGGTGAAGTGATTTGCCCAGAATCACACCCACTATGTGTCAAAGCTAAGACTGGAAGCCAGGTCTCAGAGCAAAAACCATCTCTCAGCTATTACATTATGTTGTCTCTCACTGGGACAATTATCAATAATTAATAAATAGAATATAATTACATGAAACTGGGACAACTATTGATAATTAATAAATAGACTCTAACCTGCTACTTGAGGGAAGCTATGGAGGGACAGGAGCTGTTTCTTTTATCTTTGTGTTCCTGGCACCTAGTACAGTGACTGGCACACAGTAGGTGCTTAACAAATGCTTGTTGGGTTTGATTGCATTGCATCAGGCTAGATCCACCATATATATTTTACACATTTTCCTAGGCTGAAGTTTTCATGGAACATTTGTCTCTCTAAGATTAATAGAGTAGGAACTTTGCCTCATATTTTTTGTAGGAAAACATAAAGCCATTCACCATGAGCTCCCCCTTCTTCCCTCTTCCTGTCACTAGGATGTCTTCTGCCAGTATCTCTTCCTTCACGGGTTTCACATGTTGAGGTATCCTTACTCCTTACCAAGGCTAACTCCTCTACCTTGTTCAAGTGATTCCATTCTATCCCATCTCCTCCCAAAGACTGCCCCCTCTTATCAGCCCCACTTGTTCACTTATTTCCTCTTTTTTTAAAAAAATTAATCCTTACCTTCCATCTTGGAACAGATACTAAGTATTGCTGACAAGGCAGAAGAGTGGTAAGAGGTAGGCAACTTGCCCATGGCCACATAGCTAGGAAGTGCTTGAGGTCACATTTGAACCCAGGACCTCCTGCCTCTGGGTCTGGTTCTCTCTCCACTGAGTCACCTACTTGCCCCTCAAATTCTTTTTTTTTTTTTATTTTAAACCCTTAACTTCTGTGTATTGACTTATAGGTGGAAGAGTGGTAAGGGTAGGCAATGGGGGTCAAGTGACTTGCCCAGGGTCACACAGCTGGGAAGTGTCTGAGGCCGGATTTGAACCTAGGACCTCCCGTCTCTAGGCCTGGCTCTCAATCCACTGAGCTACCCAGCTGCCCCTTGCCCCTCAAATTCACTTATTTTCAGTCTCTCCTGGCTCGTTTTCTACTGCTTACAAACATACTTGGATCACTTCTCTACTGGAAAAAAAAACCCTCATTTGACCCACTTTCCCTCCTCTCACTCTCTTCTTAAACCCTTCCAATCTGGCTTCTAATCTTATCATTCCACTAATACCTCTCTCTCCAAAGTAACTAATGTTCTCTTAGTTGACAAATCCAACTGACCTTTTGTCCATGCTCATTCTCTTTGACCTCTCTGAAGCCTTTAACACTATTGAACACTTTCTTCTTCTTGATATTCTCTTCTCTCTCTAGGTTTTAAAGACACCATTCTCTCCTAGTTCACATCCCATGGATTTAATAACTCTTTACCACGTTTCCTGGCTGCTCTTCCAGATCACACCCTAGAACAATAAGCATCCCTTTTTCTCTTCTCTTTTTTTTTTGTTCTGGGTCCTCTTCTCTTCTCCCTCTGTTCTAACTCACTTTATAATCTCATCAGCTCCAGTGGATTTAATTACCAACTCTGCTGATGATTCTCAAATCTACCCTTTCTTTCCCAGTCTTTCTGTTGACCTCCAGTTCTTTCATCTCCAACTGCCTTTCAAATATCTCAAACTGTAGGTCTTAAACTTAAGTGTGTCCAAAACAGACTCATTATCTTTCTCCCTAAATGCTCTGCCCCTTTCTAGCCATCCCTTTTATTGCAAAAGGATACCACCATCTTCATCCCAGTTGCTGGACTATCAACCCCCTACCCCTATATCCAAGGTGTTTTTCAAAATCTGCCAACTTCATCTGTTCAAATTCTCTCAAATTTCTCTTCTCTCACACTGCCACAATTATTGTGCAGACCCTCAACACTTCATACCTTGATTACTACAATAGCCTTCTGGTAGGACTAGTTGCCTCAAGTCTCTTCTCACTCTAATCCATTCTCTGTTCAGTCACTAAAGTGGTTTTCCTAAAATACAAGTCCAATTATGTAATCTCCCTACTCAACAAACTCCAGTGGCTCCCTATTACCTCCAAATCAAATATAAAATGCTCTGTTTTGACTTCAAAGTCCTTCATATCCTAGATGCTGCCTATCTTTCTAGTCTTCTTTATACCTTACTTCTCAACATGTACTCCTCAATCCAGTGACACTGGCCTCCTGACTGTTAACAAACAAGACACTCCATCTCTCAGTGGCAAGTATTTTCTCTGTCTGTCCCCCAGGGTCCATAATGCTCTCTCTTCCTTCACACAGATTATTTAACACCCTGACTTCCTTTAAATCCCAACTAAAATCCCACTTTCTACAGGAAGCCATGACTTGAGAAGCAGTATGATATACTAAGAAAAGCATCATGACATAATGGAGAGAGTACTACACTTAGAGTTAAAAAGTTCTGGGTTTAAACCCTATCTCTGATACTCCCTAGCTGTGCCACCCAGGGCAAGTCACTTAACCTCTGCCTATCTCAGTCCCCTCATCTGTGAGATGAAGGGATTGGACTTGATGGCATTTAAGGTCCCTTTCTGCTCTTAATCTATAACTTTCCTGTGACCCTTGTTGTCACTTCTCTATGATTCAGTTTCTTTATCTGTAGAATGAGGGAGTTGGTTCTAGATGACCTCTGAGGTTCCTTCCATTACCCTGTAATATACCTCTAAGACTCTGGATGTCACTACCCTTCTCTGAGATTTGGTTTCTTCATTTCTAAAATGAGAGGAATGAACTAGATGGCTTCTAAGATCCCTTTCCAACTCTCAGTTTATGATTTTAGTCTTTCCTTTAGCCCAGGGGTCGGCAACGTATGGCTCTCAAGCCATATCTGGCTGTTTTGAGGGCCAGATATGGCTCTTTCTGCAGGAGCCATAAAGTCCATTTTTTTCAGGCGCTGTTACAGGAGCCGCACTGTGAGCACTGTATGGCTCTCAAGGAATTACATTTTAAAAAATGTGGCGTTTATGGCTCTCACGGCCAAAAAGGTTGCCGACCCCTGCTTTAGCCATTGGTTGCTTATTAGAAGTTCTATAACTAAATCTGCTAAAGTACATCTCTTTGCATCTGCTTCCTCTCAAATTATGCCTGAAGAACTCAGGAGATCATCTGGCCGTTGGCACACATGTTAACCACACAGAAATTCCATGGATGATAATCTTCCAAAGGAATTAGATATGAATCTCTTGAAAATGATGGGCAAGGTCAGCTTTTCTCGTAGATGAGAGGGGGTTGGTTTCGCTTGACTGTACACATCATCCTTCACTGTGGTTACCTTTTCAGGGGAAAAAAAACTTCTGGTCAGAATTATCAAGCCAGCACCAAGGAAGTCAAAAGAAATCCCAACCCCTTTATGAAAAAGTTTGCTCACTTTTCTTTGCTGAGACAAAAGAGGGCACCTTTGTTTGCTCCTCACCAGCAAACCCTGAGCCAGCTAAAAGGAGCTCTTTCAGAAGAGAAATGTTAGCAGGGAAATTCAATTGTATTTAATTAAGTTCTTCCCCCAAAACTGCCCACTGCAGCCTCTAGAGAGGTTATCGGGGGTCAGATGCCTGCCATGACTTTCTGACCCTGCCCCAAGCGTACAAGAATAGATAGAGCGTCTCCCTGCTGGTTAGATGTGCTGCCACATATCTATCCCTCCCTTTCAGCTTCAATGTAATAGCAATCAACACAATATGGCAGCTTTGCCCGTGAACAATAGGATGGGCAGAAGTGAGATTTACGCCCGGCAAGGGGGAAGGCAGGAAACAAGGGGAGCCCACTGTGGCTTTTAAGTAACAATAAGAATATCACTTCGATACCCATAAATAACTGGCAAATCGACTTAGCGTGCATTGTCGTCAAAAGTGGACAGATGTGCATTTCTGACACCTCATCTTGCCCCCTGGAATGCTGCAAATCTGAAATGCGAACCCTCTTCCAGATCGGGGATGTGGGGGAGGGAGGAAGAAGCACTCAGATGAATCAAGTCTCCTTGCTAGTAAGTGATACCATATGGCCTTAAACATTTTCTGTAGCTTGGTGAATCTAAACACGCAATGATTTGGGGTGGAAGCCATCGATGGCTTTGGTTCTTCATAAATGGTGTATCTTTGGTCTGCTGGCAAGAGCTTTAGGATATCCAGGAAAAAGTATTGCCCCCATGCCACCATTCTCAACCCTGAAATGGATCTAAAAGAGAAGAAAATCAAAGCAGGTTACTATCAACCAAGTTGTTCGGCTGGGGTGAGGCTAGGAGTGAGAAGATATTCCTGTTGTGTTCTGAAAATTATGCTAAGTGAGGAATCCAAAGACCGGAGTTAGTCACCAGTGGATGGATCTTCCCCTAATTCCTTGTGTGACCATAAGCAATTCATTTCTCTTTAGAGACTCTGTCTCCTCATACATAAAAGGAGAGACTATGGTCTCTTAAATTGACCACTTTCCATTTTGTTTTGGTTTTTTACCTATTTGTAAATCCATTCTGGGCATGTTCCAGCAACTAGGAATTCTACTGTCATAACCTTCAAAGACATAAGATTACCTCCAAGTCCTGAAGAGACATTGGCGTAGGCCTGTTGAATTCCTATACATCCTTGACTATATACCTCCGATATTGTCTCTTCCTTGATTGCTAGGGAATACTATTTATTAAGCAGGCATCTAGGTAACTCTGTGGACAGAGTGTGGAACATGGGAGTCAGGAAGTCCTGAGTTCAAATCATGCTTCAAATACTAAGTATGAGACCCAGGCAAATCACTTCAACTCTTTCTGCCTCCATTTCCCCATCTATCAAATGAGAATAAAAATAGGATCTGTCTTAAAGAACTGTCATGTGAAGCAAATGAGTTAACATATTTAAAATATGTTATTATTATATGAAATCTGTTATTATTAATAATAATAAACTTTACCCAAGATCTTACGTAGCTTTTGTTCTGTATCCCTCTTGTGCAGATATGAGCTGTGTTGTGAGGAAGTTTACTAAATTATTATTTAGGAGACTTAGCAGACAGAGCTGAAGGATTCTAAACGGAATGGGGAAACAGGAAGTGTGTTTCTCTCTCTGAGATGGACTCCATGGTGGTTGGGGACAAGTTGTAACTGATCCTGGGAGACCTCAAAGGAAGAGGAGTTTGTACCCTGATTTCCTGATATCTGGAAGGAGGATTTTGCCTGTGGGAGGTTAGGTAGAGACTATAAAATCTAACCTGAGTTGCTGGTCAGCTTAGGTTGGTTTAGCTCCCTGACTTACTCAACTGAAGGAGTACTGGCTGAAGACCTGGGAAAGCTGTACCACTGCTGGATTGTGACAGGACTTTGCAGTGAGGATATCCCACTTTCCTTCCTGATCTCCATTGTGCCCTGTCCTGCTTTAGGTTTAGCTCAGTGTAGACAAGTCCCTCCTCTGACCCTGTGGTTTGCCCATAGACTGATAGAATAG
Source organism: Gracilinanus agilis (assembly GCF_016433145.1). NCBI lineage: Eukaryota > Metazoa > Chordata > Mammalia > Didelphimorphia > Didelphidae > Gracilinanus > Gracilinanus agilis. Next base: position 226,636,123 of record NC_058134.1, on the reverse strand, counting down.
AAACCCCTTTTCCGTCCTTGAACTATAGTTTCCTTGAATTATATTTGTTTATAAGCCCTCTTGTCCTTTTACTTGCTGGTTTCACAGACTCTCTATCTAGGTGGAGCAGGGTGACAGTCACTTCTGTCAACTGTCATTTCCCCAAACAGCTAACCCCAGTTTCCCTGGCTTGTTTGGTCCCAGACTATTGTCCATTCCTGTCTCCAACTCACCCTTCTGAACCCAGATGAATATTTAAGTTAACTTCCCCTGGTTTTCCCATAAGAGCTGGTATGAGGCACGTTTCACATATCTATCCTATATTATGGCATGTCTTTTTTCCACCTACCATGTAATATTGTGTGATACCATTATCTATTTATATGTTTTCCTCATCATGTTAGAACCTCACCCACATGACCAGATCTTAACTCAGTTTTGCATCTCTCCCAGCATCTAGCACATTAGACACTCCGTGTCATTTGTTGAATTAAAACAAAGTTCACTGTGATTACCTCTCTTTGAAATCTGGAATCAGATACCTCTTCACGATTTTGTTTTGTGCCCTTGCTCTACATCCTGGTGTCACTGCCTTAAGTAATCAGTCCTGCCCCTGAATCTGACCAAATCTTCCTACCGATGCCTTCTCTGCCGACCTTACCTTCCTTCCTCTCTGTGTGTCCCTATTTATGTCGTGTTACTTATCATTTGATGGGTTCGTTGGAAAGTAAGGGATAAGAGATGCTTAGCTCACAGGCTACCATCAAGCACTTGGTAAATGTGAGTTATTCTTGTGATTATCGACACTCAAGCGCTCAAATGCTCTCTGTGGTTTCACTGACAGAGGTTTTCTCCATTACAGCAAATCCCACTCCATCCATGTCTACCAACCCTGGGTGACTCTCTTCCACGCCCTCCCAGAAGATTGCCACGAGGGGAACTTCCACGGTGCTGAAAGTTTCCCTCTCTTACTGCTACTATTGTTTCTGGTATCCCAGTGGAGTGTGTGGCATGGCTAGCTCACCCTTCCCACATGACCAGCCCACCCAAGTCTTTTTCACCCTGACAGTTCCTTGATCCTTGATACTATTCTCCTCCCTGGCCCATTCTTCATCAAGGTTCCCCATTGGGAAAGTGTGGCAGCCTCATGCCCATCTTGTACCACACCATTGTCCTTTATGATGTTCATATTCTCAAATTATTGTTTTCCATGCTTTGGGACCACATCAATAATGGCCCAAATCATGGCTTCTGATTATTTTCTACCATTGATTATCATTCTACTTGAAATATATTTTAAACTCAGCACTTCCACATGCTGACCTGATCTATATAGATGGAGATATAGATATATAGATATATAAAATATAATGTAATTCTCTTCCTAGAAGAGAAGTAATCTTATATCTGCCATGTGATACTTGTAACAATTACCAAGAATTTTTTCTCTTAGAATAGCATTGCTATTACAATAAAGACTTGTATATTTAAAATTGATCAAAAATAAATCGGAGGAGCAGCTAAGTGACTTAGTGGATAGAGAGTGAGGTCTGGAGACAGGAGGTCCTAGGTTCAAATCTGACCTCAGACACTTCTTAGCTGTGTGATTCTGGGCAAGTCACTTACCCCCCCCCCCCATTGTCTAGCCTTTACCACTCTTCTGCCTTGGAACTGATTGATTGATTCTAAGACAAAAGATAAGGGTTAAAAAAATAATAATTAAATAATTTAGAGAACTGGTCAATAAGTCATCAAAAAGCATTTATTAGGCTCTTGCCATATGCCAGGTACTGTGCCAGACAGTAAAGATACAAATAAAAGCAAAAAAAAAAGGCAGACTCTTCCCTCAAGAACCTTGCAATCTAATGGTGGAAGAAAACACATAAGAGGGAGGTGAAAAGTTCTAAGCAGAGCAAGGAGAAGAGAGAAAGAAGTCTTGAGAACAAGAAGTGGAGGAGGGAAAGGAATAAAAGAATGAATAAGGATAGTCTCTGACCCTTAAAATAAAGGTTTCAGGAGGAAATAACATTGCTTTTTAGAAGTAAACTAGTGAAAAGGAAGAAAAAGCGAAATGATAAAAACAAGCCATTGGTATCAGTGGATGGAAGCATACCAGGTCATTCCAAACAGAACCCTACATTCTTTTTAGTAGTAAGTTGGAGGTGGTCCCTGGCCTTTACAAAATCCATAGGCAAAATAATTTCAAAAAGTAACAAATACATAAGGGTAATTTGAGAGCTTTGGTGTTTTGTCTGTCTTCCAAATGCTTTAGACCCTTGCTCCCTTCTAGACTAAAGCCAGTGTCCTGAAAGGTGATTTTCTTTTCATTGTGAAATTGCTGAGTTACCAAGTCACTACGGCCAACTATAGGGTCCTGAGCATTATTTAACAGAATGTGAGCTTTTAAAAGGTACTTTCCTTCTTTTGTTTAAGATGGGGTGACTATGGGTATGGAATGTTGTATGCTCTGAGGTACTGTGTTGGTTGTTTTTATGGAAGAAGGAAGGAAGGAAGGAAAGAAGGAAGGAAGGAGAAGGAAAGGGAAGGAAGGAGGGAAGGAGGAAAGGAAGGAAGGAAAATGAAAACTGCACATTTTTCATTTCTTTCTTGTTCCCTTGTATTTATTACACTTATGTATATATCATGTAATATATACATATATTCTAGATGTTTATGTGCACATACATATATATGTGTATTGTCTCTTTACCATTAGAAAACAAACTCTTTGAGAGAAGAGATTATTTCATTTTGTCTATATGTCTCCAGCATTTAGGACAGTGCCTGACATGTAAGTGCTTAAGGAATGATTTTTACTGACTAGAGTGACATCCAGAGAAAAACCTTTTGCTTTCTATTAAAAAGGTAAATTTTCCTCACTCCCATCAGGGACTATATTTTGCTCTATTTTGTAGCCTCACTTAACAGCATACTTCACACATAATAAGATACACATTAATAAATGGTTGTTAATGGAATGATAAACTATCACATCCATTCATTTGATTTAAGATAGCGAAAAAATAAGATATACTCAACCTTTCCTCTACTATAGGTCTGGGTGTTTTGACATTCTTATTGTTTCTATTTTTTTGCAGAAGTGAAAAGATCTAGAAGTTCAAGACATAAGAAAATGCTCAAATCCTCAAATCCAGGAGGAAAAAAATTTCCACATTTGTCTGGAGACTATCCTTGGATGCCAGGCTAGGAGAGGAGAGGGCAGGGGAGGGCAAGGGAGGGCAGGGGAGGAGAGGAGAAGGGAAGAGAGGGGAGAGAAAGGACTTCTTACCAGAAATAAAAGTATTACAAAAATTTTAAATATGCAGAAGAAAACCAAAACAGGTCAAAAGAAGATACAAATATGATGATTTGCTACCAAGTAGCTAAATTTAATATATACTATTTATAAAAATATTTGCTATATGTAACAGAAATTCACTATATGCCATATCTTTTTCTGCTTTTTGTACATTGAAATATTTCTGTTTGTTAGTGACTATATTCTTAATAAAAATTTTTAATGTGAGTTGCCACATCAGCATAGTATGTTGCATCTCATCCAGATCTCCACTTTGGGCATCTTGCCATTTGCCCTGAAACAGCATTCTACTTTTCTCCACCTAAAACAGCACTATTCAGACTGAAACCTCCAGAAACCACATCCCATTTTGCTGGGGATGTCGATTTCATCAGCTCTAGAACCCTGCTCTAAACCAAATGAAATATATTTCACTAAAATGCTCGCTGCTCCAAAATTTTATTCTCTCCTCCCCAACCAAAACTCCCATTTCTTCAGTACAATAAATCTTGACCAGATATTAGAGGAAAACAAATGAATTGTCCTAATTCACACTAATATAAAAGTGAATAATAGGTCATTAACCCTTCAAACCTAGTTGAATTGTAAAGCCAGGATCCTTGTTAATTCAAATTAATCTTTAATAATGATGGAATACCTGGCATTATAGCAAAGAAAAAGGAAAACTTTAAGTAATGTAGAGAAATATAAGTTTTGTCCAAGAATTCTGTGTAAAGCTGGGCTACTGTAAATTGTTCTTACTTTTCTCAGCTCCTTTTATTCCCTTACTTCTTGTGTTAAAATTGCATCTCATTCTGGTTGCCCTGGCCATCTTTACTTTTCCTAGTCAATATAGTAAGTTTACAAGAAGCCAGCATAAAGGGGCAATAGCAGGAATAAGATTGCAAAGGATAATCCAGAAGGCATGTACAAACAATTCCAAAGAATCAAAGGAGCATAATTTACAACTTGTATCATATATTAACCAAAATTCCCATCCTGCTATTATGTACTAAATCAAAGGAAACCATTTAGGTGATGCTGTCAGGACCTTCTGACTCTATGATATGCAAATCCCGGACAAATTCCAGACCTCCACATTTCCAGATCTGCAAAACATCAGAAAGGTACTGATAACATTCAAGTTATTCCAATAATTTGAGATGATTTGGATGTTAATAAATTAACCCTAAGGTAGTACAGTTAAGAATTAATATATTCCAGAGTGCAGTTGGGTGGCTCAATGGATTGAGAGTCAGGCCCAGAGATAGGAGGTCCTGGGTTCAAATCTGAGCTCAGACTCTTAGCTGTATGACCCTAGGCAAGTCACAACTGCCATTGTCCAGCCTTTGCCAATCTTCTGTCTTGGAGCCAATACACAGTATTGATTCTAAAACAGAAAGTAAGGGTTAAAAGAAAAAGGAATTAATGTGTTCTGTCCTCTCCCCCTCCCAATCTGTTCTGTCCTCTCCTCCTCTCCACAAAAAAATCTCTATGAAAATGAAATCTCAAATTCCTGGCTTTGAGTTTTCTTCTATCTCCCTTGGGTTCATGCTGCCTAGTGTTCCCAACTCTAGTTCATGTTTATATGAGTGATATTCTCTTCCTCTCTCCCTGCCCATCTGCTTCCCCATTCTACCTGCTCTTTTCATCACCATCCTATTTCCCCATCCCCACAGAGCCATCTACCTTTTTACCCTTTTGCTGCTTTTACACCCTCTGTGGCTAATTAAAGTGTGATTACAGTCCCATTTCTCACTGCTAATCATAGCGCTTTCTGATAAGTACCCAAAGAAGTAGGTGTGCCTACATCATTTCATAATCTTTCTTATCAATTTGCTTCTGAACTCACATATCCTCTAAAATCAGTAAGTCTTCACTGTAATTGCAAGTATAGTGGGAGCTTCTGTTTCCACATAACTCAGTATAAACACTACATGGCACTCTCAGGAAAGGCTAACAGTACATAGAAAATGGTAATTAAGGGAAGAGGAAATTCCCTCTTGCCCTCACTTTTTGAATATAATCTTATTTATCCATTCCCAACTTCTACCTTGGTGAGTCCACAGGGAATCACCTTTCCTCTAGTTCATGTCCTTACTCTGCCCATACTCTGCCCATAGCTCCAGAACATCTGGAAGACTCCAAATTGCCTAAGAAAGGACAAGTGGCAGATGCCTTGGGCTCCTGGTCATTTCCATAAATCTGTTTCTGCATCACCCAAAAAAGGGGTATGTGGGAATATCAGATTTGGGCGTCAAAAAGATTCATCTCCCTGAGTTCAAATCTGGCTTGAGATTTACTAGTTATGTGTCCATGAGCAAAACATTTAATCCTGTTTGCCTCAGTTTCCTTATCTGTAAAATGAGATGGAGAAGGAAACGGCAAAACACTCTCGTCTCTTCCAAGAAAACCCCAAATAAGTTCATAAAGAGTTGGACATGACTACACAATGAAATGGTCCCTAATAATAAGATATTATTTATCTCTTTCCCTTTTTAAGAGCTCGTAAGAATTGATAATCAAAAGCATAGCCTTTATAATCATAGTTCAAAGCCCCCAAACTAGGATAAAAGAAACTCAAGCCTTTATTAACTGAGGTTCAAACTTCTGTCTTTCTTGTTTATTCACTAGCTCTTAGCATTGTACTTTCATTGTATGTAGTTTATAACTGCCATGAATCACAGACCAGTTTTAACTAGTGATAGTTTTATAGGAAATCAAATTAGGAATTAAAGATAGCTGCAAGAAATGGAAAAAAATTGAATGCAAATCTCTGCCATCTGTAGGCAGGGGTTGGGGAGATAGAGAAGCTCAAGTTTCACTGGTTTTTCAGGACAGCTAAATATTCAGTAAGCTTCACTCTATATCAGGCAAGCTCACTGGAGATTGTTTTTTAATAAATATAATTGTATAGCCACTAGTGTCAAACCACATCCAGTCTTTAGTTTCTGATCTTGAATTGCAAAAGACCTGCTGGAGTTTCACTCTCCATGGCCTTGTTATGAGTAAGATGAGATTAGCTAGTTATTAGGAATTAAGATGTACCTAGCAGGAAGGAGCTGGAGCTGGGAATTCCAGTTTGGAATGAAGGAGGAGGAAGTCTGCCTGTGCCCTGTGTGTGGACTTCATTAGTGGTAGGCAAAAACTGTTGCCAGCCTGGGAGCCCTCAGAGCAAAGGACACCCTGCTTCCTGATTTCCCCTGGGATCCTGTGTGGTGTGGCATCAAGTAAAGGACAAGATCTACAGAGCCAAGAGAAGAGGTGTAGTTTGAGTTCTGGCGGACAGTGCTTCAAACAAACTCCTTACTACTTGGTTCCTGAGACAACTTTAGCTCCTGGCATCCAGAGATCATCAGTGGATTGCAGTGAAAATCCCAAAGCTACAAAGCCCTAGCTGCACTCAAGCCTGGCAGGTTCCAGGTTTGAGGCAGAAACCCAGAGACTCCATTTATAGCTCCTTGGACCCTGTTAGTTTAGATCACTTAGATAAGAGTAGAAAAAGTCCTCCCATTGCCCTGTGGTTTTATCCCTTAGATTTTAGTATAGAAATCCTTTCCCACCTTTTTAGTATAACATAATTAAAGCTGTTAAGTCCCTTTTACCTTGTTAGCCTGTTACTATACTCTGGTCTAGTGGAAGCTGGGTGACAGTTAAGATAAACTGCGATTCCTGTGGAGATCCGGAAAAACTCTGGTCTCTTCACCCTGGTCCAGTCTCTCATAAATCCTAAAGTGTGTTCCCACAAACCCCTTAGTTTATTGTAATATCCCTGGTGACCCCATTACCTTATATTTTCTTACAGCCCTCCCACTGCTGCTGCCTCAGTACCAAATCTGCTATAGTAAGCCCTCTCCTTCTCAAGACTTCTTGATCCTTCTCCATACAGTTAGAACTTATGCCATGCTTTTGGAAAAGTCCATACAGTCATACTCAGGAAACCTTCACTCTCTACCCATTGAGAGATATCTACCTATGCCCCAAAGCCTGATTACATCAGGAAATGCCTTCATTCATTTCCCCCCTTTTTTAGTTAAAAATGTTTGATTAACATTTATTTTCTGTCAATCTCCCACCACTGAAAAAAGAACTATGCATAGTCAAAAAAAATAAATTCTCACATTAATGATGTACAAAAAGTGATCATTCTGTATCGAGTGTGTCACCTCTCTGTCAGGAAATGAGTAGCATGCATCATCATTGATCCTCTGGAATCCTTTATCCAAGAGGTATTTAAATTCAACTGTGGGCTAGAACTTGAATATAATAAAGAAAAAAAATGAGACATCTCTGCCTTCATAGGGTTTACATTCTATTGATGTATAGAGATTGTAAATAAGTTACAAAATAGATACGAACTAAATACAGGGCAGTTTCAGTAGACTGGCATTTAACTGAGATTTGAAGGAACCTAGGAACTCTAAGAAACAGAGATGTGGAAATAGAGCTTTTCTTAGCTCTCCAAAAGTTGACATGTGGTCAGAAACTGTATCAATTTTCAGTGTCTAAAATGTGCTCACTGGATCCAGGAACTTATGAGATTATAATAAAACCCCAAGTTGGTCAAGATTTAGGGGAGTGGGAGTTATTAGATTATTCCTTAAATCAGAAGAATGTAGGAGGATCTCAGCATCATCCTTCCAAGTCTTTTTTGTACAACCCCTACTTCCATTTGAATCCCTTGAAAATCAGTGAATAAATCTCTTTGGACTTAGTAAAGGGCATGGCTCAAAAGAGGGAACCAAAAATGGATTTCCAAGAGCTAGTCAAGAGGGCTCTGGCAGGGCTTTCAAGAAACAACATTTGTAATCAGAAAACAGTTTACCAACAGCTCCCTTCTACTAGATCATATATTCATGTAACAACCAATTAGCACTCCTTCTTTCTCCACTGCAAGGTAACAACTAAGACCTGGGAGTGGCAGAAAGAAAATGATGGACTAAACACACTGCAGAAGAGAAGGGTAGATTGGGTTTTGTTTCACTGTTTTGTCTGTGTGAGTTGTGTACATGTGTGTCTGTTTTAATGTGCAATATATTGTATCAGTGAATGCAATCTGACTTCGTATGGGATTTTCCTTTGAGAAGAATCTCATGTAGAGGATAGAGAGAAGGAATCAGAGCCAGGAAGATCTAGGTTCCAATGTTGCCTCTGACACTAATTGTGTGATCTTGGATAAGTCCCTTCTCCTCTTTAAAGATGCTGAGGCTCAGAAAAGGTAAGTGACTTTACCATAGTCCCATGGCCAGTGGGGTTTAAAATTCTATCTGACCCTACAGAGAAGTTGAGAGGGGAAGACCAAAGTGGGAAGAGGGGTGAGAAGCATCAAAAGGGAGGGAAAAGGAAGGGGGAGATAATTTAATAGATCTTAAGGAAAAATAAGAAGGGAATAAGAAGGGAGGGGTGGGAAGGAAAGTAAAATAAGGATGGGGAATAGGGAGGCTGATTAAAAGCATAACACTGATGTAGAAGGAAATAGTGAAAGAAGAAAGGACAATACTAGGGGAGGTAATTAAAATGGTGATCAATACACGGGTGGCAATCATAACTCTGAATGTGAATGGGATAAACTCACCCAAAAAATGGAAGCAAATAGCAGAGTCAATTAGAAACCAAAATCCTACCATATATTGTCTACAAGAAACACACATGAGGCAGGTAGACACATGTAGGGTAAAGGCAAGATGCTGGAGCAAAATTTACTGGGCATCAACTGAGAAAAAGAAGGCAAGAGTCACGATTATATCTGACAAATTCAAAGTAAAAATAGATCAGATTAAAAGAGATAGGGAAGGTAATTACATCCTGATAGAGGGCACTATAGACAATGAAGAAATAGCAGTACTCAACATGTATGCACCAAAGGGTATAGCATCCAGATTTTTAAAGGAGAAACTATTGGAGCTTAAGGAGGAAATAGATAGTAAAACCTGAACCTTCCTTGATTAGATCTAGATAAATCAAACCAAAAAATAAATAGAAAGAGGTCAGAGATGTGAATGAAATCTTAGAAAAATTAGTTAATAGATATACAGAGAAAAATAAATATGGACAAAAAGGAATACACCTTTTCAGCAGCACATGGTACATTCACAAAGACTGACCATGTACTAGGCCATAAAAACATTGCAAACAAATGCAAAAGAGCAGAAATAATAAATGTAATCTTTTCAGATCATAATGCAATAAAAATTATAATTAGTAAGGCTACATGGAGAGTCAAATCAAAAGTTAATTGGTAATTAAATAATATGATTCTCCAAAACTGGTTGGTTAAAAACAAATCATAGAAACAATAAATAATTTTGTTGATGAGAATGACAATGAGGAGACATCATATCAAAATCTATGGAATGCAGCCAAAGCAGTGCTCAGGGGAAAATTTATATCCCTCAGTGCATATATCAAAAAATCAAAGAGGGAAGAGGTCAATGAATTGGGCATGCAAATTAAAAATAAATGTCAATGGGGGGGCAGCTGGGTAGCTCAGTGGAGTGAGAGTCAGGCCTATAGACAGGAGGTCCTGGGTTCAAACCCGGCCTCAGCTACTTCCCAGCTTTGGGCAGGTCACTTGACCCCCATTGCCCACCCTTACCACTCTTCCACCTATGAGACAATACACCGAAAGTATAAGGGTTTAAAAAAAATAAGGAAAAATAAATGATACAATTTAAAAAAAAATAAATGTCAAAAGCAGGAATCAAATAGGATCTTCCTAATTACAAATACTGAAGAAAAAAATGGCAAACCACTCCAATATCTTTGCCAAGGAAACCCCAAATGGGGTCAAGAACTGTTGAATATGATTGAAACAAGTGAACAATGATTAGAAATTCAAGGTCCATTATAGTTATTATACCAAGTAAAAATAATAAATCAGCCTAAGAAGAGATAAGAAAAGGTATTATTTGCCTCTTTTCTTTGAAAGCATGAGAAAGGGTTATCAGCGTGAAATTGTATATATGGTTTCAGAGGCAGTTTGTGGGTCCATTTGTTGTATTGAACTGAGGCAATGTGATATACGTTCTCTGACTATGATCTCATAACCCTGAGCAAGTCACCTAGTCTCCTAAGCCCTTGTTCTATTCATTTGTAAAATTAGGTGAATGCTATAGATGGCCCCTGAGTATCCTTCCACCAATAAAATCTAGGAATCTATGATATCTTTACTTAGCATCTCAGTTACTAAATATGAGAAGTGGGATTGGAACTCAGAAATCAAGGTGTTGTAAATAAAGTGCATCAATAATTTTTTTCAGAAATGTCTCAAAAATTCTGGAAATATATTTTTAAATGTCACATTATATATTATATATTTGCATAATATCGTATATAAATATTTAATAATTATATAATATATTAAAACAATATCAATTCAAAACACATTTATTATGTGTTTGCTGTATGCCAGGTACTTTACTAATTGCTGGGAATATAATTAAGGTGAAGAAATAATATCAATATTTCTTCTAATTTTAATTTTTAATTTAAAAAATATAGTAAATAAGACGAAGACAATGAAAAAACTTTTCAGAAATCCATCAAATAAAATAAGATAAGATAAAAACAATAAAAAAATATTTTCAGAGACCCATAAAATAAAGTAAAATGAAATACTTCAAAACTGAAGTCCACTTTGCACTAAGATAACTTTTTATATGTTCCCAAAAAACTTTTGGCATCATTTAAATCAAGGTGCTTAACCTAAGGTTGATGAAGTCTTCAAAAATATAAATTCTTTGATAACTATGTTTTGATTTAACTGGCTTCCTTTGCATTTTATACTTTTAAAAACATTATTCTAGGGACAAATAGTGGCACAGTATATAAAGAGCCAGTCCTGGAATCAGGAGGACCTGGATTGAAATGTTGTCTCAGACATTTCCTAGCTTTGTGGCCCTGGGCAGGTCACTCATCTCCATTTGCTAGTCCTTGCCTTTCTGTCTTAAAATTGTTACTAAGACAGAAAGTAAAGGTTTAAGAAATTTAGTTTAAACAAAAATTATTTCTAGAAAGTTCCACAGGCTTCACCAGAGGACCTATAACACACACATACACACACACACACACACACACACACACAAAGTCAAGAATTCCCAACTTAAGGAAAGTTTAGAGATCCTTAGAAGGCAAAATGAAAGGATCAATATAAGATACTTGGCAAGTAGGGTTTGCTGGTTAAAAGACAGAGAATAGAGAAAAGTTTAATTGGCAAAGGAGAAATGAAATTGTGTCCTATGTCACTAAGGATACTAAAACCAGAGACCTGGGAACATTAAATTTGAAATGCAAACTCACATGCAAACTTTCAAAGGAAAAAAAGGAAAACCATGCCTCCCAGGCCGGCCAGATCCTGTGGGTCACTCTCTCTCAAATGCCTTTCACTGTAGTTATCCATCCTACTGTAGTTCCTGTTGCCAAGGGAAACTTGATCCTTTCCTTCTATATGTTGAGGGGGTTTTTTCCACATCAGAGTTTGCCTGGTCGCTTTCCTTCAATGCCTTCAGAACTGTAGTAGAAATTTTTAAAAAATCACCCTGCCTGGCTCCCCATTATGACCCCAAATACCTACAAAGCCGAGGGAGTGACCCTGGCAGGTCACCGGGTGGGCCCTCTTGCCATTGATGCCCTTGTGCCAGCAGCTCCTTGCCTTGTGTGCCAGGGTCAAAGCCAGGACCTCTGCTGAGTGTCCTCTGTGAAGAATTAACAAGTGTGACAATTTGTGGTCCCTCCCCCAGGGCCCCTGGTCCTGCCTGTTTCAATGCTGTAAATAGAGACATCTGGATAGGGCCCTTTCATTGGAATAATTGAAAATGAACGTGCATCAGGTTCTGGGCTGTTGTATTCATAAATCTTGGGGCTTAATTACATTAAAGGGGGGAATGGAGGGCCCAGCTCTATGGAAACTGCAGAATCTATTGGGCTCTTGGATCATGAATCTTTAAGATAAGTGTGTGAGGGGGGGTTTTCCCCCTTTTTCCCCCTCTTCTCTTTAGGAATGGCTGAATGGGAAATTTCCAAACCAAGTCTTCCAGCATTCATAAACAGGGAAACTTTAGGAAGGAGAGCTTTTTTCTTCTTCTTTTTCCTTTTTTTAAAAAATACCTTCCTGTCTGTATACAGGTTTCATGTAAATTTTCTCTCCTTGACATTTACAGGATTTCTACAAGCAGTTCGGCATTTTAAGAATTAAAATTAGGCCCATTACCATGAGTACTCATGAAGGACTTGACAGGTCTCTAAAATATGTTTTTGTAAGGAAAGCTGAAAGAGGATGCATCTGGTTAAACTTTAATCATTTGGGAGAAAGAATTATGAGGATTTAATGTTAGAAATAAAGACAAACTACTCAGCATCTTTCCCTCCCCTTCAAATCAGGAAGGGAGAATAATATTCCTGAGATAGTCCTCCAAAAGTTGGGTTTTTTGAAACACTAGCACTGAATTCTCACTTTTACCTCTAGACTGTGGAATGGGAAAAGTCCTATCTTTATTTCATCAGACCCATTTAAAGGAAAGTTCATCAAATTGGGGGATGCCAGGAGTTTTGTTCTTTTGAAGGAACGTGGACTATCTGACATTTGGAACTCCTTAAGAATACCTTTAGATTAGCCATTCACTTTAGCCCAAGTCACAAGATCATTGGGGATCACACTTCTAGACCAAGCATTCTTCCGAGGAAGCAAGAAAGAATCTTCAGCAGAAAGATTCTGAGAGCAGTCGCTACAATCATTTACTGTCACTAGGGGTCAGTAGAACCAACACAACATTGGCCAGTGCCCTTCACTGGTCATTTACAGAGTGGCTTGGAGAGGGAGAGAACAATCAATGGTCATAAGCATAGCTTGGATTAGGAACTGGCAAGATGAAACTGGATGTAAGGTGAAATTGGCGAGAGGAAAACTGGGGTGCAGTTCCCAAGAGGATGCAGTCAATTGATCAGTGAATATGCATTTAGATTAAGAGCCCACTTTTCCCCCGGTACTTAATAATAATAGGTTCTGGAAGGACAACAGGAGTGAGACAGTCTCTGTCCTCAAGAAGCTCACATTCCATTGATGCAACTTGTACATACATAAGTAATTACAAAATTCAAAGTGAATTCATAGAAATCTCTAGGGGGCACTAGTTTCTGGGGGACCAGGAAAATCTTCAGGCAGGAAATGGCACTGGAAGCAAAAAAGGATACTTTTTAGTATGTCTCTATAAAGGCACAAACTAGGAATTTTCATTTCCCATGGCACACAAGTATTTGTTTTGTGACAAGTCGTTTCTTGTTATAAGAATATTTTGAAGTCCCTGGGAGCAAAATAGGCTTTTTAAACCCTGCCAAAGTATCTAAATTATTTCTCCTTCCTCATGAACAAACTACTCGTGACTGGAAGCAAGTCTGGGTGGTGGTTAATCAAGGAAAATGAAATAATTCTAAAAAGGAATGAAAAAAATCCACTATTCTTACATTATATCTTGAAATGAGAAGTAATAAACCATGTCAAAACTACAGTGGAAGAAGGAAGGTCTACCTTTCTGTCTTTAAAGTTGATAATAGACACTTCAGGTGGAACTGTGAACTGATCCAACGATTTTGGAGAGCAATCTGGAACATGCCCAGAGAGTTATAAAAGAGAGAGTTGTATACCTTTTGACACAATTACCCCACCATTCATTTCCCAAGCTGATCAGGGCAGGGAAAGGAAAAGAACCTAGATGTTATAAAATATTTGTAGTGGCTCTCTTTGTAGTTGCAAAGAACTGGAAATTGGGGGGGGGGTTGCCCAACAATTAGGGAATGACTAAAGTTGTGGCATAGGATTGTGACGGAATGCTACAGTGCTGTAAGAAAAGATGAGCAGGTCAATTTTTTAAAAACATGGAAAGACATAAAATTATGAAGAGTGAAATGAGCAGAACCAAGAGGACATTATATACAGTCACAAAAATATTGTTTGAAGGATGACTTGTGTAGGTCCACCTCCAAAGAAAGAACTGATAGATAGAAATAACTAAGACATAGTTTTATATATACATATATCATTGTATATTATACATTACATATAATATTACATATTATATAATATATTTTATATATTATATATTACATATTATATTATATATATATATATCTTTTTGTCAAATGGTACCTTCTCTATGCAAGGAAGGGAGCAAGAGAGAGGAGTTACCTGGAAATTTTAATGTAACAAATATAAATTTGATTTTTAAATTGATACTAGCTGGCCAAATATATGCATGTAGAATTTTTTGAATCTTCTTGTCCATAACTATGATTTCATTGGTTATGGAGAACTCCTAGGGCAGAACATTCCTCCATCAATGAAAACTAGTATGTCTTCTGTAACCTATTGTCTTAAAGAGATGCCTCTAAGTTTGACTGATAGGACCTATCTAAAATAACTACTCACATATACTCCCAGAAACATATATACACATACAACCTTCCTCAAAATTCATGGATTTATCATTATAGCTTCCATTAAAGTATCCCATGAAGTCTGTCTTTAGGACACAATAGAGATATACAGCCTAGAATGATAGCCCAGAAAGGGGAATTAGGGGTCCTCAGATGTCCAGAAGGAAGGAGATATCATGAATGGGTCTGGGTCAGCTTAAAAAAAGAGGCACCAGTAGAACACTCCAAGTATTTGTAGTTAGTCCTGTGTTAGTAGACATTGACTTGCATGAAGGCAGAGGTGACATTTTCCAATGACAGAAATTCTGGTAGGAAAGCTAACAAATTGAATTCAGTTCAGCTAATGTTCTTAAAGTACATATTACGATCAAGGAACCATGACGAGCATTGGGGATCCAAAGACTAAAATAAAATCATTGTAATTCTGTCTGAATGATTCTAATTCTGTCAGAATTCTAAAAGATATTAAAAACTAAATATTGAATTAAAGCTAATAATATGAAATATTATTGTTCAGATGTCTTTCAGTCACGTCTGACTCTTCATGACCCCATTAGGGGCTTTCTTGGCAAAATGCTAGAGTGGTTTGTCATTTGTTTGAACAATTCATTTTACAGATGAGGAAACTGAGGCAAACAGGGTTAAGTGCCTTGCCCAGAACCACACAGCTAGTAAGTATCTAAGGCCAGATTTGAACTCGGGAAGATGAGACTCCAGGCCAAGTACTCTATCCAATATGTCATCTAGCTGTCTAGTATGAATGTAATAAGGATCAATTAAAAGTATTTCAGTTGTGTTCAAAAATCTATTTCACAAAGATAAGGGAGATATTGTAAGATAGCAGTTTGTCTTGAAATGTCATGAGAGTTTTACTGAACTATAAATTTAACACGAATCAGTGTTGTGGTATGGCAGTCCTTCTCCCAAAATGCATTCACACTTCACAATAAGAGAGATATTCTAGGAGGCAGTCAAGTGACTCAGTGGATAGAGAATCAGACTTGGAGATGGGAGGTCCTCAGTTCAAATCTGACCTCAGACTTCCTAGCTATGTAACCCTGAGCAAGTCACTTAACTCCCAATGATTAGTCCTTATCATTCTTCTGCCTTAGAACCAAAACATTAGTTCTAATATGGAGGTTAAGGAAAGACAGACAGACAGACAGCCAAACACTATCCAAGATGGAGGTACAGGTTGAAGATTTGCAGCACTCTCACCTACTTGGATTACAGGTACAACACTGGGTTCAGTTCTGTGTGCCATATCTTAGGAGAGATATTTTATGGAGATCAAGAGAAAAACAATCAAAATAGTGGCAGACCTTGACATGGTGCTGTATGGGAATCATTTAAAGGAACTAGGAGAATCTAGTCTAGGGAAGAGGACTTTGGGGAATATAAAAGTTGTAATCAAGTATTTGGAGACTGTGGTACATCATGATTCACAGAAATTAGCATCACCATAAAAGAAAATTATTTTTTGTCCCAAATCTTTGGAAACACCTCCCCAACTATATGCTGGCAACTTATCAGAAACCTGACATCTTAAAGAGTTGCCTGGTGCTCAGAAGAGTTAAATGATTAATCGTGTAGTTAATCAGTGGGTTGAACTTGGACTCACTCCTCCCAACTCCAATGACAGCTTTTAACCACTAAGTCAGATCATGTCTCCATGGAAGGACCAAATGGTAAAGGAAGATGGCCCTTTTATTTCAGGGAGAAACTTGGAGTTATTAAAAAAAAAACTTCTTAGTTTTCCAAATGTAATCTAGACCTCTCTCCTCCTGTTCAATTTGGGACCTCAATTGGCAGACTTGCAGTGTTTGTTCAAAATAAATGGATAACATAATGGACCACTTCAATGGTTTATCCACCCAATCCCATGTCTGATTCAGAAATCCAGGAATTCTTTGACTACGTTATTCTATGTGGCTAGTTAGGCTAGACTTAGGAGACTCAGCAATGTTTTAGGACTTCCTGTGATCAGCACAACATCATCCATGAATAGGAAGAGTTTTTTAAGGACCTTCCTATCAAAGGGGGTCCCTTTTCCATTTGGACTCTATACTGGGCCTCCTCCATGAATGTGGCACCGCAATCCAACTAGATTACCATTGCCAGATGAATCTTTGTAAATCACTTTCTTTTCTGTCACTTACCCACTTAATAGATGAAATGTGTACCAACCCTTTAGTATTCTAGGCCTTTCGAACCTAGACTCCATATTACCTAGGCTACTTTAGCCATCATAACTTCTCAAGAAATGCTATCTACTCTACGTAAGATAGTGTCCTTCCTTTTGTTCCCCCACACCACCCTTATTGCTACTTTTGCTTTTCTCATGCCCATCACCCTACCCAAAATGTTTTCTCCTTTTCTGTCTATGAAGACAAAGCATATTCTTCCATTCAGAATCCCTTCTCTTTTTTTGAGATTTCCCTGATTACTTCATTTGCTTTTTTCAATTCCAATAGAATGTTTACTTTGTTCCTATTGCCACAACCAAGGAGGTAGAGAAATTATCAGCACCCTGATCAGGGGTGGAGGATTGCAAGGAAACTGAAGCTGTTTAAGAATCCGTAGCACCTCGAAGGACAGCACACATCACCAAAAATTGAGCTTCTTAATAGTTTACTGGGGATATATTTAGTGAGAATAAAGGGTAATCCTAGATGATAAAATATAGAATAAGCAGTAATATATTTGGTAGAAAGTTTGTCTTCAGAGAGTAACTCGTATACAGTGAGGACCTTAAGATTTAAGGACATAATTGGACTGATGAGGTCCCTGGGACATCTTCCTTAAAGGGGAGAATCCCTATTTATTTCTCCCAGGATAATTTGCCCTGGGATATAACCAAAGGAACATAGATTTCCCATATCCCTCTTCATCTTGCATTCTGTGACTAGTTTTCTGTATAAATGGAGATTTTGAACTTTGGACTGCATCCACCATAAGTCCTTAGTTTTCCCAAAATCCCCTTTAATCTCTCCTGCACCTCCACATTTGCATGGTCATGTTATTGTTTTCTAGTTGGCTGTAACTCTGCCCTCTTTCTCTTTTGTTCCTGGGAGCAATCTAGTTAGTACATTTTAGTTAGTCGCTTTTGTTAGTTTGTTATTAATAAAATATTTAGAAAAATAATATTTAGTATTTTGCATATTAATTTTAATCTCCACATTTCTATTAGCTAAGGGTCAGTCTTCCAATATTAAGCAAGTGCGGATGACAACATTTTCTGAGATTTTCAAGGACCGTATCTCTGATGTAATACCTTTTGAAGACTCTAACTTATAACTTCAGGAAGAGTTTGAGGATCCTGGAAGGGAAGCTATGAGAACAGAAAAGCATACAGTATTACCAATTATGTTAAAGAAATGAAGAAACATTCTATCACAGCAATCCTAAGGAGAGAAACATACAACTATCCCTGTATAATAGGATGAAATAACTTTCTGTGGACTCAGGTAAGACACACACGCGCGCACACACACACACACACACACACACACACACACACACACACACACACAGAGTCCAGAGGAAAACGAGTAGAAAGAGATGGAAAGAAAAATGGGGAGAAAGAATATGAAGAAGCAAAAATGGATTCTTTCATTCATTTACTCAACATTTAAAGTCCTACCATATCCCAGGCACTGTGCTCAGCACTAGGAAAGCAAAGACAAAAAAAAAAAAAAAAAAAAAAAAGAAAAGAAACATTCTCTGCCACTGAGCAGTTTATATTCTACTTGGGCACAGAGAATTCAACATATACACAAGAATACAAACCCTAAAAGCTATAAAAAGTAATTTCACAAGGAGAGGGTGCTCATAACCTGAGAGGGATCAGGAAGGGCCCATGTAGAAAGGAACAGAATATTTGCACATATTTTATCCTTGCAATTTAAAAAATGTGTGTTATGCACTACAAAATAATATAATTTGAATCAGAAATTCCACATGGGTAACTCAGAAATCCCAAGAAGATAAAGGAGAGGCCCTTCTCCAAGGGAGATTAATTGGACAAAATCTTGTAGGCAAAAACTCTAATGCAATTTCTAAGTTACCTCGAATAAGCTATTCATGACAAAAGACCCATTTACCCCACACTATGAGTCTGTCCTTCCCTTTTGTTGCCTTTCATCCATTAATTAATTCCACAAATATTTATTGAGGTCTTACTATGTACCTGGCACTTCAACTCCATCATTCTATGGCCCAGACAATATATATTTTTCATATAGTTTCTGTTTCCAAGGTAACCCAGACCTTAGTCATCTTTCTCTAGTTTCAGTGAAAAAGGCTGGTGAAGGGTGAATTGACCACAGAAGGTATTTTTCTGAGAAGCCCACAGAATACTAGGAAAGCCTTGAGCAGGAAGAATGCTTTGTTTCCTTTAGGAAATTTCTTCTCTACTCCATTGTTGGACACCAAGGGCTGTTAGCTTGTCACCTTATCTGTAGCTTAGGGGTCTAGAGGAGCAGCCCCCCTCCAGAGCTGATGCTAATAGAATCCTGCCTTTGGATTAGCAGGGGCTGCTGGAAGCTTCCTCCAGCTGACAGCCTCACTGAACATGATGGCCCCCATAATGAGTCCTGTTCTCCCAGCCCAAGTTCTTGTGTCTTAAGTACATTCCTTTACACATTGATCCCAGTTGTCCCAGCAATGTCCGGCTGCTATGTCAACTAGGTCAGCTGAATGGGTGTCTATATGGGTATGTGTTGAAAATATTTTTGAGTTCCCATACTTTCGAAAACATCTCGTTAAATAGGCTAAATAGCTTGGTCTTTTCAGGGAGGGAGAGGGGTCAAATAAGTTGCCATGGTAACATGCTCCAAAGACAGAGGTCAATGATTTTTTGATTAAAGTATGTTTTCCCCAAACATGTCTCATATTTAGTTTGATTACCCTTTGAGCTAAAATTCATAGAAATTCAATTCAATATTTCTTCTCCCCTTGTTTGCAGTAGAACCGATTTTTTAAAAAAGCAATGTGTTCTCCCATTCTCACTGCAAGGAATAGGATCAAATCCAAAGGTTATTTTTTCTCACTATGTGAGCTCAAGAACACCAGTTAAAGCTGCTCAAACAGTAGCTATATTTATTACTGAATATCTATACATAGTTTTGTAAACTCAAAAACACCATATGAATGCAGCTATTACCATTATTTTTGTTGTCATCACGTTGGTCATCTCTTATTTCTGTTGTCAAAAGCAGTATCAGATTCCTTATTCAAGTCCATTGATCTTACTACATTTCAGTCAGATAGAGTTAGATCAGAGAACTAAATCTTTAAATTCAAAAAAAAAGTCATTCATATATGTACACATCCATACATACATGTAATATATAATTATATCAACATATATCATATATTACCAATACAGTGATATTAATGTGTTAGTATATTATTAGTAGGACATATTAATATGTCCATTGATATTCATTCAATATTATGAAATTAAATGTATACACACTAATATTGTATAATATTAAATAATACAATATATCATGGTATGAGATATAATAATATATAACATATGTGCACATCGCAAAAAAAAAATATTACAAATTGGATAGAAGGCTGGCTTCAAGTTAGGAAAGGTTGAATTTAAGTCCCACTTCTGACACTTAGATTAAGACAATGTATCTAACACTAGAAATTAGAGTCTTCGGAATAACTGCTTTAAGAAAATAGGTCAGTTGATAGTGTAAAGTTCTTCCCTTAGCAACCCAAACAAGGACTCCCCATTGTGCTTGCCTTTGCCCATGCACACAGGCACATGTAATAGTAAATAGAGCCATACATATTGATTAGAGTTATATTAATATGCACTATCATTCTGAAAAGAGAAGAAAGCTAGCATTAGCTACCTACAAGAAGCGCATCATTTCTGGGGATAATTCCACCCTTTTGCACCCCTACTTTTCACCTTTTCTTCTGGCATACTTAATCAAATCAAAACCATCACAATAACTATTACTTTGCACCTTCTTAGACCTAAGCCCCAGCTCTCCTATATATGTTGCCTCTCCCTATTAGAATATAAAGTCCTTGAGGCAAGAGACTATCTTGTTTTCATATTTGTATCCCAGCATGCAGCAAGTGTTTTAACATTTTTTTCATCCATCCATCCATCCATTTGTGTATATAATAACAAAGGATAACAGCATAAAATTATCAGAAAATCCAGTACCCTTTAGAGGCTTCATAGTACCCTAGATTCAGAGCTGGAAGGCACCTTAAAAATAATCTATCCCAATCTTTTCATTTTACCGTTAAGTAAACTGAGGCTCAGAAAGGTAAACTGATTTGCTAAAGGTCATACAGGTAGAAAGTAAAATGGTCAGGACTGGAACCTAGGTTTTCCAACTCAATCCAGAACTTACTTCATTGTACCATGGTGCCTCAAATTTGCAGGACTTCATGAGTTGTAATGAATGAATAGCAAAAAGTTTGTCGCCTTAGCACTGACATCTATAGGGGGCACATTTACTCTTGATGTTCCTCCTCAGTATGACTTCAACATTCTTTATCCCTTCACTCTCTACCAGCTTTGGACATCATACAGTACAGCCAGATGTAGTTAGATCAATGAACTAAATCTCTAAAATTTAAAGTTAGTTCCCATCCCATAGTGTTGTAATGTTGGGCCACCTCATTTGGATCTTGCCATCATAATGGCCTCCTTTCCCCAAGAAGGAGGCAAGGGCCATACTTCCTCAGAGAAAAGTCACCTTCTCTATCAGCATAACCCATCCTGTGGTTGGATTATCTTCTGAGAAGTCATTACCACTCTATATCACAATATGTATATTGAATTTCACCCCGAGACAGATTTCCTACCCTCAGGAATAATAGAGAAAAATCATGTTCTAATAGAATAATTATAAATAATAAATGCTCTTAATCAAGAACTGGTCAAAGAGCCATCCATTCAATAACCTGCTCTTGTCCTCAACTGAAATGAGAGGCTGAACTTTTGCATAAACAAGTTGTTCTAACCCAGATATTTGCTCATATTTTAGGAAATAATTTCTACCAAATTAACACAAAATGTTGCAAATTTCAGCTCCAAGTGACTTGCCAACTATATGCCATTAAAAATAGCACCAAAAGTTTATGACCTGTGTTCTCATCATCTTTGTTAAAGAACTGGCTCATTTCAAAGATCACTATAATTATGAACAAAAATAAAAACCCAGAAAGAAGAAAAACTAGTCCTTTGCGATGTGATGGTGAGCAATGGACATCTGAAGACCAACTCTCTTACTCAACATACTTAAGGTTATTTCCATGTCCACCCAGGAGCCAAAAGCTTCTCTGTAGATCACAATACATCTTAGCCTTTGTGTGGCCTTTTTCTTTCTCTGTGTTTTCTAGGGTGCACCTTGGCATGTCAAATGCTCCCTTCTCAGTGGAACCATGTCAATTCAGAAAAAGCCATCTTCCATTGAGAAGACAATTGTCTTCTATAGAGCTGAGAAACAAATACCCATGACCTGGGTCACCTTACCCCAGCAGGCTTTTGCTGCGGCTTCCTCTGTGCAAATACAGCAGGGACCAGCATCAGTGAAGCCTGCCATCCCACACTGAGTCGCCCCAGTCCTGCAGGGCTATTTACCCTTCCTATTAATCTGTCAATGCTCTGGTCAAACAGGCAGAACAATATGGTGCCCGCGTGGGCTGATTGGCCATTGCCAAGGAACCTAAGCAAAATGGAGTAATTGGAACGCCCACAATACAAAAAGAGTGAGGGAAGAGGTGGGGGGAGGGAAAGGGAGAGGGAGAGGAAAAAAGAAAAAGAGGGAAGGAAGAAGAAGGGGGAGAGAGGCACAGAAAGACAGAGAGAAGAAAGAAAACACAGAATGCCACTAAAAGCTAACAACTATTCCACCATGCTATTAAATGGCAGTTGGTAGGATGGCTCTGCTTTTAAAAACCCTCAGTTGACAGTCTAATGAGGATCATAGATTTAGAGCAAGAGATCTTAGAGGTCATAAAGTCCAATCTTCTCATTTTGAAGATGAGGAAACTGAGGTAATAATCATAGGATCATAGATTTTGAGCTAGAAGGAAGCTTAGAGGTCAAATCCAATCCTCTCAGTTCATACATAAGAAAGCTAAAGATATAATCACAGATCTAAACCTGGGAAAACTTTAGATATTGAGACCAATATCTTCATTTTACATGAGGAGATTAAGGGCCAAGTAACTGAAGTGGCATATCCAAGGTCACACAGCTACTTACTAGCAATTCTGAGTTTCAAACCTTTATCTTCTGACTCCAAATTCATCCTTTGCATGTACATGTACCACATCTAAATCCTAGCCATGTCACCATTCCAAAACTGTGAGATGATATTGGACCAGATGACCTATAAGATCCCTTCCAGCCCTGAACCTCCTATAAATACTCAATTTTTCCCAGTGATCTTAATTTAGGACTGATCTGAAAAATAGTCATTAAGATGATATATTTCAGTGTCACTTTGAGTGAATAATCATAGCTCACACTCATATGACTATTTGACACCTTCCTCTGGACTTTATGAGATAGATAAAGAATTGTTGGATCCATTAACAGAGAAGGAAACTGAGGCTCAAAGAATTGAAATGACTTGCCTGGAATCACATTACTAATATATGCTTCCACCCAGGTCTCTTGACTGTTATTTCCATGAGTCTTTCACAATAAGTGTGACTCACTCTTCTTTTTTTTTTCTTGTTGCTATATTACTCATGAAGAATTGTGCAAGAGGAATGGCATAGAGAATGGCATCAAAGAAATATCAGATCAGAAAAGAAGATAGGCCAGATCCAGAATGAGAACAAGGCATAAGCAAAGGGCAGACTGCATGCTGGACCAGTAACCAGCCAAGCAATATCACAAAAGCTAGAGGAAAGCGCCAACACATTGGCTAGAACCAGCTTGGAGGATTTATGGAAGAAGTACAACTCTATGAAGGTCTCTTCCCCCTACATAAACTCCAATGCTTTCCTATAGCTCTAAGATCAAATACAAAATCCTCTGTTTGATATTTCAAGTCACAAGTAAGCTGCAAATTACTTTTCCCATTTTTATACATTATCTTTTCCCCTCTCCATGCCTTTGCATTGGCAGTTGATCCCCATACCTAGAATGCCCTCCCTCTTCATCTCTATCTCCTAGAATCCCTAGTTTTTTTCAAGACTCAGTTGAAATATTACCTTCTATATGAAGCCTTTATTGACCCCTTCCCCAACTGTTAGTATCCTCTCTCCCTAAGTACCTGGGTTTGTTCTGTATATATTTATACATGTACATGGCCTCCTCTGACAGAATGAAGGTTTCTTGAGGGAAGGGATTGTTTTATTTTTATCTTGGTATTCCCATTTCCTACCACAATATTTGGCAAACAGTAAATGCTTAATAAAACCTTGTCAGGGCAGCTAGGTGTCTCAGTGAATAGAAAGCCAGGCTTGGAGATGGGAAGTTCTGGGTTCAAATTTGACCTCAAATACTTCCTACCTCATGACTCTGGGCAAATCACTTAACTCCAATTGCCTAGCCCTTAGCATTCTTCTGTCTTTGAATCAATATTAGTATTGATTCTGAGATAAAAGGTAAATTAAAATAAAATAAATACTTGTTGATTGCCAGGATAAGAAGGCATGAGTATATTCTAGTCTGGGCATGGGGTGAGAGGGAATAAACTAAAACAATGAAATTGCAATTCAAAGAATAGAAGTCATAACAATAGTTCTGTTTACCCAGGTTGTTAAAGGGAAGTTCTGTTCATAAGCCCAAACCTGGAAAATTATCCTATCTTCAACCTACTTTTTTTTATTTCAAGGAAGTTATAAGAAAATGTACTTCAGTACTGTTAAGCTAAAAAATAGGATTAAAGGAGAGAAGACACACTTCTAAAGTCAAGGCCTTTTGTGCTAAAGGAAAGAGTAAAATAAATGCTCTGGATACTCTCTGCCACTAAAATCCTTCTCCAGTGCCTCACAGGGATGGGAAATAATGGAGATCAGTAGAGTATGGTATAGAGTGAAGAGCACTGTCACTAGAGAAAGGACTTGGGTTCAAAAGTCACCTCTGATACTTTCTACCTTCATGGCTTTGAGCATACCCTCCCTGAGCCCCAGTTTGCTCAATCATAAAATGTAATGGGTTGGACTAGATGACCTCTGAAATTCCTTCCAGCTTGCAATCCATGATCCTTTCCCAGGCCCTATTTTCTCCGTCTATAAATGAGGCAGTTGGACTAGGTGACCTATGAAGTCAATTCAAGATCTAGGTCTAGGATTGAGTCACCTCCTTGGACCTCAGTTTCCTTATCTGTAGAATGAGAGAATTGGACCATATTGCCTCTGAGTCCCTTCCATTGCTAGACTTAGGATGCTATGATCCCTTAACTCTAAATCTAGTGTCATTTGAATTGTACCACAAGAGGAATGAAAGAGTTAGTCTTTTCCAGTTGAACTCACTCAGTGAGACTTATAGTGAGGTTTCCCCACAAAGCAGCAATGTTATCCAAGAAATAATGAGACTAAATCAGTGCCTCGCTTTGGGAAAATAGGTCAAAGAGAAGATATTCAGAATGCCATGGATCAAAGGCAGCAAACAACCTTAACGGAAGACTTGGTCCAAAATCGCAAGTCAGTCAGGAGGAGATAAGCAGAATTTGGGATCAAAGGCTAGGATTAGTGAGCATCAACAGCCATGGACAAGGGCAATATGTTCTGCTTAGTTTAATGGTGTGTGGCCCTACTCTTTGGATCCAGAGGGTTCAGCACTAGCCAAACCTTCCCATTTAAATGAATGAGACTTGGCTAGGCTCACTGGCAGCTACGAGGTGTCATGGATAGAGCACTGGACTTGGAATTGGCCTGTGTACAAAGAAAGTCCCACTTTCTTGCGGTGTCACCTTAGGCAAGTCACTTAATCTCTATCTGCCTCAGTTTTTCATCTGTAAAATGGGAATAATAATAGCACCTAGTTCCTAATGTTGTGAAGATAAAATGAAATAATATTTGTAAAATGCTTTGCAAACCTTTATGAACTATATAAATTATGGGTACTATTATTATCTCCCTTATCTGTCCTGCCCCAATATTTGCAATCTTTCACCCTTGCTTCCTCTCTTGGATTAAACTGCAAAATGGCAAACATTACAGGGGTCGAAATCTACCAAATAATGGTGTTCTTTGATAGGCTTTCCAAATAGGACTAGAGGCAATCCCAAAGGAGGAATTCAAGGACCACACAATCTTATGTCCCCAAAGAGACATTAGTGGTCTCTAAAAATTTTATAGTCATAAAAACATAACTGAAATTATTCTGTAACAACATAGTCATGTGGGAAAGGGATGGAGTCATGTTCTCCTTGTCCCTGGAAAGCAAAACTAGGCTCAAGGAATGGAATTTACCTGAATGAAAATTTGAACTCAAGAACATAAATTGGAAGAAATCTACTAAGTTGCTTAATCTAATTTGTAAGAAAATTGGAACCCACTCCACCAGGACGCTAGTCATCCATATTCCTCTAGAAGCTTTCTCTCAGGAGGGAGAACCCACTCTTTGCCAAAACAGATCATTCCAATTTTGGATAGCTTTAAATAATAAGGGTTTTCTCCCTTATATACAAACTAAATTATAAATGATTGAATAGAGCATTTATTCAGCATTTACTAAGTGCAAAACACTGAACTAAGTGCTGGCAATACAAAGAGAAAAGTAGAACAGTCTGTGCTCTTAAGGAGCTCACATTCTAGTGGGAGAGACAATATACATAAGGAAGGTTTCAGCTAAAAATCAAATGGGAAGTTTCCGTGGTTCTCAGAGTCCAATCCAAAGCAAGATTACCAGTCTGATGGCAATGCCTCTTCTTTAATGTCGTCTCTACTTGTAAAATCATATACGTTTCCGAGATTGATATATGTGACAAAAAACATAGTAGCAAAGATTTTCATTTCTAGGTCTCTGGGAAGCAGTAGCCAGGCTACATATCTCCATCAGGGTTATTTCCCAGGATGGTCTCAGGCCCTGCATGCTATTCCCAAAGCTCTTGGGTTCAGGCTCCCAGGTTGTCTCCATCAGGATCTAAGAGGAGATGGCAGCTAAGGCGGTGCTAATGATTTGACTTACCTAGAAAATGCTTCCTCCTCTCTCTCCCTCAGAATGCCCACCTGCTTCAGCTAGGCTGAAAACTGGCTTGCCTACCCTGTGAAGGGCAGGTGGTTGTGGGATGACTAAGTTCTATCCTTAGATTATGTTCATGAGAGCTGGGAGATACATATGTGTGTTATACATATGTACATTCACACATGTGTGTATATATCTGTATGTATGTGTAAATACAAGCATATAGAATGTAATGAGCATGTGTCATGTATAACACATATTCATATGTATATAGAAAGTGGCACTTTAAATGTTTTAAAAGAAATTAGGGATTCTCTGAAGTTAATTAGAAAGAGAAAGGAGATATACACAAGCAAATATATGTATAGAGGTATATAGTACATGCATACATTTAGGTACATATACATACATACACATGTAGATTTAGACATTACATTTGAAGATTATAAAACACTTAACCTGCTATTCCATTTGATCCTCACAACAACCCTATGGGAAAGGCATTAATATTATCTGCATTTTAAATGAGGAAACTGTGACTGAGAAGTAATGAGGAACTTTTCAAGATTCCCATAGAAAATATTAGACTTTTAAACTCAGATTGTCCTAACTCCAAGGTCAACACTACCCACTGTGCCACTTGTAATCATTGTTTTTAGTTCTTCTCCCCCCTTTCAAAGCCCCGAAAAGAATTTGTTTAAGTGTCCTTTCATGAAGCAGCCCTTCAAATTCTTGACCATAGCTATCATGTCTCTTTAAAGGAAGATTTCTCTTCTTCTCCAAGCCAAGCATCCTTAGATCCTTCAGTTAATTCTTTTTTTGTTAATTTTTTTTAAACCCTTGTACTTCAGTGTATTGTCTCATAGGTGGAAGATTGGTAAGGGTGGGCAATGGGGGTCAAGTGACTTGCCCAGGGTCACACAGCTGGGAAGTGGCTAAGGCCGGGTTTGAACCTAGGACCTCCTGTCTCTAGGCCTGACTCTCACTCCACTGAGCTACCCAGCTGCCCCCTTCAGTTAATTCTTATATTGAGTGATCTTCAGAACCTTTACCATTCTAGTCACCTTCCTCTCACAACCACATGCTAATTTCTTGGTGTCCTTCATAAAATATAGCATCTAGAACTCAATTCAACACTCCAGATGTTATGTGGCCAAGGCATAGTACAATGATACCATCACCTCCCTAATCCAGGACATGATGCTTCTCTTAATAAATATTGTCTGTGATCATGCTATCTTTTCCAATGACCATTTCACTTGAGTCAACAGATCCCTAACATTCCCACATAGTGACCTTGGATCTTTTTTCACTCTTTCCTATCATATGCTTCTGACCTTGACTCATGAACCCTAGATTTGATTGGTTCAGGAGGCTAAGACTCAAGCCACTGACGCAAATTTCTGATTACCTACGACATAAAAAGGGCTATCCTGGGGGCAAGTAGATAGCTCAGTGGATTGAGAGCCAGACCTAGAGACAGGAGGTCCTGGGTTCAAATCTGACCTCAGATACTTCATAGCTGTGTGACCCTGGGCAAGTCACTTAACCCCCATTGCCTAACCCTTGCCACTCTTCTGCCTATTGGTTCCAAGGCAGAAGGTAAGAGTTTGTTAAGGCTCTCCTACAAGAAGTCAGTGCCTTTCAGATTTAAAGGATTTCTCAGTGCTGTGTGAGTCAGCTTCTGACCAAGCATGATTCTAAAAGTTGAAGAGAGGATGACACAGCTACTTAAATAGAAGCTGTATCTCTGGTGAGTCTCCTTTCCCTGCTTTATTAAGGAATCTTCTTTATTTTAAATATCAAATTATCTACCAATGTTTCATTTCATTCCAATCTTGAGCCTGACCCACTGGACTAGTCTCATTCAGGCCTGTACCAAAATACATTTCAGACTGATGGGTTGAAGCTAGTGAGATGAAATTTAACAGAGTTTAATTTCCTGCACTTAATTTAATATTTCCTAGGCTCCATGATTTCATCAATGGGAGTAGTGTAGACTGATAGAAAATACCTGCCCCATCAGCAAGCATCATCCGCAATGGGGATAAATTAGAAGCCTTCCCAATAAGATCAGGAATCAAACAAGGATGCCCATTATCATTGCTATTATTTAACATTGTACTAGAAACATTAGCAGTAGCAATTAAAGAAGAAAAAGAAATTCAAGGGATTAAGATAGGCAATGAGAAGACTGAACTATCATTATGATATGATGGTCTACTTAAAGAATCCTAGAGAATCAACTAAAAAGCTAGTGGAAATAATCAACAACTTTAGCAAAGTTGCAGGAAAACAAAATAAACCCACATAAATCATTAGCATTTCTATATATTTCCAACACAACCCAGCAGCAAGAGTTAGAAAGAGAAATTCCACTTAAAATCACCATAGACAATATAAAATATTTGGGAATCTATTTGCCAAGACAAACAGATGAATTATATGAACACAACTATAAAACACTTTCCACACAATTAAAACTAGATCTAAATAATTGGAAAAATATGAATTGCTCATGGGTAGGATGAGTAATGTAATAAAAATGACAATTATACCCAAACTAATTTACTTATTCAGTGCCATACCTATCAAACTACCAAGAAACTTTTTCATTGAATTAGAACAAATTATTAAAAAGTTCATTTGGAAGAACAAAAGATCAAGAATATCAAGGGAAATAATGAAAAAAATGTGAAAGATGGGGGCCTAGCCGTACCAGATATTAAGCTGTACTATAAAGCAGTGGTCATCAAAACAATATGGTACTGGTTAAAAGACAGAAAGGAGGATCAATGGAATAGACTTGGAGTAAGTGTGCTCAGCAAGATATGATAAACCCAAAGATCCTGGCTTTGGGGACAAGAACCCACTGTTTGACAAAAACTGCTGGGAAAATTAGAAAACAATATGGGAGAGATTAGGTCTAGATCAACATCTCACACCCTATATCAACATAAATTCAGAATGGGTAAACAACTTAAATATAAAGAAGGAAACTATAAGTAAATTAGGTGAACATAGTATAGTATACTTGTCATAGAGAATATTACAAAATGTAAAATGAATAATTTTGGTTACATTAAATTAAAAAGGTCTTGTACAAACAAAGCCAATGAAACCAAAATTAGAAGGCAAACAACAAATTGGGGAAAAAGTCTTTATAACAAAAAACTCTGACAAAGGTCTCATTTCTCAAATTTATAAGAAACTAAATCAATTGTACAAAAAAATCAAGCCATTCCCCAATTGATAAATGGGCAAGGGACATGAATAGGCAGCTTTCAGATAAAGAAATCAAAACTATCAACAAACACATGAAAAAGTGTTCTAAATCTCTTATAATTAGAGAAATGTAAATCAAAACAACACTGAGGTACCACTTCACACCTAGTAGATTGGCTAATATGACAGTAATGGAAGGTAATAAATGTTGGAGGGGATGTGGCAAAATTGGGACACTAATGCATTGCTGGTGTAGTTGTGAATTGATCCAACCATTCTGGAAGGCAATTTGGAACTATGCTCAAAGGGCTTTAAAAGACTATCTGCCTTTTGACCCAGCCATACCACTGCTGGGTTTGTACCCAAAGAGATCATAAGGAAGATTTGTACAAAAATATTCATAGCCACACCCTTTGTAGTGGCAAAAAAAATTAGAAAATGAGGGGATGTCCTTTGATTGGGGAATGGCTGAACAAATTGTGGTATCTTTTGGTGATGGAATACTACTGTGCTCAAAGGAGTTCAGAACTGGAGGAATTCCATGTGAACTGGAATGATCTCTAGGAATTGATGCAAAGTGAAAGGAACAGAACCAGGAGGACGTTATATACAGAGACAGATATACTGTGGCGCAATCAAATGTAATGGACTTCTCTGCTAGCAGCAATGCAATGATCCAGGACAGTTCTGAGGGACTTATGAGAAAGAAAACTATCCACATCCAGAGAAAGAACTGTGGAGCTAGAAACACAGAAGAAAAACATTTCCTTGATCACATGGTTTGAGGGGGATATGATTGGGGATGTAGACTCTAAATGATCACTCTATTGCAAATATTAATAATATGGAAATAAGTCTTAATCAATGATACTTGTAAAACCCAGTTGAATTGCATGTTGGATATGGGAGTGGGGAGGAAGGAGGGGAGGGAAAGAACATGAATCATGCAACCATGGGAAAATATTCTTAATTAATTTGAAAAATTTTAATGTAATTGGAAAATATTTAACAAAATAAAAATATATTAGAACATAAAAGAAAATACCTTCTCCTAAAGCCAACCTACTCCTAAGCCTTCCCAAATTTTGCTAGACTGGTCCTTCCTCAGATCAAAGACAGACAATCCATCACAAGACAAATGCTTAAGTTGGTCATTTTAAGTCAATTCACAAGTACAAGATGAGGAAAAGATGATGACTACATTAGTACAAATATTGCATCCTTTCACAGAAAGGTAACAGTTATACTTTACTTCACTCTAATCAAGCCAAGGATCAAAACTTTTGTTTAATTCTGGGGGCCATATTCTGAGTGCCTTGAGCAGAGAATTTGATCATGAGATTGAAGACATAGAAAGATAAGGAATGTTAGAGGCCATGGATCACAGCCCTCACATCATACAGAAGAAGAAACTAAGGTTCAGGGAGGCAAGAATATAGAATCATACTTAGATTTAAAGGTGGATGGGAAATGAGACTTCACCTAATCCAACCCCCTCATTCCATAGAATGAAAGCTTATTGAACAACTTAGGGAATGTTTTATTCTTTGTAGTTGTTTCCCAAGTGCCTAGAATAAGGTAGACACTTAATAAGTACTTGATAATGCAGAAGAGGAAATCAGAGTTTAGCAGGATAGAAGCATAAACCGAAAGGGGACTTTGGAGTCCATCCAGCCCAATCCCCTCACTCACAGAGCAGGAAAATGGCCCAGAGAGGTTTAATGGTTTGCTCAACATCATACAGTAAATGTCCAATGTGGGTTTTGGATTCAGGCTCTCTGACATGAGAGCTAGTTCTCTCTCCATTATATCTCACTGCCTCTCTGGGTTGAGCTTTTGGAAGCACTTCCTAAAGGAGATCTCCAAAAGCAACATGGCCCATGAAGGTCCAATGAAAGTTCTAAGTTCATAAATGAAGCTTTGCACAGTGACCTCTAACCTCTTAAAAGAAATCCAAATGTTTTGATGAAATGGACCTCCGAAATACCTTTGAATAAAAAATTTTAAAAGAAAGCAACTGAAAGAACAAAAGAATATCCAAAGGTGTAGCCTACATGCAAATGAACAAAGGAAAAAGAATATGGAGAGAACCTGTTGGAATTTTTCCTATCACAGAAGCTTCCAGCACAATCCTTTTCCCCCATGATAAACACACTTGAAACTCACTTGAAGGAAGGAATGGCAAGCCTTGAAAATGTCACATACAGTTCTTCATTTGAGGATGATTGAAATCTCTTAGAAAATTCTTTCAGAGTCCATAGAGTTAGAACCAATAATTTGATCCAAACCCCAAAGAGCTGAGGAGACTAAAGCTCAGAGAGAAATGAAACAAACAATTATTAAGTAACTATTGTGTGCTAAGCACCTTATAAGTTTTAATTTATTTGATGCTCCTGACAATCCTTGGAAGTAGGTGCTATTATTATCCTCATTTTACTATTGAGAAGCTGAAGAAATTAGAGGCTAAGTGACTTGCCCAAGTTCAAACATCTAGTCATCTGAAAGTATAACATGCTCTGTGAAAGACCATTTTTGAGGATGCTGATGTCAGCCTCATTGGAGAAACACAAAATCCTAGAGTGTGAAGGGACCTTAGCCACCACTATCTCTTCCAATTCATTTGTTTGTTGGTTTGTTTGCTTGTTTTAAATCCTTACCTTCTGTCTTGGAAGCAATACTGTGTATTGTTTCAAAGGAAGAAGAATGGTAAGGGCTAGGGAATAGGGTAAATAGCTTGCCCAAGGTCACACAGCTAGGAAGTATTTGAGACTATATTTGAACTCTGGACCTGGCTTCAATCTGCTGAGCCACCCTTCTGCCTCCTCTTCCAAATCATTTGTAAAATGAATCCTTTCTTCTGGATAACTGATAGATCTCTTCCATCTTTTCTTGAAAGCTTCTAGTGAGTGAGAACCATGACCTCTTGAGGTGTTCCATTTCCCTTTGCAGTAGCCCTAATTGTTGATCATTTATTGCAGTGGTTCCCAAACTTTTTTGGCCTACCGCCCCCTTTCCAGAAAAAATATTACTTAGCCCCCCTGGAAATTATTATTTTTTTAATTTTAATAGCAATTAATAGGAAAGATAAATGCACCTGTGGCCATCACTGCTCTCTGGATCACTGCAGCACCCACCAGTGGGCGGTAGCACCCATTTTGGAAATCACTGATTTATTGATATCTTTTCTTGTTATGTTACTTTCATTTCCTGATATTTCCCTCCCCAGAGAGTAAGCCCACCCCAGATAGTCAGACTAACTCCAGTCATTACAAACTTTCCTTAAGCCACACTGAGAACAATCTCTCTGCAACTGCCACCCCATGATTCATTAGTATTGTTACTGTTAATACTTTGTGGAACTTAAAACATTATACCATGTCAGTCATAATTAGTAACCATAATATGCAACATTCATATTGAATAATGCTTTTTATTTTGGAGGAGGTACCATGGTGAAGCCCATAGACCAGGGGTCGGCAACCTTTTTGGCCATGAGAGCCATAAACGCCACATTTTTAAAAATGTAATTTGTGAGAGCTGTCCAGTGCTCACAGTGCCGCTCCTATAACAGCACCTGAAAAAAAAATTGACTTTACGGCTCCTGCAGAAAGAGCCATATCTGGCCCTCAAAAGAGCCAGATGTGGCTCGAGAGCCATACGTTGCCAACCCCTTCCATAGACCCTTTCTCTGAATACCATGTTTAAATGCATAAAATAAAATACATAGGATAACAAAGACAACCAATTATGCAGAAATAGTTATCAAAATATTTCTTAAAAAAAGTTCACAGATCTCAGATTAAGATACCTCAGAGCTTTAAGCTTTAAAATTTTTTTCCTTATAACAATGCTACAAATTGTCTTACAACCGTTATTAACCACATTTTTCCCAAAAGGAAACTGAGTCTGAGAAATTAAGTAATGCCCAAGACTACACATTTGATAATTCTATCCTCTGAGGTCAAGCAGAACAAATAAAACCTATCTTCTTCACGATAAGTCTCCCAATACTTGAAAATGCCTGCAATGTTCTTGCTTTTCATCTTTAGGCTAAACTTGACCAGTTCCCTCAATGGATCTTCACGTGGCATAGAGCCTAGTTGTCTCACAGTCCTAGTCACCATCTACTCTGCCTTCTCCAACTCCTTAGATTCCTTCATAGAATCTGCTGTCCAGAGCCAATGGCAGTATCTAGTCCAGCCTGGGCAGAATACAACTACTCTCATTGAATACTCTTGAACACGAGGCCTCTCAATACAACTTCGGATCACATTAGTTTTTCTGTTTTGTTTTGGCTGCCATGTCCAATGTTGACTTACATTTATAATGAGGTTGAAGATTAGGAGCTAGAAGGTGATTTTGATCAATATCTTCATTTTACCAGTGAGGAAACTGAAGCAACAAGATTGCAACAAGTTGAAGTCCACTAAAATCCAAATTAATTCGACAAGCATTTTTTTATCCCTACTGCATGCTAAGCACTTTTTTAGATGCTAGAATTACAATCACAGAAGTGAAAATGTTCCCTGACCTCAAGAATATTACATTTCACTGGGAGATGGGAAACAGTGTGCCATATACACAAAAGTATATACAAAGTAATGTTTCACTGAGTTTTTTTTAAAACCTTTACCTTCCATCTTAGAATCAATACTGTGTATTGGTTCTAAGGCAAAAGAGCGATAAGGGCCAGGTAATGAGGATTAAGTGACTTGCCCAGGATCACACATATAGGAAGTGTCTGAGACCACATTTGAACCCAGGACCTGCCTCCCATTCTCTAGACTTGACTCTCTATCCACTGAGCCACCTAGCCACCCCTGTTTAATTTAGTTTTATTGTTGGTCTGGATCTATGACTTCATTATTGATGAAATTTCATCTACTAATGCAGAGCCATACCTATTCTGCAACTGAGAGGGTCCAGGACAACAAAAAATAAAGTGACTTACACAGCCATTGTGTTTCAGAAACAAAATTTGAGCCCAGATATCTCTGGCTGTAGTGCCTGATATAAAGGTACAGTAATAAGGGAGTTTGGAAAACGGGAAGGTCTAGGAAGAGAAAGAATGTGTTCACTTCTGTATATGTTCAGTTTAAGATGTCCCTGTACATCTACTTTGTGAAAGCTGAAAGGAAGTTGAAGACATGAGACAGAAGACCAGTAAAAAGATTAGGGTAGGATAGGGAGATTTGAAAGTCATCAACATAGAAATGGTAATGAAATTCATGGGAGTGGATGAGATCACCACCTGAGAGAGAAGAGGCCCAAGGACAGAACCCTGTAGGACATCTACAGTTTGGGGGTATGATCTGGAGGAGGATCCAGAAAAGGAGACAGAGAAGGAGTGCTGAAGAGATAGGAGAAGCAGAAGAGAGTCGTATCCCAAAAACCTAAAGAGAAGAAAGTATCAAGGAGGAGAGAGTGATCAATAGTGTCAGTGGCTACAGAGATGTCAAGAAGAATGAGGACGGAGAAAAAGCCATTAAGTTTTGCAATAAAGATATCAGTGGCAACTTTGGAAAGAACAGTTGCAGTGGAATGATTTAAGTTAGAAGCCAATTGTAAGGCATTAAGAAGAGAATGAGAAGAAAATGGAGGTACCTGTTGTAGAGGGCCCTCTCAAGCAGTTTAGCCACAAAGGGCAGAAGAAATACAGAACAGTAGTGAGGAAGAAAAAATCAAGTAAGGGTTTTTGAAGGAAAGCAGGAGGAATGGATGTATTTGTAGGCAGTAGAGAAGCAGCCAGGAGACAGGGAAAGATTGAACATAAATAAGAGACTAGAGACAGCAGATAGGACAATCTGTTGGAGGAGATATTGTGTGAAGGGATGAGAAGGAGTTCTGTGAAATCAATCTGTAAGGATAGTTAAAGTCAGATTATAAAAGGCTTTAAGTAGCCGGCAGAAAGGTTGAAATACGGATAAGCAAATTAGTTAAGAATTTGAGGGAGGGGGCAGCAGGGTGGCTCAATGGCTTAAGAGCCAGGCCTAGAGACGGGAGGTCCTGGGTTCAAATCTGGCCTCAGACACTCCCAGCTGTATGACCCTGGGCAAGTCACTTGACCCTATAATAAGTAGGTAAATGTGGCTGATAATAGAGGAGCTGGTACAAGTGAGTCACCTGGGCCTGGGAGCCTGTAACTACAGTAGCAAGTGATTTCAGGCTGTCAGTGATGTCTAGCCTGAGACATGAGCTGTGATGCCCAGTCATCCTATAGGCTCCTATAGGCTCCTTTAAGGCAGAGAGTGAGGGGCCCCTCCCTGCTGGAGTGAAAGCAGAACTCAACAGGAAGTGAAGCTCACACACTTTCTGGATATAATAGAGGCTTTCCCAGTACTTCCTTTAAAGTCAAGTGGTTGCTATTCCCCCCTCTCCTCAGCTCCTTAGCCCAAGATGATGTTATAATAATTATAGAAACTCTCAGTTTCAAGCTAAGGGTTTTATTTTAACACAGAAGGGAAAAAGGAGGTAAGAGGGTTTAGGGCTC
The DNA here is from genome assembly GCF_016433145.1 of Gracilinanus agilis. Lineage (NCBI taxonomy): Eukaryota > Metazoa > Chordata > Mammalia > Didelphimorphia > Didelphidae > Gracilinanus > Gracilinanus agilis. Next base: position 226,599,568 of record NC_058134.1, on the reverse strand, counting down.
TTGAGAGGCTGTTGCTAGGGGTGACTGGCAAGTGTTGGCTATGGACCTGAAAGATAAAGTCAGGCTGAGGGAACCAGCCCTCAGCCAGAGATAATTTAACACTTCCCTGATATTGTTTGGTCCGCCAACTAGACAGATATAATTGATGAATTGGTTTAGGGGTGTCCCTGTTGCTAGGATGCTCTAATCTAAATCCTGCCCACTTTCCACAACCCAAACCTCCCTTTAACCTCCCTTCAACTTCCCTTCAACCTCCCGGGGTCCCCAAGAGGACGTCAGGGGTAGCTGGGTGTCTGGGAGAGGTCAAGGAAATCAGAACCCCCAGGTCGGTTCTGCAGGGGTTTTTATAGTCCCAGCTCAAACTGTCAGCTCCTGGGACTGGCACCTGCTGGGCCAGAGTTCCATTCTCCTAACTGACAAGATTGCCTAGGGTAATTTTGCAAATGCAAGCGATCTTGCTTAAATCCTCCATTGCAACCCCCATTGCCTAGCCCTACCACTCTTCTACCTTGGAGCCAATATACCTTGGAGTATTGACTCCAAGATGGAAGGTAAGGGTTTTAAAAAAAAAAGGATTTGAGGGAGAGAAACCATATTTCAGAAAAAAAAAATTAGAGGTGGGGGATAGGGTGGGACTTCAGGAAGGTAGTGACTCCTAAGGAAAAAATAGAAGTAGAGAGCCACAAAACATGTTCAAAGCTCCAATTTAGATGGAGCACAAGATATATGAAGAAACATAGTGTAAGATCACTTGGGCATCTAAAGGGCACAGTAGATCAATTACTGGACTTGCATTTCAAATCCTGCCTCAGACACTTACTAGGTCCATGACCCTGGACAAGACATTTAATCTCTGCCTTGGTTTCCTTATCTGTTAAAATGAGGATAATAATAGCACCTACTTCCTAGGATTGTCATGAGGATTAAATGAGATAATTGTAAAGCACTTAGCACAGTTCCATGATCTATTCCTACCTTCTCTGTCCTTCCATTTTTCCATCTATATAACTAGGATCACAATCATTCCTACCTTGGAACATAGTTGGGAGAATCAATTGTGGTAATGTGTGTTAAGTGCTTTGAAAACTTTAAAGAGTGAGTTGCTGTGATTATCACTATATAAAAGTTAGCTATCATCATCATTGTTATTTATGATGATGATGATGATGATGATGGTTATCCTGGATGTTGAGATATCTTTATACATTGTACTACTCTAGCTGCTTGTTAGAAATGGGACTTAACTCAGGTCTTCCAGCCACTAAGCTTAATTTTATCCACTTCATATCCATGGTACCACTCATATCTACTCTGAATACATCCTATATTTACTTTTCGGTGTGTACATATTGCCCCCCTCACTAGAATATTAACTCCTTCAGGTAGGGACAAGTTCAATTGTGCTTTGTATCCCCAGAACCTAGAACAGAACCTTACACATAGCAGGTATTTAGTAAGTTTGTTGATTGATTCATTGATTTAGAACTAGAAGGGACCTTCAAGATGATCGGATCTAATCTGTTCATTTTACAAACGAAGAGGCCCAAACCCAAGCAAGGCCAAAGAAGCGACATGATTTGCGCCACATCCCAACTTATTTCTCTTGTTACCGTTACAAATCATATAGAGGTGGAAGGGACTTTAGCAATCTTCTACTTCATACTCCTCATTTTACAACTGAGGAAACCAGGGCCCATAGAGAGGAATTAACTTGGCCAAGGACACAAGGACAAGATCACAAGTTTAGGACTGGAAGGGACCTTGAAGTTCACCCAGTCCATCTCTCTCTCTTTTTTACAGTTGAGGAAATGGGAGCTCAAGCAAGTGATAGTACTTTGCCCTAGGTCAAATAGAAGTCCTAGATCTGAACCTGGCTTTGCTCTTTCCACTAGATCATTCTGCCTCTGCATCATATTGTCTGGTAAGGAACCTTTGCTTCCAAGTTGGAGTTTTTCATGGTTCCATCTCTTTTTTGTTTTCCCACAGAGCACAGTGAAAAGGAGACAAGTTTCCATCACAGCTCCAGAAAACCATGAAGGAGTTTTGATGAAAAGTAACTGCACTCCTTTCAAGCCTAGAATCATAGGATCATAGTTCAAGGGTAGAAGGGACCTTGGAGGTCAAATATCCAGAAAAAACCTAGCAGGGGACCTCAAAGAAGTAAAGCAGCTTAGCCGAGATACCACAGGTGATAATATAAGCATTTAAACTCATGTCCTTCCTAACACACTGGTCAGAACAAAACATTGTGAAGTTCTCTTTCAATTCCAAATCCTCTGGCCATATGATATTATTAAAATCACCTAACGCCATTCCCTAAAAGCTCTTTCAGGGAAAGATGGAGGCAGCTATTTGGAATGGTTAAATCGATGACAACCAGACTTAGGAGGGCGCGTCCAAGCTAGAAAACAAAATCTAGAAATCAATGAGAAAGGCTCATTGAGAGGAGAGAATATAGACAGGAAGGGGAGAGAAGAAAGTATAGCGAAGGGAAATAACAGATAGCAGGCAGAATGTGAAAGAAACCAAAATGGAAGGAAGTAAAATTTGCCAGAAGAGAAGAAAGCCAAAAGATGAACAAGAGAACGAGAAGAAATTAGCATAAAATGATCAAATTTTTTAAGACTGATTTGCAAAATCGACTGGAGGCTTTTCAAGTTTCAGGGATAAATGAACTGAAGTTCTAACTTCAAGGCAAGCCTTGATCTCGCATGTGTGTGTCTAACTTTTCTTCCCTACACATTTATTTTTCCTCTCTTTTGCTTGAGGACTGAGCAAGGCCCAGCCAGCACTATCTCCTTTAGGGGGCTGATCTAAATGAATACTCCAAATGGGTTAGAGCCCTTTGAGGAACTCATTATTAGACACTAGACGAAGCTAATGCTCCTTTTCTCATTGTAAGTTTGCACAGCAAAGACCTGAAACAAGTTTCAAAAACACAAGGGCCCACTATTCTGAGCAGCCGGGTACATGCGGCATAACTTGCACACAATGGCTCGGCCCCCTCGCCTCTCTTTGTGGTCCTGTGTCTCCCCCCCTTTTGGAACTCACAGGTGTTTGCAGCCCGAAAGCCTACCGGGGAAGAGGTTATTGTGCAGAGTTCTTTCTGAGCCACTTGTCCTAAACCTGTTCGGAAAGTGCTACATGCATTAGGCCCGGCTCTCTAAGAAGCCAGGAACAAGCGGCTCTCTGTAAGCTTGGCCCGCCAGCTACACTATGACATCAGTTTCGACAGCTCTGTGACCCTGTATTGTCTGGCCTTCATTCACTGGTCCTCCTCTCGCCCTCCACCCCCACTTTTCTCTCTTCATTCCCTTAAAAGAAGGCATTTTTATCTACTGTAAAATAAAAAGATGGGGGGGGCGCTTTTTTTTTAAACCCACTATGGGGCAGCTAGCCGGCTATGCAGTTACTGGAGCAAGGGCTTCCCAAACCACCTGCAAAAATCAAATGCAGTTACCATAGCCAACCGGGGGGCTTGAAGATCTTTTTTTTTTTTTTTTTTTACTCTTTTTCCCTTTTAAAGAGCCCTCTTGCCATAATACAGCAAGGCAGCCCATGGATTTATGTGACAGCTATGAAGTTAGTATTAAAATCGTGAATAGTGGCTAACAGTTTTTTTTTGTGCCCTCCCGAGAAGCATCCCCCCCCCCCATTTGCCCCACAGCCGTGAATAGGGTAAAGAAGGGCTTAGGCTGGGTGGGGAGGGGGGAGGCCAGTGGGAGAGAAAAGGGACCGGGAGGAGGAGATGAATGGGAGGAGTGTGTGTGCGTGTGAATGGGAGGGGGGCAGGGGAGGCACCGGGGAAGAGTGATTTATTTTTGAAATTCCAGGAGAGAAAGAGCGAGTGAAGCCACCTAAAAGATGCTAAAGCAGAGCGGGCGCAAGATAAATAATATGTCTGAATGCATTTATCCCGTGTCAATGCGAGCTCCAGAAGAGAAGGCTGGCAGGCTGGGGGAGGATAGAGGGGTGGCAAGGGCGCAGGAGGGTGAATCTATTTCTCTGGCCTGGGAGTGATTGAATACTTCTTGCCAGCAGGGAGCAGAGTGTGTGTGTGCGCGGAGTGGGGGGAAGGGGGGGCTGGGGGCTAAGAGGAGGCGGTTGGACATTTATCCCAGCTTTCCCAGTAGAAATAAATCATGTGGCTGGAATAGAGTGGAAGTTTGAAAAGGGGGCCTCCCCTCTGTGGAACTGGAAAAAGAGCGGAACAAGGTGTAACTGCAGTCGGGAAAAGTAGATGAGGCTGCCAAAATTCCTGAGGAAATTCGTTAGTTGCCCCCAACGTAGACTCCTTCTCGCCCCCCAAATTGTCTCTGACTGCAAAAAGGGAAGGCTGAGGTGCCGACTGGGGGGAGGGCCGCTCTGAGATCGATCTGGGGGTCTCATTGTCGCAGCCGCGCTCGCCTCCGCGGGGGACCATCTGCTCCCTGTCAATGCATCACCTGCTCGTCTGGCCCGTTGCCCCGGCAACCGGGGGGATGAAGGGGGAGGGATTAAGGAGCGTGTGTCTCAGTGGGGAGAAGAGTTGGATGAAGGGGCAGGGGGCTTCTCGAATAGGGAGTCCCCTTTCCAGCGGTCACGGAAGGAGCTGGGGAGTGGAGCCAGAGGATGTGCCCCAAACTGGACCCTCAAGTTTTTCACTGACTTTTAAGCCTCTCCTTCCCCTCCCCCCCCCACCTTCCCTGCCAGTTATTTGGACACAGGGTGCAGCACCTTAGGTTGGGGAAGGGTAGATGGGCGGTGGAGACGATCAGGTCGAAGGCAGCAGAAGGGGGGACATCGTCGGAACCGAGAAACACATAAAAAACTGGGGTGGGGGTGGAGAAAGGGAAGACCCCTAAAATTCTTTAGTACTACCAAGTGGACAGCTCCCTTTTGCCTTAATCCCCTTGCTCCCTTGGGCCACTAGACAGCAACCAAGCTCATTCGAGGTAAACCTTGGTGTCGCTAGGCAACTCAAATGAACTTAAGAGTCGAATTTAGAACTCTCATGATCTGTGCCCTCCCCAAAAAAAGTAACAAATCGTTTAAAAGCTGTAGAGAACTGTGGGAGTGCTTTTCTTTTTCTTTTTCTTTTTCTTTCTTTTTTTTTTTTTTTTGGCCAAATATTTTGCTTTGCATCATCTGAGCACAGACTTACAGTTGGAAAGGACTTTAGATGCCCTTTAGTCTAGGATTTTTTATAGTTTGTATTTTCTTAATTGCATTTGTAATTTTATATTTATACTTTACAGATAGGGAAACTGAGACCTAAAAAAGCTAAGCTACTTGCCCACCGTCAAATAGACAATAGAGGGAGAGATACAACCCCAGATCCCTGACTACAAGTCCAATCTTCTTTCTGTCATATCACACTGAGATGACTTAGGGCTGAGTCTGGACCTGCAATTTCACTTGTAAAAGGAATTGTTGAAGAAACCACCTCTGCCACTGCACATCAGCCCTTTCTATGAAATGCAGAGTTTTCGAGAGTTGTCTGGAGGCAGCAGACATTTAGTAAGTACTTTCAAATGAACAAATAAATAAGTTTATAGTCTCAAATAAGTTTAAGTCTCACATCCCAGACTGAGTGTTTCCTGAAGACCTCTACTGCAAAATATTTTGGAGCTACCCTTTCCCTCACTTCAGAAACAGACTAGTGCCTGTTCATTGGGGTTCCAGTGTTTTTCAAGGCCCAAAGATCCAGGGGATCTGGGGAAGATCCTTTGATTCCTACCACCCACCCAAGTTATGAATACTGAGGAGTCACCTAGTAGGTGCAACAAGTAATAAAGGTGGGGAAGGGGAAGAGTTTTGCCATGGAAAATAAAAATTAGGACCCAAAGAATTTAGGGACACCCCTTTTTGACCAATAAGTTTTTAAAAACTGATTTGCTGTTTTAAAAACTTCAGGGGAGTGGGAAAGAGCCCTCTCTCTTGTCTGAGTCTTCCATTTAGCAGCACCAACAAAGAATGTATCTGTAGTTCTTTGTAGCCTTAGACAAAGAGGAGACAGAGTCTCAAAAGCATTAAGCAACAGCCGTCTTATACAAAACTCCACCCACGGTGAGATTTACATACATGACTCCCATGTAGGCAACACTAGTGAGGAGGGGAAGGAGGATGATCTGTCCTCTGATCAAAACTTGAGAATTTTTAGCTAGTTTCCTTTCAATGAAAATGGATGAAAATTCTTCTGGGGAATCCCACAATGAGAAAGGCCAAGAGGAGGTTACCGATAGCTCATCACACCAGGAGGCTGACCCACAATGAAGCTATGCCTCTGCAGATGAGAGTCTAACCTCTTTTAAAGAGCTCCAGGATAAGAAAATTGGGTAGGAGGCAACTAGATGTCTCAGTAGGTTGAAAGCCAGACCTAAAGACAAGAAGTCCTGGGTTCAAATCTGACCTCAGAAACTCCTTAGCTATGTGACTCTGCATGGGTCATTTAATCCCCATTGTCTATACAGTATTGATTTCAAGATAGAAGGTAAGGGTTTGAAGGGTTTTTTTGTTTTTAAAGAAAGTTGAGAGTCTTCGTCTGAATGATATTCTAGGGCAGTTTGGTGGCATAGTAGATTGAATGCTGGTATTGGAATCAGGAAGACTTGAGTTTAAATCTCACTTTAGCCTCTGCAAAATAGCCTTCTTCCCTCCAAATCATGTTTGGCTTCTTCTTCTCTAAATGACATCCTCCAAGTTCTTGAGACTTTCATAGAATTAGAGATTCATAGTTCAGAAGGGACCTCAAGGACTTCTAACCTTACCCCTTCGTTTTATAGAAGGAGAAACAGACCCAGAGGAGTGTAATGATTTCCCCCATAGTTTGTAGAGTGGAAAAACACTGGATGTTGAACTAAAAGACTTGAGTTCAAGTTGTTGCTCTGCCATTTAGAACATCTATGACCTTAGAGAAGCCATTCCTTCCATCCAGGCCCCCAAGTTTTCTCCTCAGTAAATATGGGGACTCGACTAAGTAACTTATAGCTCTAAATTTGTTATCCTGCTGGAGATGGTGTCAAATGCCCATGGTTATTGATTCTGTGGAGTCTGAGGCTGATGGCTTACTCAGAAGTATAAAGAACTAGCATCTATGTAGTGCTTTGAGGTTTGCAAAGCTCTTTAGAAATGTTATCTCATTATATCCCCACAACAGCCCTGGAAGAAAGGAGCTATTACTAAACACATGCATAATTTGAGGCAGAGAGAGGTTAAGTGACTTGGCAAAGATCACATAGATTTGAACTCAGGTCTTCCTAACTTGAGATTCAGCACAATCCACTGTGCCACCTAGTCTGACAGTTCAAAGTTTCAACAATAGAAAGTGGATCAGGTAAGAGCAGTTAGGTCAGTAACTACAGCGCAAGACTTGGAGTTATAAGGACCTGGGTTCAAATACGATCTCAGACACTTCCTAACTGTGTGACTCTGAGCAACTCACTTAGCTCTGTTTGCCTAGCCCTTACTTTTTTTTATCTTAGAATTGATACTAAGACAGAAGTTAATGGGAAAGGACTGAGGGAAAGAAGGAAGGAAGGAAGGAAGGAAGGAAGGAAGGAAGGAAGGAAGGAAGGAAGGAAGGAAGGAAGGAAGGAAGGAAGGAAGGAA